>NC_041019.1:21324124-21649575 GCF_004193775.1 Glycine soja
TAACTTTAACCATTATTATAATAAAACCATACAAAATTAATTTTATATTGATTAACTTAAAAATATATATGTATATACATGAAAAGTTCCAAGCACTACTAAAAAAATGAGTTTTAACATCGCCCTATTAACATCGGCTATTTGAAAACAGATGTTGTTAAGCACTTACAACATCGGTTTTCAAATAACAGATGTTAAAACTGAATTTAGTGTGATTTTAACATCGGTTATTTGAAAACCGATGTTGTAAGTGCTTAACGACATCGGTTTTCAAATAACCGATGTCAAAATCACACTACATTCAGTTTTAACATCTGTTATTTGAAAACTGATGTTGTAAGTGTTTAGCGACATCGGTTTTCAAATAACCGATGTTAATATAAACTTTTTTTAATTATTTATATATTTTAAAAAAATCATATATTGCGTTATTAATTATATTTTAATTAAAAAATATAATAATTAATAAACAATAATAAATTCAAAAGGTAAGCATTTAAAAATTAAACTAACTTTTTAAAATTAATTTCGCAATTTTAATTTTATTATTTCATGATTATCATTTAAATATAACACACATTTATATAAATTATTTGATATTAGTTAATTTGAAAAAAAAACTGTTTTTAATAATAGAGTTTAACTTTTATACAATTTTTATAGAATGTTGGTAAAAATAATTATATCGTAAAAAAATTAAAATTTATTATTAATATATTTTTATTTAATTATTATATTTGAAAAAAAATGATATTTTTATTATTTTTAAACAAATTTTTCAGAACAAAAATAAAAATATTTTCATGAGACACGAAAATTATGTTTTAAGTCTTTAAATATAGAGTTAATTATAATCCATGTAACATCCTGGAAATTTCTACCCGGAATTTTTGAAAACGATGTATTTTGAATGATTATATATATAAGTATTATTCAGTGTATATGCATATATGTTCTTGGTAAGGGTAGGAATAGTGGGGGGCAAGATACGCGGGTTAGACTAATTAAGGAAGAGAAATCCATAACTGGGAGGTTATGGGTTAATTTCTAATTAATTAGTTAAAAATCATCGTTTTGCGTGCGACTTAAAATTTAACGAAGCCAACCTCTGAACCACGCTCGGGGTTTTATTCTGAGCGTTTTGATATATATATTGCTTGCTTTCGAAAACTGGCCCCGGCGGACGCAGAGAAACGCGAGAAACTGGAATCAGAGAAACGGCACGCAAACCGAGGCAGAATTTTAGCGTTTCAAAGGTCAGATTTTTCTCACTTTTGTGACTGAGTATGGGTCACAGTCAAAAAGAGAAAGTGGGCCCTTTTTGCTCCAATCAAATAGGGACATGTGGCAGAGCTTGAATAAAATAATAGAAAAAGAGGAAAACCTTTTATTTAAGACCAAAAAGCTTTTCTCTCTCTCTCTTCACTCAGCCCCACAAAATTTCAGACAGCTCTCTCTCTCTCACGCAGCCTTCTTCTTCTTTTCTCCCATCCACCATTGTTGCCCAACAAAGCTCCAACCTTTGGTGCTCATTTCTGCTCCAAATCGCGAAAGGAGGGCATTTTCGGAGTCGTGAAGTGCGTGGCTACGAGTGGGACTTCGAAAATTCAGGTTTGGGTGGACTTCTTTCTCTCTTAAATTTCGTGGGTATGGGGTTTTGGGGAGATATGATGGGTAATCTTGCTAGGGTTCTGCTGTGTGATGATTATTTGTGAAGACATTTGTTGAAAGCTTGTTGAAAATGCCACGTTTGGATGAGTTAAACATACCCATTCTGTTTTAGGGTTTTTGTGATGATGTTTGTGATGTTTATATGCTGAAATTGCTGATGGAAATCTGTTAGAGACGAAGGGTAGAACTAACCTAAGGTTAGAAAATGAGAAGGTGATGTTATGAGTGGAAAAAGAGTGAGACTTTGAGAGTTGGAAGGCTAAGTCTGGATTCTGTGGTAAATGGAGGTTAAAGTGAGTTAATACTAGCTTGAAATGTCATTTAGGACATGTGAGAAAGGTTAGGCTGAGCTAGAGAGAAAAACGAATGACCAAAGTGAACCAAGAGTCATTTCTAGGGCAAAATTGGGTGTTGAAGAGTCAAATTTTGATTTGGTGGAATTTTAGGTGTAAATCCAGTTTGAACAAGTCTAAATAGATTTTATGGACTGGTGTGAGGTGAGAGTTTGCCTCAAATTTACCTCATTCTAAATTTCACCTTTCAACCTAGAAAAGCCATTGAATGGAGGGGTGTTGGACACCTAGATTCTGTGTTGCTGTGCTTTAAAGCTTGAATTTGGTTTAGACATGATTGATACATGATTTGGGACTTGTAGGAATTGATTTGAGCAAGATTGGATGAGGGGAAGTGTGATTTTCGAAATCTGCACTTATGCAGAATTTTGCTGTCAAATAGGTGCAGCAGGATTTTAGCTTGGTGCAGAAAATGCTTGTGTGTGGTTGGCTGTGGAAAGAATAATGTAAAATGAGTTCTGGATGTTTGCTAGTAGATCCCAACGGTTACAATGTAGGCTTATGCACTATAGACTTCCAGTAAAATTTTGGAGTCGATCCAACGGTTAACGAATTGGATCGAAGGAATTGTTACTGTGGTCTTTAAGTGAGAAAAGCTGTGATTTTGGTTGATGTGTTGAGCAGAGTTTTCTGCCCTTGCTCTGTTTTGCTTGGCTGTGATAGCTTGTGTTGTTTGAATGTTGTTTTGCTTGGATGTTGTGGAAGTTTGAGAGGATTGATGGGGACCCGGTGTTGAGAGAAACGAGGATATGGGCTACGTGGGAGTACGTGAGCTCAGTTGGAGGTGGGCAACAGGGGATGGTGGGTTTATGCGCGCATTGTGGATGTGGAAAGCTTGTTGTGCACCATCGCCCGACCGCCACCTAGTACCACATGTGATGGGTACCCCATAATCCTACAAGCTTGAGATGAGGAAGTGTTGAAGGGTGAAACTTCCTGCTTTTATTGTTGACCACAGAGTGGTACCTGGAGATATGTCGCGGGGGTCAGGAGACCTTGGGGACGTCAGGCGGGGTGCTATTGCCCAAAACCAAGCTTGACCAATCCCGACCCAACCCGGGCATAGTCGGTCAGTGAGAACCTGTGATGTACCTAAGCAGGCGAGCTCCTGGCAGTCAACAGATAAAAGGAACAAAGACCACAAAGCAAGGAGGCTTGTGGTGGCTGGCCAGCTGTGAATTTTGTGAAATATGTGGATTGTGGCCTCTGGTAATCGATTACCAAGGGTGGGTAATCGATTACAAGGCTTAAAATTGAAGACAGGAGGCTAAGATGGTCTCTGGTAATCGATTACCAAGGGGTGTAATCGATTACCAGGCTTGAAAACGAGGTCAGGAAGCTAGGGAAGCCTCTGGTAATCGATTACCAAGGGGTGTAATCGATTACTAGGCTTAAAAAGGGAACTGGGAGATGGTGGAAGCCTCTGGTAATCGATTACCAGCCTGTGTAATCGATTACACAGAGGAATGGGTCACTGGTAATCGATTACCAGGCATGTGTAATCGATTACACAGTGCATTATTGCATATTTCATGTCCTGAGGCTGTGTAATTCAAGTTTAGCCTCTGGTAATCGATTACCAAGGTTGTGTAATCGATTACCAGAGATGGAAAGCCTTAAAATACCCCTTTTACTTGCATGTAGTGGTTATGAGACAAATTGTGTGTAGCGCAGTTAGATTATTGTGAAAGAGTCTACCCCTTTCTCTTATTTCTTGTAGATCGTGATGGCGGCGCAGCTAATCCGTGATCGAGTAGAGATGGAGTGCCTAGAGGGAGCTTGGGAGACCCTCGAAGGCAACACGAGGTGCCGATTTCGGGGCACCATTCGATTCACGGCTACTTCTTTGGTGCATCCAGATGAACCTGCACGGACGCTTCAGCGCACTGTGGAGTGGATACTACCCACGCCTAGACCATATCGTCTAGTGGAGCCCGTTCAAGTGATCGAGGTAACGTCATCCGAGGAAGACCCTGAGGAGGACCTGGAGGAGCTACCTCCTGAGCCTGCTGTGGATGCCCTTGACTTTCTAGAGGGTGATGAGGATCCACTTCTTGAGGTGGATTCTCCCGAGGAAGTCATGTCGGCATCTGAGGCAGACTCTACGGAGGATAGTGGCCCGAGGGAGATGGCGATCAGCGGAGGCTCTTCATCCTAGTGGACAGCTTTTTGGATTAGTTTTGTATACTTTTTGAGGGTGGGTGTATCTAGGACTGACTGTTAGGTTTACTCTTTTGTTTTTGTATGGGTAGACCTGATGTATAGGAATTTGATGATTGTATACATGTGGCTGAAGCCACCACTATGGATACCTTTGCTCTGGATGACACTATATATTTTGTAAAACTCCCATATTTTGGACAGCTTTAAATGATGAATGCATTTATGATCGATCTTGTTATTTGAAAAGAAAGCGTTAGTAACTTTATTTGTAAAAGAGTTTATCGACCATATTTTATTCTTTTATTTTCACGTGACGACCTAAAGTAATGGCTGGTACATTCTTTCTTTTGAAAAAGCAAAATAGTTTAGAGATTATGAGCGGTGAGAAAGAAATGACTCCGAATAGAGTTGTGAACTGGCCATTCAGGACTCTATAGTGAGGATTTTCATTCGAAACCGTGTTTTGGTGAAAAGAGAAAGAAATGAAAAAGAAAAAGAAGAAAAAAAAAATTTATCATGGTTTTTGTTATTTAAATTATTTCTATTAAACCAGTCATTAATTTAGGGACGCCACAATCCACATGTAATTTATTTTTATTATATTTGTCATTTTTTTATTATTTTTAACTTCATTTGTTAATTATGTGAATTTTTTGTTAATAAATTTAATAAAAAAATTATTTAGGAAAGAAGAAACAAAGAAAAAGAATTATATTTAAATAATGATGAATATTTTTTGTCAAAAGTTATTTTAATACTCAATTAAATATTTTTTTTTAGATTTACTTAATAAAACTTTAAATTTTAATTCACGAACTAAGTTTGAGAACAGGAATAGCATATTAGGTCTGGTAACCACGACACACTCAAATTTAGTATGATTATCACCGAGTTCTTATTATAAAAAAGTCATCCTTATTAATATTTAATATTGTATTAAAACTTAAATTTAAAATCACTAGTTAAATTAAAACAATCTTATCAATTGATTTATATACTTAGTAGCAAACAAAAATTGTTACAATTTTTTTATAATATCAATTAATTGAAAAATATTTTGATATAATTTATAATATAATTATTTTAGAAATTTACGATAATATAACTTACTGTCAAAAAAGTCATAGAATGTATGCATACATTATTTATTTGATTAAAACTTATTTTTCGTTCATCTATTTTTTAAAATTCATGATTTTAGTTATTTTATTATTTAATTAAAATATTTTATCTTTTATTTTTAAAAATTCATAATTTTAACTCTTTTATTCTTTAATTGAGATATTTTATTTTTTATTTTAATAAAAAATTTTAATTTTAATTTTTAATTTTTTAGAAGTAAAAGACGAACTATCTTAATTAAATGAAATGATCAATGATTAATACTACAAATTTTTAAAAAATAAAATATCTTAATTAAAAAATAAAAATTAAATTATGGATTTATAAAAATAAGAAAATGTGTAAATCAACAGTGTAAATCTATCGTTTGATGCAGGTTAACCTCATTTCCCTTTGTTATTTACTTATTTTCCCTTCCTAAAACCCTAAACCCTCAAATTTTCAGGATTGCGTTGTTCGAACAAACATGAATTGGAAAGAATGCCAACCAGGTATTGTATCCATTTTCCACACTCTCTCTGTTCCTTTAATCCTTTTTGTGTGCGTAACGTGTTTTCGATTTCTAAATTTCTAGTTGAATGTGTGTAAGAATGCATTGTTGGAATTCATGGAAATTTTTTCACTTGGAATCCAAATAGCTAATTGTTCGTCTGAGTTTATTTTATTGAATTAGAATTTGTAAAATATTTTCTTCAGCAAGTTTACCTTCCATAATTGTATTTGAATTAACCATTGTAGTTGTGCACCGAAATAATAATAATAACAGTTAACCATTGATGAACTCTTGACAAAGGTATACGCTTTGAGGGAATGTTTTGAAAGAGAAAGAACAAGCAAGGAAAGTAGAATTTTGCAGAGGTGGAACTTTTTTTAGTTGGCAATAAGGTTATCCTCTGTGCTTCCTAGTTATTCTTGGTGGTTATTGTACAGACACTTCCTCCTAAAATGAATGTTTTTGGAGTATAGTTCAATTGAAGGTGATTGAGATTGATCTTGGGGACAGGGAACTTTTATATACAGAGATCTATAATAAGCAGTGTTTTCTGATTGGAAATACCAAATACGTGTTTTGAGGTGAGAGCAGTCACCCCCCCCCCCTTAACTTGTTTTTACTTCGTAAAATCATTCATTCATTTGGATTGTGTATTTTTTGTTGTTGATGATAATGTGTTATATGAATGATAACTCGTCAAACATAATTTAATTAAGATATTGTATTGCTTTTTAATTTTCTTGCTTTTCAAAAGAAAATGTGTTATTCTTTTTTGTTGAAATGCTGAAATGCTAAATTGTTGAAATGCTGAAATGCTGAAAATGTGATTTTCTTGATTTACTTTTATATTTATTGTTATTTGATCATTAACCCACCAAAAAGTTATTCTCCCTCTTTTTATCTCTGTTTATATTATAATAACCTAGGAGCCTACCTGAATGGGCAACTTAAACTCAACAAATGAATTTAAATAATGTATAATAGTATAATAACCTATATTGGTCTCCACTGCAGTGCACATTGGCAAATGGTCGTCATTTTGCCTAAGGAAAATGTTGTCATTTGATTTTGTTCGTTGTATAATAAGCCAGACAACTACCTCAAAGGCATAATTAATAGGTCAGTGTTGTTTTTCAATACAATTGCATTAGCATTAGTCAGGTAAATCAAAATTTTAAATGTACAATAAGAATTTATGTTTGTATTCAATAGTGCTTTGAAAGGACTTGACGATACTCAACAAAGTAAATCCAAGTCTCCTGCTAGGTGGATTGTTGTTAAAGTAAGTTATTTAAACAATATGCTTTTACTTATATTTTAGTACTGTGTAGACTAATTTGTATTGAACGTTGCATATCTAAATTTTATAATGTATTTAGTGTAATAGACAAAAAGGAAGCACTGAGTGTGGGTATTACGTCTTGCACTGGATGTCAACTATAATCTTAGGAAATTTCCAGAATAATTGGGAAATGGTAATTTTTAATTCACCAAATTTCATATTATTATGATTGCTAATATATTATTAACTTATGTTTTATTATATCATGCATTATTTCACTGATCCTAGACCATTGGAACCAGAAAGATTGAAGGCGCTTCGCAACCAGTGAGCAAAGTACTATTTGAAAGTGAAAAATGAAACTTAGGATGTTTAGACAATTTTGTAATTGTAGTTTATATTTACTTACTTAATTTACAATTCATGTCTCAACATTAAATATGTTTTAAATTCATAGTAATTAGTAAATTTCTCATTGAATTTTCTGGTAAAAACTGTTTCAAAACGGAATGAAAATTATATGTTGTATGGTCTGATTTTAAAATTTACAGATTATTTTTGGGATTTATTGAAAAAACAGACATCATGTTAAAAAAAATTTCTAAAATAACATCGGTTTTTAAAAAAACTGATGTGAAATGTTACTTACAACATCAGTTTTTAAAAACGGATGTTAAATGTCACTTACCTCAACATTTTTTAACATCGGTTTTTTAAAAAATTGATGTTGTAAGTGACATTTAACATCGGTTATTTTAAAAACCGATGTTAAATGCCACTTACAACATCAGTTTTTTAAAAAACCAATGTTGATTTATAGATTTATAACTTTTTTTCATAATTCGTATCATATAACATCGTCTATTTAAATAACTGATGTTAAATATCACTAACAACATCAGCTTTTTAAAAAACCGATGTGAAATGTTACTTACAACATCAGTTTTTTAAAAACCGATGTCACATTTAACATCGGTTATTTAAAAAACCGATGTTAAATGTCACTTACAACATCGGTTTATTTAAAAATCGATGTTGATATATAGATTTATAACTTTTTTTTTCATGATTCTTATCATATAACATCGCTTATTTAAATAACTGATGTTGTATTTATTAGTTAACATCGGTTTTTCAAAACCGATGTTAACGATACTACTTTCCACATCGGTACTTTCAACATTAATTAATAACCAATGTTGAAAGTCTTAAATAATCGATGTTGAAACCTTATTTTCTAGTAGTGAAGAAAGGGGGACTCTCCCACCTTTAGATCTGTCCCTCCATACATTTAGTCTTTCAAGTACAAGCCAAAGAAAACTTTGTTTACATGTAACTTTTGAATAATATTTGAAGGGTTAGAGTTAACCACCAATTAGTAAAGCATAACCCATGTTTATTATAGATTTAACCACCTTATTTATAGCATTAATACAAATTTTCATCATATGGTGTGCTTAAATTTAAAACAATAGTAAGACTTAACATGTGCATTATAAACTTATCAAAATATTGAAGATGATCATTTTTAGTAGTTTCTAATAATAGTTTGGATGTAAATTGAAATCTAATAGAATGTAACCACTTAAGTTATTAATATAACCTTAACTTTGCACATAACTAACAATAAATATAGTTTGTGTGATCCTCGTATCATTGAGGTGAATTATTCTCATATAACATAACACATGCTTTCTTCATATAAGTTTAGTCCTTGGTGCATAAGAAAACAAATTCTTGTTATTCACACATGACTTTTAAGTAATAATATTAGAAGGGTTAGAGTTAACCTCCAACCATAAAAGGATAATATGTGTTTATTATAGACTTAACCACCTTATTCATAGCATGAATACAAATTTCTATCATATGGTGTGCCTCAATTTAAAACAATAGTAAGAGCTAACATGTGTATTATACACTTATCAAATCATTTTGGGTCATCATTTTCTATAGTTTATAATGAAAGTTTAGATGTAAATGAAATCCAATCGAATATAACCACTTAAGTTACTAATGTAACCTTAACTTTACCATAACTAATCAGATAATGTAGCTTGTGTGATCCCTATATGATAGAGGTTGAATTATTTTCAAATGACATAACACATGTTTTACTCATATAAGTTCAATCCTTGATACATAAGAAAACAAATTCATGTTATTCACATGACTTTTGAGTAATAATATTAGAACCACCAATGATAAAAGGATAATATGTATTTATTATAGACTTAACCACTTTATTCATAGCATGGATACAAATTTTCATCATATTGTGTGTCTAAATTTAAAACAATAATAAGAGCTAACATGTGCATTATAAACTTATCAAATCATCTTGGATCATCATTTTTTATAGTTTATGATGAAAGTTTGGATGTAAAAGGAAATTCAATCGAATGTAACTACTTAAGTTACAAATGTAACCTTTACTTTGTGCATAACTAACCAATAAATGTAGCATGTGTGATCCTCATATGATAGAGATCAAATTATTCTCAAATGACATAACACATTCCTCATATAAGTTGAGTCCTTGATGCATAAGAAAACACATTCTTGTTATTCACATGTGATTTTTAAGGAATAATATTAGAAGGGTTAGAGTTAACTACCAATGATAAAAGGATAATTTGTGTTTATTATAGACTTAACCACCTTATTCATAGTATAAATACAAATTTCTATCATATGGTGTGCCTATAATAAGAATGAACGTGAGCATTATACATCAAATTATTTTGGATCATAATTTTTTGTAGTTTCTATTGAAAGTTTTGATGTAAAATAAAATCCAATCAAATGTAACCACTTATGTTACTAATATAACCTTAATTTTGTTGCATAACTAACTAGTAAATATAGGCAGCATGATCACTGTACAATAGAAATTGAATTATTCTCAAACGACATAACACATGATGTCCTCATATAAGTTTAGTCCTTGATAGATAAGAAAACAAATTCATGTTATTCACATGACTTTTGAGTTATAATATTGGAAGGGTTAGACTTAACCACCAATGATAAGAGAATAATATGTGTTTATTATAAACTTAACCACCTTATTCATAGCATGAATACTAATTTTCAACTTATTGTGTGTCTAAATTTAAAGCAATAGTAAGAGCTAACATGTGCATTATACACTTATCAAATCATTTTGGATCATCATTTTTTATAGTTTATAATGAAAGTTTGGATGTAAAAGGAAATTCAATCGAATGTAACTACTTAAGTTATTAATGTAACCTTTACTTTGTGCATAACTAACCAATAAATGCAGCATGTGTGATCCTCATACGATAGAGATTAAGTTATTCTCAAATGACATAACACATGTTTTCCTCATATAAGTTGAGTCCTTTGATGCATAAGAAAACACATTCTTGTTATTCATATGTGATTTTTGAGTAACAATATTAGAAGAGTTAGAGTTAACTACCAAGGATAGAAGGATAATTTGTGTTTATTATAGACTTAACCACCTTATTCATAGTATGAATACAAATTTCTATCACATGGTGTGCCTATAGTAAGAGTTAGCGTGTGCATTGTACAGTTATCAAATCATTTAGGATCATAGTTTTTTGTAGATTCTATTGAAAGTTTTGATGTAAAATAAAATCAAATCGAATGTAACCACTTATGTTACTAATGTAACCTTAATTGTTTTGCAGAACTAACTAGTAAATATAGCCTATGTGATCCCTGATCCCCTGTAGGATAGAAATTGAATTATTCTCAAATGGCATAACACATGCTCTCCTCATATAAGTTCAGCCTTGATACATAAGAAAACAAATTCCTATTATTCACATGACTTAGAGTAATAATATTAGAAGGGTTAGAGTTAATCATCAATGGTAAAAGGATAATTTGTGTTTATAATAGACTTATCCATCTTATTTATGGTATGAATACAAATTTTCATCGTATGATGTATTATATACTTATCAAATCATTTAGGATCATCATTTTTTGTAGTTTCTAATAAAAGTTTGGATGTAAAATGAAATTCAATTGAATGTAAATCTTAAGTTACTAATGTAACCTTAACTTTGCGCATAACTAACTAGTATAAATATAGCTTGTGCGATCCCCTTGGTACAAGTAAAAAATATCCCTTCAAATGACATGACACAAGCTTTGCTTTTTTTTTTGTGGGTTGGATTTGGTTCCAGCTTTTCATGTTTAACATTGCTATTGTCAGTCAAGTCTATGTCTTATGTGTATGATGCCTATGTAATTAGAAATGTAAAGAAAGAGGCATTGTGTGAATGTCAATAGATGCATTAATGTTGCTTGTAGTACCAATATAGTATCAATTAACATTCATTTAATGTCATGAAACTAGTAGAAAACATACTTGTTGGCATGGACCGTTTCAAATATCATAAAATATAGGGTGTTTGTGTATGTGTTTGAGAGTGTCAAAGTTTTATTTGACACCTTGTTTCATATATATATATATATATATATATATATATATATATATATATATATATATATATATATATATATATATATATATATATATATATAGGATCTGTTGACACCAATTGTAAGTCTAAGACTTACACCAAATCTACACCATTAATGTAGGCTAATCATATGATTTATAATATCTTAATAAATTTGGTAACTTTAACATATTTTATGATTACCAATTAATTAGTTATAATCAATCAATTAGATTATTTATTTTTTTTAAAAAAATATAAAATTCTTAACAAAATAATGTTTTCTATAAATGTTTCACGTAATAGTCTATATTCTTTCTTAGAAAATTGTTTATTGATGGTGTAAAAAGTTTTATACAGTCATCCAATCATAACTCTCCATGTATGATAAGTTTTTTAACTTTTAAAATAATTATCTTAAAGTAAGTTAGACTGTGATTTGTGATTCAATGACAATGTAAAAATGTTTTACACTGCATAGACATTAAACTCATTCTTTTTCTATTTATGATATACATTTTTTTCCCTTATGATATACATTTGTCAATGTTAATATAGGTTAATGCTACATAATACTTTTACAATAAAATGCATACAATAAAGAACACAGATAATAAAATTTATAAATAAGTTTAAATCATAATTACATTATACATTTAATTTTTTTATTTTCTAATAAGTGTATTTTTATATAGTAAGAAATAAATTGGTGTTATGAAAATAATAAATAGAGACAAATAAATATATACTTTATTAAACAAAAAATTATAAAAATATATTACTATTAATAATTTTGATAAATAATTAATTTGAAAAATCAAATCAATCAAATTATATAATTTATTAATTAAATATAACTAATTGATTATCATTAAATATATTAAAGTTACAATATTTAGTAAGATGTTATAAACCATAGGATTAACATACACCAATGGTGTAGATTTAGTGTAATTCTTTAGACTTACACCTGGTGTAAATAGATCTTATTCTTGTCCCAATAAATTATATTTCCAAACAATTATACATTATTTGTATTGCACTAATCCAAACTTACATTCATCAGTCACATGATTAAGAATATTAGGGCAAAACTATTTGGGTGATTAAGTTTTTTTTATAATCATTGGTTTTTTATATTAAGAGATTCTTATATATTTATATTTAAATTTAATGCATACAAATTTTTATAAAAATGATGTTAAATTTTCTTATGTATGAAAATAGTCTTTGTCACAACGTGGGCCACGACGAGATGGTGAAATAAAATTTAGATAAACTGTTTCCCAAAGAAAGAAAACTTGAGGAGTCGCCACTAATATTTATTTAAAGAAAATGTCATGAAAACCAAAAAGATAAGGAATGGTCTACGATTTGAAGAAAAAAGGATTTGGAAGTCATTTACGTACATGGAAGGTGTTAGCACCTCACACTCCCGTCATGAAAACAACAACCTTTAATTGAGTGTACTAAAAAATAAAGTGACTCTTTTAGTTATTATTTTCCCTTGAGAACATGAGTTATGTTTGTTATATTTATTTTTTTTATTTTGAAAAGAAAGCGAATTTTTATTTTTTAGAAAAAAAGAATAGAATTTTATGTTTTTTAGGTCAGTAAGGAGTTTTCCCTCGTTCCTACATATCCTCAGGTGCAATGAGGAAATCAGACTTACGTAATTCTTTCTAGAAAAAGAGCTTGTGTATTGGGTTGATTTTTTTTTTTTGAAAGATTTTGGTTTTGTGGTAAACGTTCTAAATTCAAGCAAGTCAGAGACCCAACATGTCATTCACAAAATTTACTCACACTTTATTGAAACACTTTCAAGCAAGTCAAAAACTCAACATGAAAAAGGAGAATCGACTGATCATTTATTTGAGAATTTTTACCTTTTTAGGAAAGATTTTAGTTTTGCGGTAAATTTTGTGAAGTCAAGCAAGTCGAAGACCCAACATGACTTTCATAAAATTTACTCACACGTTATTAAAACACCACCAAACAAGTCAGAGATCCAGCATAGAGTGCACAGAACATAGCGTGTACTAAAGAATACTAATGCGAATTCGCAAAAGTAAATAAATAATTGACATAGTGCTACAAAATCAAATAAGTAGAATGGAAATAGAAAGGGATAGTATAGAAGTGGGGAATACGCTTAGTAATTAAGGATGCGAGATTAAAACATGAGAAAATAACATTAATAACGAGATATTTACAATACATTACTAAATAAACTAACTAACTAGGCAATGATAAAAAGAAAATCTCATTGAAGGATAAAATAAACGATAGAGACAATAAAGATATAAAATAAAATAAAGAATTATTCACTAATATTTATAATTATTTACTTTCCTTTCTTTTTTTGTTTTTTTTTTTGTGGTCAATGTCAAATGGTTGACTTTGACTTAGTCAACACTAACGGAGTGCTGACATGGAGTGCATATATAAAGAGGGGGTGTAACAATCAACATTTATTTTATTTCAGACTTCACAAAAACAACGGGCTAGGCCCAACATGAAATAAGGTGTATGTGCTAAAAAATGAGGTATAAATAGGGTTTTTATTTTATTTTAGACTTAATAAAAACAGGCTAAGCCCAAAATGAGATAAGGGTGCATATTTGAAAAAGGGGATGTAAATAGTAATTATTTTTTCGTTTTCTTTTTTTGGTTGGATTTGAATCGGGTTAGGGCGACTTGGCCCAACCTGCAATTAGACAACAGGATTGGAAAGCCTTAGATGTTCTAACCTCCAAACGGCGTGACAAAGGAGAAACCACCACAAAGGGTGGTGCGATGCGAGGCCGCCACCCTTGTAGGGCGCTGTGACGTGAGGCCGCCACGGGGACGACGGTAGTGGCGCGTGATACTTCACTTGAAAATGGAAGATGAAGGAAGAAAAGGATTATGGAATGTGAAAAAAAAATTCATGAAACAAAATAAAACACCAAGGAAAAAAGACGATATCATCATGTACAAAACTTGTCGGTGATCTAGGAGCTCACCGACGAGACGAACGAAGAAGCTACAGGCAAAAACAAGAGAAAAAAGAAGAAAATGATGTAGAAGAAGAAGAGAGGAAGGAGAAGAAGAACATGAGAGAGAATGAGGGAATGAGGGGATTACCTTGAGACCCCTCTCCCTTCTGACAAAACTTGCCAAATGGCGCCGCCGCATTGATCTATTTTTTGTTCTCGAGATCCATGCCTCTTTTGTGCATTCATTGCATAGACTTTCCTTCTTTCCTTCTTTATGCGTTGTGCCCCTCTCTTGGCCTAATGGGCTCTCCCTAGGAGCCCAATAAGTCACACCGTCCTTTTTTTATGTTTTCTTCTCTTTTTTTTTTCTTTTTTTATTGTTCCTTTTTGGGTTTTTTTTTCTTAATACTTTTTCTTGTTCTCTTTTCTTTTTTTTTCTTTTCTTTATTTTTTTGTTTTCTTTTCTTCTCTCTTTTTTTTATTTTTTTAATTTCTTCTTTTTGGGACCCAGATAGAATTAGGGTCCGCCACTCTTCATTTTTTATTTGAAAAGGATAAAAATTATATATTTTAAAAAATATATATTTTTTATTTATGTGGTGCTAATTCATATTTATATTCATCTATTACAGAGTAATCATACTAAAGTAAATCCACTTGGTGATTAATTTTTGAGAGAAAAATCATTGGTTTTTCTTTTATGTTAAGAGACTCTTAGATATTTATATGTAATGTGTACAATTTTTATAAGAATGATGTTTATGTTTCTTTCTATATCAAAAGTTCAAAACATCCTTCATTTTTTTAATCTAAAATATAAAAATATATTTTTCAAACAATTATATATTCTATTAATATTGTGCTAATCAATATTTATATGCATATATCACAAGGTAATCATACTAGGACAAATCTATTACAATGATTATTTTTTATAATCATTGTTTTTTTGAATATTAAGATACTCTTAGATATTTATATTAAAATTTAACATATACAACTTTTATTGGAATGATGTTTACATTAATTTTTATATCAAAATATGTTATAACTTAACTAGAGGTTTTGAATTTAAGTCCTCATATGTCGTCGTGTTAAATACTTGGAGGAAGAACTTTTTCGCTCATAGTGGTTCTACCCAACTCAAACAACATTGTCTCCATGAGGATACTACTTGTGGTCTAGACAAAAAAATATCTTTCATTTTTTAATTTGAAAGTATAATTTTTTTTTTTTTAGATTATCATATATTCTATTTATGTTGTGTCAATCCATACTTGTGCCCATTTGCCTGCGGGTATCCATAAAAGGAAAATTCATTTGGGTATTTTTTTCGTTTTATAATCATCACTCAATAGTTTTTTTTTTTGTCAAAAGACTCTTAAGTATTTATATTTAAGTTTAAAGTATACAACTTTTATGTGAATGATGTTTAAATTTCTTTAATCAAAATATCAATTGTTTTTTATTTGAAAGTATAAAAATTATATTTTAAACTATTATAGATTCTACTTATATTGTGTTAATCTATATTTATATCCAATTCTCAAATAGGTGGTTACTAGGACAAATCCATTGGGATGATTAATTTTTAATTTTATAATCATATATTTTTATGTTCAAGACTTTAGATATTTATATTTTTGTATATAACATAACATTTATATGAATGATGTTTGAATTTATTTATATATTAAAATTATATTTTTAAACTATTATATGTTCTATTTATGTTGCACTAATCAATATTTATATTCATCCATTGCATGATTATCCATATTAGGAAAATCCATTTGGGTATTTTTTTTTATAATCATTGGGTTTTTTTTATGTCAAGAGACTTTTAGATATTTATATTAAATTTATGTATACAAATTTTATATGAATGATGTTTAATTTTTTTTATATCAAAACATTCTTTTTTTTTTAATTTGACAGTATAAAAAATATATTTTTAAAAAAATTATTATATATTCCATTTATATTCCGCTAATCCATATTTATATATGTGCATTGCACATGTAACCATATTAGAGCTAATTGATTTGGGTAATCATTCTTTTTTTTATAATAATATATTTTTGGAAGTCAAGAGAGGATTCCATTATATACATGTATGAAAAAAGTATCCTAAAGAATTTATTAACTAAAATTCATAAGCCTAAAATTTTTTGCTTTTATAAAAATAGTAGTTGTAAGATTACTATAGGACAAATATATTCAAATACACTCCTTTATCAGTCCGAAACTTCATATGTACTAAAAAAAAAGTGACAACTTTATAACACATAATTCATATTCATTAATTGAAAAAATATTCCTTAAATTACTAGTAGTGTCATTATATCTAACAACTACTTAAATATATAGGAACTAATTTAACTACTTTTATTGATTTTGATGAATTAATTATTTGTTTTTTATATATAAAAATGAGGGTAGTATTGTTAATTATTAATAAAAATAATATTTATTTTAATCATTTAATAATATTATTAACATTATTTGTCATATTGTTGGCAATAAGTCTATGTCTATTTTTACAGTTAAGCTAACCATACTAATTAATAGCACTGAGTTAAATATTACACTTTAATTTTATTATGTATTAATCATATTATGATCTTACATATCTCAAACATATTTTTAGTAAATGTTACTCAATTATTCGTTTCCATTAAATATAGAAAACAACGTTCAAGATAAAATTGTAGCCTTAGTTGAATACAAAAAAAAAAAGAAGTAAAATTTGTCATACTCTTTAGCAATTGTCGATCTATTCTCACACTTGGACAAATCACATTGGGTGAATAACACGGATTAAATATTACGCTTGATATATTAATTCTGATGTGATTTTACATATTTTAAACATATTCTTAGTAAGCATTGCTCAATATTTAATTTACATTAAATAAAGACAACCACATTTAAGATAAAGTTTAGTTGTTAATTGAATAAAAAAAATAAAATTCAAGTAAAATTTGTTGTATTCTTTGGCAATTATTTATGCATATTTTTGAACTTGAATAATCACATTGAGTGAATAATAAAAGTTAAACAAACAATTTGATTTTATTATGTATGTTTATGCAAAGATTATATACTACACTTGTTATATTAATTCTATTGTGATTTTACATATTTCATATGTTTTCTTAGTAAATATTGTTTGATTGTTCTATTCCATTATATAAATAAAAGTAAATACATTATTAAGATAAAATTATGACATTAATTAGATACAAAAAAAAAATTTAAGTAAAAGTTATCATATTTTTTGATAGATATTTATGTTCATTTTTACATATAAATAAAAAAATAGAATTCAAATAAAAAATATTTAAACTCTCTGTTTATCCTGTGTATCACATTGTTCTAAAAACTAGTTAGATTAAAAGCATATGGGAATCCCTTGAAACCATATATTAGCATAGCATCCCAAACATTAACTCCCTAGTAAAAATGGCATGCCTTGGCATATCTTCTAGTCTAAATACCTCTCTAGCATCTCCAATGGTGCATATCTAGAAGAAATTAGTTAATTTGGCGTTAAAGCTTGCAACTAAACATGAGATCGACATCTCACACTAAAATACCATGAGAATTCATGGCTTCCTTCCATAGTGGCATGAAAAGACACTACATTTTAGACATTGCATCCAATTTGCAAGTTCTTTGCTTTATTTTCCCACAAACTTAAGGAAATTTCTCATGAAAATCAAATCTTTAAAAGAAAATAACAACAACTAAACTAAACATAAATTCATGATAAATGAAGTTATCAAGTACTTCTATTAGCCTTCTTGCACTAGTCTTAGACTTAGTGCACCCTTACAACAAGTAGACTTATGCTTGGATGCATAAAACCATTCCACCTCATCATTTCAATCCAATAAGGTTAGCCCTTATGCCATCTAGTGGTGAAAACAACATAATACTATTATTCTCATATCTCAAATCCAAGTCCGAAATTGATAAGTGTCATATTTAAGTTATTATTGGGACTAAATTATTAACACTTATCTTTTAATTGTATTAGTTTTTTCTTATAAACTACCCTTAAATCTAGTTGTTTTATATAAATTGTACATTTACTAATGTTGTTGTTTAAATATAAAAGATTCATCCATAATTTTGTAGGTTTTGATGGTTGTTTGTTAGATCGAGAAACAAAGCCAAAAGGAAGGGCAAAATGGTATTTTTACAAAGATTTCTGGCCCAAATTCGCTCAGACTAGCAACCAGCTCACCTGGGCTAGAGATCTTACTTCAGCCCTAAGCAAGCAACTTGCCTGGGCGAGCTACAGCTCGCCTGAGCGAGTGGAAGTCTTCAAGAGTAAGCAACAAATTCGTTTGGGCGAGTTACAGTTGTCCTAGGCAAATTTGTCTGCATTCCTTGGTTGTTTTCTATAAATAGCCATGCATTTGTGATAGAAGGATGATCCAGTAGAAGCAAAATAAAGAGTTGTGATTGTGGATCACATCCTTCGTCATTTCTCTTGTTAGTCTTGTGCTTTGCGCAACGATCAGCTAGTTTTTCTTAAGGATTGGATGTAATATGTGTACCCTTATGTATCCCTTTTTATATTATATATTTTTGAATCTTTTCTACTCATTATTGGTGAATTCATTCTACTCGTAATGCTTGATTTTATTTGATCACTAGTGTCATGAAATTGGATTTTAAGTGAGACTAGCAAGTAATCTTAGAATTTGAACTGAATGATTTTACTACTTACGTTACGTTACTAGGAATAGAGCATAACGTTTTGATTTCAAAAAACATGAGAATATAATTGTAATCCTGGGGTATTTACTTCATATGCGAGGGATTGATATTTGGTAAATATTCTTAGGCCTCAAGTGCGAGGAATCGACTTGGGGTAACTCAATGTGTGCATCAGTAATGTTAGAAAATGATTCATATATGTTAATCTTATTATGATACTAAGAGTATGAACGATGAAATCCAATCCTATGTTTTCTTGAATTAATTAAATTGGTTATTATTGTTCCCGTAATTTTACATATTTCCAACGCACTAAATTTCGTTATTTTCGTAAATTGCATTATCCCCGTATTTTCGTTATTTCCGCAAATTCGTTATTTTCACTATTCTTTTACTTCAAGTTATCTTTAGTTAGTTAAACCAAAACCAATGACATTCGGTTAAATTTGTACATAACTATTGAACTAGTAACCTTTATCTGAATGAATTAAGTAACTCAAGTCCCTATGGAGACGAACTCTATTTATAAATGTGTAACCTGTAACGACAATTGGTATGCTTACCAAAAGTCTAATAGAAATCAACCCTATTTGGGTCTTAAAAAATCTACCACACCACAGGTGGTGTTCCACAAGGAACTAAGTATTTAAAAATCCTTACACTAAGGCACAATCACTTGAAAATTTCTTAAATTTTTTTGTACACATTTTTTGCCTTGCGTGATTACGTTTATACTTTTGCGAATATATACATTATTAATTTTTACAAAGGAATTTAATTATATTTCACTTGTAAATATTAAATAAATTATTTAGGTCAAGATCATCACCTTTTATGTACCATAAAGGAAATATCATCACCTTTTGGTTCTTGTAACTATTTTACATTTAAATTAAATTAAATTTTTGTGAACTGGGGGAAAAAATATTTTTTATTAATAATTTTAATTAACTTTTTTAATGTGGCAGAAAAAAAAAGTTTTGGAACTTCATCAAAACCAACTTGTAGTTCTTGTCCTAGAACTTCATGGGTAGTTTTGGAAGTTGGCTCAACTTGTTATATATGCCACGCGACTAAAAGAAGAAAAAGTTCTCAGCAATTAAGTTGCACAACATAAAGAATTTAGCATGGGAAGAAAAATAAAGAAGTTAATTCTTAATCTTCATTTTTCTATTATTATTCCTTTCATGTTGATGTTTGGAATTTCATAATTTCTGATTACTTAATATGCGTTACATGTAATATTTTTTTTTATTAAAAGCTTTGATTAACTCTTTAATAGTGGTTTGTACGTTTTGGATTTGGAAGTTCAAGTACTCCATTAGTTTTTGAATTGAAAGACCAAATATTGAGTGACATCAATGAGTGGTAATGACTAATATATATATTCTTGATGGTAGAATGTTTATATATAGCACGTGTTTGGTCCCTGAGCTCGTATATTTCATTTTTGTCTGATACACCATCTACAGAGAGAGAGTCAGAGCTTGGAAGAACCAAAACAAAGTAGCTCTTTCATGACAATGGTTGAAGGTATATTCTGATTTTGTTTCCACATTTGTTAATGACCTGTTTTGTTTCTTTTATTGTTTTGTAACATCACAGGCTTGTTATTTTAGTCTTACATTTGGTATCGGAGCCGTAGTTGCCTCTGCCTTGTCCATTTTCGGTTTTTGGTATTGTTCCGATCTAATTTCATTTTCTGCGATGTTTGGGTGTCAAACCAGTTACCTGTAGTTTATTGAATGTCGCATGAGCCACTGGATCATTTAAGGTTCTTTGACATTTATTTGTTTTCTCGTATGTTATATGCTTATGTGTTTCTCTTTACTTCTGCAATTTGTGCAGCTTTGATTTATTTTATGCATGAATATATTCTAGAAAAGTTTATTCTGTGCATATATATATGAAATCAAATGCATAATGTTATGTTTCAATTATGCAATTGTATATGAGAATTTTATTCATCATTGTATTATATCTTTATCTTGAAGTGCATAGTATGATTTATTCTCATATGATTAAGTTTTATGTCTAAGTGATCTTTATAATTTTGATTAATTATGGATTAGCCACAACATCTATAGTTTGATTAAAATTATATATTAAGTTGTTTAAAGATCATGTAAGGAATTAGGCATAATATTATGATTAATTGTACTTTATATAATGAATTTTATCCCACATGAATGTTTATTATACTTGTAAGATTAATTAGGATAAAATGTCATATTATTTTTCATGGTTTACCCACAGGGATCATGAGGTGATGTATAATTTGAATGTTTTATTCTAAAGTAAATATTTGCGATAGAAAATCATATTATTTTCATGTTGTACCCGTAAAGCATGAATTTGAGTATGTAATTTGATTATTCTATCATAAAGTCTAATTGTATCATATTGAATTAAAAATTTAGCCCACAGGCAATTTTTATGTCACAAGATTCAACTTTCTAGTATGTTTACAATGGTAAAACATACCATTAAGATTAATATGCATCAAATTTTGACATCAGCATTTGGATTTTTGCAACTTCTCAAATTGTTAGTTTTTCCAATATTCAATGTGATGTTTCTAAACTCAAAAGAGATAACTGTAAGATATGGAAGGAGAGAATTCTTCTGCAATTGAGGTGGATGAACATAGACTATATTATAAGGAAAGACGAATCACTTGCAATCACTGAGGAAAGTAGTCCAGTTGTTGTTGACCAGTATCAATAGGTCTGAGACTTGCTTAAGGCTATTGATGACCAGCTCATCACTTTAGATAAAGCTTTAACAAGCACTCTGGTCATGAAATTTCCCTCTCTTCGGCTCACCAGTGTGAAAGATGTGCGTGAGTAGATAATGCAAATGTAAGATATTTCAACTCAACTTAAGAAATTGGAGGTTAATATGCTTGAGTCCTTCCTGATAAACTTCATTCTGAACACATTTCTGCTAGAATATGGGTCGTTTAAGATTTCCTACAACATACATAAGGACAAATGGTCTATTAATGAATTAATGACCATGTGTATTCAAGAAGAAGAAAGGCTTGTAATGGAGATGGGTGAGAGTGTATTGTTGGAAACTGCTTGTGGGAAAAACAAAGATACTAAGTCTCAAGCTAATCAGAAAGGGACTGGTAGAATACCACCTTAAGCTGATATTGAGAAGGTTACAAAGTGTTTTTTCTATAAGAAAAAGGGACACATGAAGAAGAATTGCCCCAGATTCCAGAAATGACTTGAGAAGAAAGGTAAATCAATTTCATTAATATGTTATAAATATAATATGGCTAGTGTTAATATTAACACCTGGGGGATTGATTTTGGATCTACAATTCATATTACAAATTATTTACAGGGTATGCAAAACCTAAGGAAACCAGCAAGAGTGAATAAAACATTTTATTAGATAATAAGATAGGGTGACGTGTGGAGGCTATTGGAACTTGCATTTTAACTTTAAGTAATGTGCCAATTTTTTCTCGAAACTTGATTTCTGTTTCAAGACTTGACCTTTTGGATATTCCTTTAATTTTAAAGATACATCGTTTGAGATATTTATAATTTTGAATGTGTTGGGAGTGATATCTTGTTTGATGGTCTTTATCTTCTTAGTTTACAAAATTATGCCACTTATAGTTCAATACATGTTCAAACTGGTATTAAAAGGTGTAATATTAATGAGAATTTCTCTATGTTATGACACCAAAGATTAGGATGTATCTCCATTGAGAGGATTAAAAAGGTTAGTGAAAGACGGGGTACTCAACACTCTAGATTTTGTTGACTTTAAGACTTGTGTGGACTGCATTAAGGGTAAGCAAACCAACATGTCTAAGAAAGGTACAAGCAAAAGTTCAAGCATATTAGAAATAATTCATAATGATATTTGTTGTCCAGATATGGATGCAAATGATCAGAAATATTTTATCACCTTTATAGATCATTATTCATGATATATGAATGTTTATTTGCTTCATAACAAAAATGAAGCATTGGAGGCCTTCAAAGTCTTTAAGGCTAAAGTTGAGAACCAATGTGGCAAGCAAATAAAAATAGTGAGATTAAATAGAGGTGAAGAACATTATGACAAATATACTAAGAATTGCAAAGTTTTTTCAAGAACATGGGATTGTTGTCCAATACACTATGCCTGGTTCTCCAAATCAGAGTGGTGTTGCAAAAAGAAGGAACCGAACATTATTGGGCATGGTACAGAGTATGCTTAGCAACTCCAATCTTCCTAAATCCTTATGGGCTGAAGCACTAAAGACAACAATGTATATATTAAATCATGTTCCAACCAAGGTTATCCCAACAACACCTTTTGAGTTGTTAAAAGTTTGGAAACCGAGTTTGAAACATATGCGCGTTTGGGGTTGTCCATTTGAGGTGAGAATATATAACCCACAAGAGAAGGAACTTGACCTGAGGACTATCAGTGGGTATTTCATTGGATATGCTGAAGGTTATAGGTTTTACTGTTCATATCATATTACTAGGATTGTGGAATCAAGAAATGCCAAGTTTCTTGAAAATGACTTGATCAGTGAGAATGATCAATTGAGGGACTTAGGTTATGAAGTTGATCATATAGAGTATCAACCTTCCATATCAATTGAACGGTTGGTTGTAATTCATACCCCTCAAGTTCAAAGGGATGATGAACAATCAATGACCGACATTCCACAACATATTATTGATAATCCAGTAGATCAAGTTGATTATCAAATTTCTGAAAATGATGAACAACCAGTTGAACAACATGATCCACAAGAAAATGTTTATGCAACATTAAGGAGATCTATTTGAGTAAGAAAATAAGTTGTTCCTAGTGATTATATTGTATATTTGTAAGAATCAGACTATAATATTGGAGCTAAAAATGATCCTGAAACTTTTGATCAAACCATGAGTTGCAAAGAGTCAAATTTTTGGTATGATGTCATGAAGGATGAGATGAATTCCATGCAGAGTAGAGTTTGGAACCTTATAGAGTTGCCAAATGGGGCAAAGGACATTGGCTATAAATGGGTCTTTAAAAGCAAAAGAGATTTCATTAGGTAATATTAAGAGATACAAGGCAAGACTAGTTGCTAAGGGATTTACTTAAAAAGAAGGAATTGACTACATAGAGACTTTTTCTCCTGTATCTAAGAAAGATTCTCTTCATATTATCTTGATATTAGTTGCTTATTTTGACCTTGAGTTACAACAAATGGATGTAATAACCTTTCTTAATGGTGATTTAGAGGAAGAGGTTTATATGAAACAACCTGAAGGCTTCTCTTCTAGCAATGGTGAGCATTTGGTTTGCAAGCTTAAGAAATCTATATATGGTTTAAAACAAGTGCCCTGTCAATGGTACCTTAAGTTTCATGGGATAATTTCTTCATTTGGTTTTGATAAAACCCCATGGATCAATGCATATACCACAAGGTTAACGAGAGTAAAATATGTTTTCTTGTTTTATATGTAAATGATATTTTACTTGCAGCCAATGATCGGGGTTTGCTACATGAGGTGAAACAATTTCTCTCTAAGAATTTTGACATGATGGGTATGGGTGATGCATTGTATGTCATTGGTATTTAGATTCATAGAGATAGACCTCAAGGTATTTTAGGTTCATCATAGGAAACCTATATTAACAAAATTTTAGAGAGATTGCAGATGAAAGATTGTTCACTAAGTGTCGCTCCCATTGTGAAGGGTGATAGGTTTAATCAGAACCAATACCCAAAGAATGACTTTAAGAGGGAACAAATGAAAAACATTCCTTATGCTTCAATTGTTGGAAGCCTCTTGTATGCTCAAGTATGCACAAGGCCTGACATTGCTTTTGTAGTTGGAATGTTAGGAAGATATCAGAGTAATCCAAGTACTGATCATTGGAGAGCTGCAAAGAAAGTGATGAGGTAACTTTAAGGGACCAAAGATTACATTCTTATGTATAGACAGACGAACAATCTAGATGTGATTGGTTATTCAGACTTAGACTTTGTTGGCTGTGTTGATTCTTGCAAATCAACATCTGGGTACATTTTCATTATGGTTGGTGGAGCTATTTCGTGGAGGAGTGTTAAGCAGACTTTAAGTGCTACTTCTACCATGGAAGCTAAGTTTGTCTCTTGCTTTGAGGCTACATCATATGGTGCATGACTTAAGAGTTTCATTTCTGGGCTGAAGATAGTTGATACTATTTCAAGGCCTTTGAGAATTTTCTGCAATAACTCAGTTGTTGCCTTTATGGCTAAGAATAACAAAAGTGGAAGTTAAAGTAAGCACATCGACATCAAGTACTTAGCCATTAGAGAAAGAGTAAAATACAAGAAAATGGTCAATGAGCATACAAGCACTAAGTTAATGATCCTTTGACTAAATGCATGTCATTGTATAAATTCAAGGATCATGTAGAGAGAATGGGACTGGGTTCCACTTTATGATTGTATACATACAGGTTAGAGTTGAAACTTTTATATTGTGATATTTTCTCATATTCAGGTGCACATTGATTTATTTGAGAAAATTTATGTTTTGGACCAAGAATAAGCATTGGTTTTATCCATTAAGTTTTATTATCACATTGAGTATACTATTTGGGAAATTGAACATTTCGTAATACATGAATGATATTACTCTTTATAAGAGGAACTATTGCTATGATTCACATGTTCATTTCTTAAGGAAATTGAGCATTGGCTTATTTTAGTCAATGAGTCAAAGCGTTTGGACCAAGTAGGAGAATGTAATAATTTTTTATTAAAAGCTTTGATTGACTCCTTAATAGTGGTCTGTATGTTTTGGACTTGGAAGGTAAAGTACTCCATCAATTTTGGAGTTGAAAAACCAAATAATGAATGACATCAATGGGTAGTAATGACTTCTAAATGCATTCTTAATGGTAGAATGCCTATACATAGCATATGTGTTTGGTCCTTGAGCTCATATCTTTCATTTTCATCTGATACACCATCTACAAAGAGAGAATGAGAGCTTGGAAAAACCAAAACAAAGTAACTCTTTCATGGAAATAACTGAAGGTATATTTTGACTTTGTTTTCCGCATTTGTTAATGACCTGTGTTTTGTTTTTTGTTGTTTTGTAACATCATAGGTTTTTTATTTTAGTCTTACACTACATATTATATTACCATTTATATTAGTTATTAACGTTCAGAGGAGTTCAATATAAGTGATCTAATTTAGTGAGCATATTAGACTATCAACATAAAATTGATATGGACTTAATAAGTGAAAACCAATTTGGTCTATTAGGAGATAATGAGAACCCTAATAGGTTAGAACCTAAGGCACAATTATGATTCTCAATACACCAAATCAACAAACAGTTTATCATTTCTCTATCTGAAGAGAAAATGACGGTCCCATAAAAAATAAGGTGATTTGGTTTAGGAAGGTCATAAAACCAACTGTTCATGACTGTTCTTGTTCCTATGTTTGTTTGATCAAGCTCCATGGATCTAGGTATTCCTTAAACCCTTCTCTCAATAATTTGACGTAACGTGTTTGGTGCTCATCTAATATTTTATATGATTTGTTAAAAAGTCCAACAAGTGATATCAGAGTCATAATTATTATTAGATTATAGAGATTTAAAGTTATTTAATTCCTATTATACATGGATCGATTAATTGGTTTTATTAACTCTAATCTTATTTGGGGACAATACATATTAATCATCGCTAAATTCAAAATTTCCATGCTTGATATATGGTTTGAATGCAATTGATTTTTTTTGGCATCGTGTTTGGGTTTATACACAGCTTTTGTTTATGTCAAATGTGATTATATATTGCTATATATTTGAGGAAACCTTGAGAATGCAGTTTTTCTTTAAGATTTTTGAAAGAAAACTCGTTACGGTGGATACAAACACAAATTGTACCTTTACACTTTTATCTTTTTCCTTTTCGGCATATGGCTGCATCACAATTACATGAATTTTTTTATTATTGTAAAGTCTAGGAATTATTGGTTAATTGATATACATGAATCGGTGATTATCTTGCATAACTGATGATGTTAGAATAAATTTGGGATAGCGTTATTTATGGATGTGGTATTTACTTGTCATGATTAATGTTTCATATTTATTGCTATCATAATTGGATGCAAATTTGTAATAACACATCATCTCCATTTATTTTTATGTATGCTAATTTCTTGAATTAAATTAGTTGAAACTATATGTTGTCAAAACAATCTCTATTGTGCAAATTGATTTAATTAAAATTAAATAGATTTTAATATGCGATTGTTTTAGCTAATTGTGTTTGACCTAAAGGAAAATGCAATTTGGTCAAATAATAACATACATGTGATGATAAATATGTGATAATTGTAAAGTGTTTTCATGTGAATAATAGTCAGTCCAAAGAAAGGACTATTATTTGACAAAACTAAGTGTCAATATTTGATCATTATGTTGAGAGTACCGATTACAAATTAATTTTTCTATCCAAAGACTAGGAATTAATGTTGACAAAGCTAATTGTGATGGGTCTGTTATGTGAAATATATATATATATATATATATATATATATATATATATATATATATATTATGACATACTTGTTATTTGTGAACATGTTATTAATTTTTTAATTCTCTATTTAGTTAATATTGTTAGTGCTGCAAATGTTGTTGTTCAAGTGAATTCTATCCCAATGTTGAATAGGACTAACTTTAAGGTTTGGAAGGAAGCCATAGAAATTGTTCTTAGCTGTATGGATTTAGACTTGGCACTAAGGATGGAACAACCCATTTCCACTACGAAAACCTCTAATGAGGCAAAAATTGGGAAGTGGGATCGATCCAACTGAATGTTCCTTATGATCATGTAGCGCTATATTCCAAAGGCATTTCAAGGCTCTATTTCTAAGGGTCAAGGTCAAAGTGCAATGAAATTTCTTGAGAAAATTGAACATTACTTTGCCAAAAATGGAAAGATGGAGACGAGTAACCTTTTTGGCTAAACTCATCTCCATGAAGTATAAGGGCAAAGGAAATATCAAAGAACACATTATGGAAATGTTTAATCTTGCATCAAAACTCATGTCACTTAAGCCCGATTGGTGGTTTTTAGGTTTGACTTTCAAAATTTTAAAAAATAACAACTAGTTTTTAGTTTTAGTTTTAAATAATTTTAAACCCAATTTTTAAAATATGATTAGTTTCAAAATAAACTCATTATGAAAGTTTCATATTATATTAAAATTAGTTTAAGAGTGCTTTTGTGTGGGGATGACAACAATGATGATGATGGTGTGAGTAGTAATGACGGTAGAGATACCAGTGGTGGTTTGTGGGCGATGAAAAAAAGTTTTCAATAGAGACTATTGGAACTTTCAGCTTACAGTTGAAGACTGGATTTTATTTAGATTTATTTGACACTTTTGTTGTATTGTCTTTTAGACGAAACTTGATTTCTATTTCTAGCTTGGATAAATTTGGATTTTATTGTTCATTTGGAAATAATAAAGTTAGTCTCTACCAAAATTCAAATATTGTTGGTATAATCTTTACATGCTTGATGTTGTTAGTTCCTATAATGAAATACTACAAACAAGTTCACGTGGTACAAAATGAAAATTGAATGAGAATTTAGCTACCTTATGGCACACGCATTTAGGCCATATGTCTAAATAAAGAATTTAGAGACTTGTGTCGGATGAGATTCTTGATAGATTTATCAAACTTTGAAGTCTGTGTTGAATGCATAAAGGAAAAATGAACAAACATAGAAAACTAGGGGCCAAAAGAGCTAATGACATCTTAGAACTAATACATACGAATATTTATGGTCCTTTCCCTACGACTTCTTGGAATGGACAACAATATTTCATTAGGTTCATATATGGCTACTCTAGACATGGTTACCTTTATTTGATACATGAAAAGTCTCAATCCCCATATGTTTTTAAGATCTTAAAGGCTGAAGTTGAACTTCAACTTGGAAAGAAAATTAAGGCTATCAAATTTGATTATGGTGGTGAGTACTATGACAGATATGACGGATCAAGATAACAACTTCTGGGGCCTTTTGCATTTTTTCTCAAAGAGTGTGGAATTGTTTCACAATACATTATGTTGGGCAAACCTAGCATGAATAGTGTAGCAGAATGAAGAAACAAAACTCTTAAGGATATGGTGAGGAGTATGATTAATCATTCTTCTTTGCCAGAGTTACATTGCAGATAAGCCTTAAAGATCGTAGTTTACATCCTTAATAGGGTGTCAAGTATTAAACACTTGCACATTTGAGGTTGTCCAACTGAGGCATGGTCTTATAGGCCACATGAAAGAAAGTTGGATTCAAGAACAATTAGTTGCTTTTTTGTTGGTTATGTTGAATGCTCTCGGGGCTATAAGTTTTACAATCTCACTTCAAGATCTTTTTTCGAGACGAGAAATGATAGATTTATTAAGGAAGTTGAGTTTGGGAAGAAAGAGAACATAAGGAATATTGCCTTTGAGAAAGAATTTGTTATTGACAATGACCCAGTTCTCACACCTATTATTGTTCAAGATACAACTCCCATAATAGAAAACAATGTTCAAACAATTGTTGATGACACTATTCTAGAACATGACAAGAATGTGGTTCTCCCTCAAATACCTATAGAGAAACCTCAACAACGTCAAGAAGTTTTATTAAAGAGATCCATTAGAGAGAGGAGAAGTGCAATCCAAATGATTATATTATCTTTCTACAAGAAAATGAGGATGGTGTTGGTTTAATAGAGGAAGATCAAATCAACTTCTGTCAAGCTATGTGCAATTCAAACTCTCAAAAATGGATTGATGCCATGAAGGGTGAGATAAAGTCTATACAAGACAATGATGTTTAAGATCTTATCGAATTTCATGGAGGTCTGAAACCTATTGGTTGTAAATAGATATTTAAAACCAAGAAGGATTCAAAGGATAATATCAGTTATATGGCTTGTCTAGTCGCTAAAGGCTTTAGTCAAAAGGAAAGCATTGCCTATAAAGAAACATTTTCCCCGATGTCTTCAAAGGATTCTTTTAGAACTATTATTGCACTGGTGGCTCATTTTGACCTAGATATGCATCAAATGAATGTCAAGACTATGTTTCTAAATGGTGATATTGAAGAAATGATTTATATAGTGTAACCATAAAACTTTGTGTTAGGTGACTCAAAGTATGTGGTGTGCAAACTGAAGAAATCCATCTATGGTCTCAAACAGGCTTCCCGTCAATGGTATTACAAGTTTCATCACGTCATTACCTCATATGGTTTTAAGGTAAATATAGTTGATGACTATGTATATCATATGTTCAATGGGAGCAAATACATATTCTTGGTATTATATGTCGATGATATACTGCTTGCTAGTAGTAATATAGACTTCTTGCATGAGACCAAGAGATTTCTAATGATATTTTTTGAAATGAAGATCTTGGGGAAGCCTTTTTTGTGATAGGTATCAAGATACTAAGGGATCGCTCTCAATGTATCCTAAGGTTATCACAAGAGAGCTATATCAATAAGATCCTAGATAGATTCAACATGAAAGATAGTAAATAAGGAGATATCCCAATAGCTAAAGGAGACAAATTCAATCTCAAGCATTGCCCCAATAATGACCTTGAAAGAACTGAGAGGCAAAAGATTCCTTATTCGTCAATAGTTGAAAGTATGACATACGCTCAAGTTTGTACTCGTCCAAACATAGCATTTTTCCTAGAAGTTCTGGGTAGATACTCGACTAATCCTAGAATCCAACAAAACACATGCAACATTACTTGAAGAGAATAAAATGGTACATGCTCACTTATTAGAAGTCTTATAATTTAGAGATCATCGAGAACTCAAACTCTAATTTTGTTGGATGCCAAGATAGCAAATGCTCCACATCTAAAGACATATATATGTTGGCTGAAGGAGTTATATCTTGAAAGTGTGCTAAATAGACTCTCATAACTTCTTCAACCATGGCTGCATAGTTTGTTGTTGGTTTTGAGGCATCCAACCATGGGATATGGTTGTGAAACTTTGTCACTAGTTTGCATGTGGTTGGCGAAATTGAAAGACCATTAAGGATTTATTGTGATAATAACTCAACAATTCAATACTCCAACAATAATAGGAGTACAACCAAGTCAAAATCCATTGACATCAAGTTTCTGATTGTTAAGAAAAGAGTCTAGAATAGGCAAATTTCCATAGAACATATAAGGACTGATTTCATGCTAGTTGACCCACTTTCTTAAAGGTTTGGTACCTAAAGTTTTTCATGAGTACACTGCTCATATGGGAGTAGTTTGTGACACCCTCTACCCCAACATGCGTATAAATGGAAAAAAAACGTATAAAACGCAGAATCTAATTAAATCAATTTTATTCATTAAAATCATAAGTAAATCCACGTGGGTAAAAGATTCACATTTATTTCACTGTTACCAAATAAAACTTCTCAGAAACATTTCTAGCTCAAAACAAGGTTGTTCAAGTTTACAAAAGAACTCAAGTTAAGCAGCAAAATAAAATAAAGTAAAATAACATGTTCAGAACATCATGCTATTAAAATAGAAATTCATGCCCCAATGTCATATCTTATTAGAGCATTGTGTCATGACGTCCTCCAATACGAGGTTCCTTAAAGCAATCCACTTAGTCATCTGCTCCCATGAACACAAGGTTTGAGATCATCATAGGATCAAAACACAAATGACACATGGGGAGTAAGTCATCACATTTCTCAATGAATAGAGATAAATGGAAGCATACATGTATGATATAAATATAACTAATATAATTATAACAACAATATAGGTATAACAAGGCTCAACATTCCACGCCTTCACGATTAATCATATATTCAAGACAACACATCTCAAATACAATACCGCATCTCATACTTACACAATTCATTACACACCATCACATAATAAGTCACAATAATCATTACACGGGCGTTATGATACACTAAGACTCAATCCTATATACAAAGTGGTACCATATCGGTGAAAAACAACACTAAGGCGCCTAGGAGTACATAACAAGACACGCCACACAATGAGTATGTCAGGTCACTCTCACTAAGTGAAATCATAAGGTGACCAGTCAGGGTCACTCTGTTTTGCGAGAATATTCCAACCATATGGGATCAACATAGATTTAAAGGAGCACTCAAATCGAGTGTATTTTCCCCCAAGGCCTAGACCTAGAAGAATCTGTTAGGGTCTCACCTTCTTGATTCGGGTTCAACCCCTAAAACAACTTTTGCTCATTAATTATACAATATCCACGACCTCACACTTGTTTTCAAACACATTTAACACATTGTACTACAATTTAACACTTTAGGTTCCTAACTTAGAATCCTACACTTTCCTTTTAACACCTCAGGTTTCTAACTTGGAACCCTACACTTTCCTTTTAACACCTCGCACATAAACTCTTTTCCTAAGGTAAACACTAGTCGGGTTATTATATAATTCCCAATTCACAACACAAGTTACTACAACCTTTGTAGAGTAAAATTATAAGTACAGGGGATGTACTAATCCTATTAAGTTCATACTTATCTTGTTTTAAATCTAAAACAATTATATACAACTCTTTTGTTGATCACAAAAACCCGTTTGACCATTAACTATGTCAAAACCTAAGGTAAATATTGGATCATTGCTTAATCCTAACAGATCGACCTTTGCTCGGTAATTTGACTCTCTAGGGGGCTATACAACTCCGAATTGAGTGCAACCAACGGAATTAGTTAGCTAAAATCTAAGGCTACAACATTTCTGAAGATCACAAAACCTAATTCAATCACTTTCTTAGTCAATTTTAGGATATAATTAACTCACGTTGTCAGGAAAATAGTACGAGCTTAAAACAACTTATTTTCACTAAGCATGAGCGTGCTCTCACCAATCACAGCCATGCTTCACGAAAAACCTCCATTTCGTGAAGCAAAAGAGACACAATTCAGACTTTGAAACACACCCAAATACAAAATGAATAGCATAGAACATGTGATCACATCATGGGGAACAAAACCCCTCAATCAATTTCAAGAAAACATGCAAGAATCAAGAATTCCTAAATTTCTAGGTTTCTAACATTCAAAGCCAAACACTCAACAAAACCATCGAATTCGCATTAGGGCATCAATTGACCGATCAAACATGAGAAATTTGTAGTTATCATTGTACAGGAAAAATTAAAACACACCAAAATTAATCCCAATTTGTTCTTCTAAGGATCCCTACACATGTTCACTTTAACCTCAATTACGATAAATTCATCCCTTACTTCTAAGAAGGATCACGTGTGTAGTCTGGCAGTGATAGCGACATCTCTAGTAGTTCTCTAAGATTTTTCAAGCTTTTCCTTTGGTTGTTCTGTTAGAGTTTCCAAGAGTTAGAGAGAAGAAGAAGAAGGGATTGGAGCCTCAATTTCACTATCTCCGTGCAAGGGGAATTTCTCTCTCTACAAGCTTTATTTAGCAAATCCCAACGGTGCGAATGTGAAAAAATAAGTTCTGAAGGTAATGCCGAATTTCAAGATGATCCAACGGTTAACAATTCTAGGATCGTAGTTTTATTGGGGTAGATTTGGGTGTATGTAGGAAAAAAAGAGCATTTTGGAAGAGGAAGAAGGGAGAACGAATTTGGGAGATAGAGAGAGCGTAGAAACATATTGTAAATATAAAAATTGACCTAATATGTCTCTATTTAGAGCTAGGATACTTTGAGCCTATTATTTACTCTATTTTTTCTTTATTTTATTATTTTATAAAAAGGAACTCTATTTTACTATTTAATTAAATAAATAACTAATTAAAGCATCCCTTTATTTTCTAAAACATCATTTTACTCTATTTATTTTCTAATACTATGAAATCCTTATTTTAATTAACAAAAATATTTTTCTCTCATTTATTTAATTTCTAAAAACTTTATTAATTTTTAAATAAAAATATTTTTATTTATTTTACAAAAAATAGGGTGTTACATAGTTCGTATTAGTACCTTAGTTTAATGAGAGTCCTGTTTATGTTCTATAACCTATGTTTTTAAGATATTTGTATTGTTTGGATTTTCTGCAAAAATAAAGTTGATGCTATTCATTATATTCTGAGCTTGTTTTATGCATAATATTTATGTTGCATTGATCTCTATAAAAAAATAAAGTTTAAACTAGTTGGAAATAAATATGATTAAGATCACATTGCATGTAATTTCCATATCAGTTATCCATATTTGATCTATGTTATCAAGTATAAGTGGTAGTGGCAATCATTGTAGTTTAGTCATACTAACTTGTGAGATGAAAATTGCAATGCATGGTTCCTTGTTGCTATATGAGATGTATCAGATTGTTCAAAGAAAAGTCTAAAAGTAAATAACATACAGTTGCATGTGATATGTGTCATATTTCATTTGTTTTTGGGATTAAAATGTTAGTACTTATCTTTGGATTGTAATAGTTTTCTTATAAATATCCCTTAAATCTAGTTGTTTTATATATATTGTACATTTACTAATGTTTTTGTTTAAATATGGAAGATTCATCCATGATTTTGTAGGTTTTGATGGTTGTTTGTTGGATCCAGAAACCAAGCTAAAAGGAAGGACAAAATGATCATTTTTCCAAGATTTCAGACATCCATTCGCCTAGGTTAGCAACCAGTTCGCCTGGGCTAATCAAGTTTCTTCAGGCATAAGTAATCAACTTGCCTGTGCGAATTTGTCTGCACCTCTTGGCTCTTTTCTATAAATAGCCATGCAAAGGTTGGAGAAAAGAACACCAAAAACTAGAGGAAAACGGGAGGAACACCACATAAGGAAGAAGGAAGCACAAAGTGGAGCCCAGACACTGCAGAGTTGTGACCATGGATCACATTCTTCATCATTTCTCTTGTTGATCTTATGTTCTATGCAATGATCGGTTAGTTTCTCCAAAGAATTGAGTGTAATCTTTGTACCCTTATGTATCTATTTTGATATTATATATATGTATGACTATTTTCTACTAATTGTTGTTAATTTCATTCTGTTCGTAATGCTTGATTCTATTTGATCACTAGTTTCATGAAATTGGATTTTAAGTTTGACTGGAAAGTACTATTAGAATTTGAATTGAATGAATTTACTATTTGTGTTACGTTGCTAGGAATAAAGGATAACTTTTTGATTGCAAATAGCACGAGATTATGATTGTAATGTTGTGATATTTATCTCATATGCGAGGGATGGATGTTCGGTAAACATTCTTAGGATTGTAGAGTGTGAGGGATCGAGTCGGGGTAATTAAATGTGTGTATCAATAATGTTAGAAAATGATTGATATATGTTAATCTTATTAGGATCCTAAGGGTATGAACGATGAAATCTAATCTTACGTTTTTTTTAATTAATTAAATTTGTTATTATTATTTCCGTAATTTTACGTATTTTCGATGCACTAAAATTCCGTTATTCTGTTACTTTAGTTACCTTTTGTTAGTTAAACAAAGCCATCTTCCAAATCAACAAACAATTTCCCATCTTCCAAACTGAAGAAAAAAAAATAACTATCTCATAAGAAATAAAGTGATTTAATTAAAAAAGATCACAAAACCAACATATCATGATCGTTCTTGTTCTGTTATGTTTGTTTGATCAAATTTTATGGATTTAGATATTCCTTAACCCTTCTCCCGATAATTCGAGGTAATATGTTTGGTACTCATTTAATATTATATATAATTCCTTAAAGTTTCAAAGTACACTCAGTGTATGAAGCCCACTCTCACATGTAGTTAACCTTAATTAAACCATGTTCTAATTTTGAAATAGACAACTAATAGCAACTTTCAACAAAGTTCTTAGACCCAGCTCATCAATTCAATGTAAAGTATTCTCTGTAGTCACCGGCTGAAGTCAAAAGCAAAGTCTTTTCCGGTCTATGCTCTCCTAAACTATGAAAGAAAGCATGAATTGTTAAGATTAAGAAATGCTAACATTTTTTTTATATTTTATTGATATATAACATTTGCATTATGAATATTGATTCAAAATAACATTGTTAATTTAATACTTTGTATTAATAAAACGTACCTTATTAACACGTAGATACTTTAAAATTGGCAACCTATCAATATTATACTGGATATTTTGGGATTGAGTTTTGGAGGAAAAGAAAATGTAAAATTTTGATTTCTATCAAAAGAAATTTACTTTGACATTTTTTAAATAAAAGGAATAAAATCATAAATATGAAAAAATTTAATTTTTTGTTTATAACAATTATATAAATTCAAATTTAATAATAAAAGTTAATCCTCTTCCTTTTTTTCTCTTTGAAATCTCTCTCCCAAGCATAATTTGAAAACAAATTAAGAAATCTATAAATAGTTTTTTATGCATAATATATAAATTGCGTCAGTTTTTGAATTGCGTCAGTTTAAACATCAGATTTCCATATCCGAAGTAAAACTAATTCATATAGTTTCTGATTTTCTCAATTTTTCTCAAAAAGCCTTAAGTTTTTATAGCAAAACCAAAACCAAACACATGAAAAATCTTTCTAACAGATGATATGTTGGTATCACGCCCAATTCTTGGACCCCGGCAACATAGTTCGGCCTTCAATTTTGATCCTTTTTGAGATCTTAAGGGTTAAGAATAGAAACCGCATGTCACCTTAACAAAGTTATGATTATGTTTGACCAGGTATTTTGGTTAGTTTGTTTACTAGCTTAAAATTATTTGTTAAATAATTTTTTTAATAGTTTGTAAAGTTTTTTAAAATGCTATTTGAAATAATATTTTTTTAAATTTCAATATTTTACTTTTTATATTTTTTTATTTTTATTTTCAATATATTTATTCAATTTTTTAGTTATCTTTTTAAATTAATAAATCATAATTTTATTATTTTTATTTTCTTTACATTTTTTCAGTCACTCTAACAACTAATTTTATCAAAAATTTATAATTTAATAAGTTAATTTTTTATCTTTCAACTATCAACTAATTTTTTTAACTTTTAACTAATTTTACTTAACATAACCTATATGTTTATACAAGGAAAAGGAAAATAAAAAAAAAAAAAAACAAGGGGAACTAAGATTATGGCAATATGTCTACCACTGGTGGTACTTCATTCCTATTGAAGCAAAGCGTATAAAGAATATATTGAAGGCTTCTTAGGACCTTCAAAGGTTATATAGGCAAAATGTAGGAGGTGGTGGTGGCCATATGAAAATCTTTAATGTGCCATCATATATAGAAAATTGACCTTGATCTTGGAATGAAAAAAAAATGAGAACAATGGCCCCATTAGTTTTGATTCAAAATTGAAACCACATCATGGAAAGATTATAAGGGGACCCAAATTTGAACGTAAATTAAACTGAATTCACAGTAAACTTGGAAATTTCGGATTATAAGGGGACCCAAAACTCGATTGCAAATCGGAACCGACTCAGATTTTCCATTAAGTGTCGTGTGTCCATTTGTAATGTGGTGGACCATTATACTTTCCATTATTTAAAAAGGCCACAACGAGGATAATATAAATAATTAGCTCAAGACAAATCAATGTTATTATTCTGGCCAAGTGAATTAAATGGCATTTCTCGTTTTTGCAATAAGAGCCATAAAAAAAAGAAGTTGAGAAAAACAAGCTGTGATCTCCTTCACTGTAATAGGCTTAGCTGCTGGCATCTACTCATTATGAGTGGTTAAAACAATAATAAATAAACAGAAAAGTGAGATTCAAAAAGAGGGAAGAAAAAAAAGTGATATCTATTTTGTTTATTTGCTTAAAGAAGAGGCAAGGCAAAAAAGCTTGAGTGGATAGTCTAGTTGCTATTATTGTGTGCATATCTGATAAGGAGATCACTTGTCATTTCAGTAAAATGTGTCTTTTATTTGATAAACTTTTTCTATTCTTATTATTTACCGTTTTATAAATAATTATAAAAAAATTATCTTATTTATACTTTAATTTTAAAAAATTATATAAATTTTCTTTATAAATTAAAAATAAATAAAAATGAAATAATATTTTTGTAATGATTTATAAAAAAACAGAAAAATTAAAAAACTATTTTCTTAATAAACATATTAGTTGTTGTCAAGTTTTTAGATAAGCTCACTTAATATTTTAACACTAAAAAATAAAAATACTTTTCTTGAATAAACATTTGTCGATAATTGTTTAGATAATTCATATAAGATACATTATTGTTGAAAACATGAATCAATTGACATAAAATTATTCTAATTTAATGTATAGTCTTGAGCTTAAAATCTCAATATATAAATCTTAAATTTTTATAACAAAATAATACACTCACATCTTAAATAATATTACATTATCATTTAATTATAAATAATTATTATTATTATGATTTTTAAGATAATTTTTATAAAATTAATAAATTTATTATATATAATAACTTTTCTTCACAAATGAGTTTTGTAACATAAAGTAATCAATACGCGTATTTCGCAACACATCTCGTGGTAGCTTAAGAACTATATAACGTGAATTTTCAACATGATAAAAAGTTCAATCAAACACAAGTCAAGATAAGCAAGTCAAACCAAGTTCAAAAGGACCCTTCCATTATCCGTTAAGGCAGAGAGAGAAAGAAACTCATCAACATAAATTCAGGCTATTGACTACAACTTTTATTGACTTTTATATATATATATATGTGTGTGTGTGTATGTAACAGATGTCTTCAAAAAAGGTCCCAGGAAATAACATAGTAGCCAAGTTAAATGAGTTTGGCTGAATTTCATGGCTAGGGATTCTAGATTTTGAGATCACATCAAACTAGAAGCATGGTATTTTGACACGTTGCAAAGTACAAAAGACAAGAAAACAAACGTATGGCCATGTTGTAGCATAACTTTGCTGGCATGGCTGGTGAGAAAGGAATGAAATTAGTGGATGATTAACATGATAAGTATCATTGAAAGCAAAGTGGGGGATACAGAATCAGCTAGTGGATTCACTGATGCAATAACGTCCAAAAATCAAAAGTCAAGCACCAATGAAAAAGTAGAGGGTCGGTACCCATGTTTTGAAGTTTATTACTCCCTCGTTTCTTTTTACGTGTTGTTTGAGGTTGTTATATAAAAAAATAATAAATTTTCTTAATTCTAATAATATAGTCATAAAATTTCCTTTTTTATTCTATTTTATTTTCCCTCCACAGTAAATACAGTGTAAAATAGTTAAATATGAAAAAATAAGTAAAAATATAATTAATAAAAGAATAATTAATGTGTTCTTGAACTTTATTATATAACAGATAAATAAAAACATTTTTTTTCAAAAATCTTAGTGACACCAAAATTATAGAAACTTCACAAGATTCACTAGTTCATCCTAAATTTCCTGAAATACCTCTGAAGGAAAAAAAAATCCGTAGTAATTGAAGATTATAGAAAAAGGACAAGGTAAAAGATTATAGTTCAATATATATTCACATACATTAGGTATGTGGATATCAAATTGTGCTAGGGGCATAAAAATAATATCCCAATTTAAATCGGTAGAGAAAAATATGGATAAACAAAGGAAAATGTTTGGTTAACTCTGTTCAACACCTAGACTATGTTTAAAAGAAGGAAAAAGGGTGGATAAAAGATGTGACTAAAACAATAACGACTTATGGATGAGTTTATTTAAACTTAAAATTAGAATAAACATTTTTTTAAAATTATTTTTTTAAGAAAAGATAAAATTTACTTCTTTAAAAAATAGAAAACTACTTATTTTAAGTAAAAACAATTTAAACAAACATATCAGTAAAATAGAAATCTACTTACTTTATTGAAAAAAGTGTTTATTTTGAAAAATTAGCTTAAACAAACTGGCCTTATATTTCTTCTTGGAAAAATACATGAGACTCATAAGATTTCTAATCCTTTTACTTTTGGATTGAGAAAAAAAAAACCTAATTCTATAAAATAAAATGACCTGTTTACTCTTATTTTTGTAACTATTTTTATGAAGGATATTTATGCCATTTTATATATTTTTTATTTTATTTTGTTTCACTTTCTTTTTAACCAGATAATCTAAAAAATTGTATAGTATTTTTCTTTCCTTTTCCTTTTTTTCCCCTAAACTAAACATACTAGAGAAAGAATGTAAGTATGATAGGATAGAGTATCAATGAAGTGTATGATATATAAAAGTGTCTATACCTATCATTAGTCGGGGAAAAGTAGTTAGAATAAGTCTATCCAGATTAGGATATAACGAGATTCAAACAATGTTAGGTAATTAAGTTAAGGTTAAAATTGTCATACAATTAAATAAATGCTTTTACCAGCTTATTTATTTATTTTTAATGGATACTCTACTGTATGTTATCTCTCATCACTTTGTATTACAATTGCAACTTTTGATGGTTTGAAAGCAAAAGTAAGAATGTATTTTGGATAATGAATAGATCATACCACTTCTGAGTTTCCCAATCATCAGCTATTTAAAGCAATATGGTCAGAAACTAACTTCCCCACTAGCCTTCTATAGAGCCCTTTGAAGATCACTCAAACCAATCTATCTATCTATCTGGTATAGGCATGGAGCTTTGTTGGCAAAAATCCATCCATGGCTCTTAAAAGAAGCATGGAGGATTGTGTGAGAGGGTTCTCACCCTTCACACTCCACCTCCTAAAGTTTGCTTATGCTTTAGCTATTGGCTTCTCTAATCAATAACCACAAAAGGGTATGACACATGGAGGAACATAGTTCTCTCTATGAGTGGCATGAAGCAGAGAAGCATTCTCCATGAGCAGAGAAACTTTGGCTACAGCCAAGCAAACCGGCAAGTCACAAAAAGGCAATGGACTACTCTTTCTCATTAAGGGGTCCTCATGACTATGTATGTATTGACTCTATTGTAGTTCTTCATCTTATTTCAGTAGAATGTAATAAACAAAGATGTTCTTCCTTTGAGAAGCTACATACCAACTTGTGTTGTCCATAACACTCAATTTGCAGATGACTAAAATCCGGCTTTCTCTTCAGTTTCTTCAGATGAGTAGGTAGGTAATTATGTCCTTATATATCCCTCTCCCTTACCTTGATTTTTCTCATGTGTGTTAGTGTGTATGCTTGCTGTGTTTCGAGACCTTATATGCAATAAAAGAATTATGGTAGTGTTTTAGTTCCTTAAAGGGTAGGATTATGTTCTGTAGAAGTTGATTGGTTAGAAAAGCTGCAAAGCCCTCCTAGAAAAGTTGTTAAAGTCAACAATGATCATGCCCCTTTTTCCTTTAGTTTCTGATTTAACTGGCACTGAAAGTATTCCGGGAAACTATAGGGATGAATAGTTTATCCTCTTCATGTAAAAGAGAACATTCACAAAAATGAAAAATTTATTTGTTAAAATTGATATGAAGTCAATGACTAATACCGTATCAACCCAGGCAACGTTTATTAGTCTTGAGGGAATTATTCCGGGAACTAAAGTGTCTCTTTGTTTTAAATTTTGAGAGAATCATTTTAAAGTATTGAACTTGATTAAGATATGTATCCAAATTAATCTCCAATCACAAACTTTAAAATGTACATTGCAATAAGCGAAATTGATTATGGGTGCCAACTAAACAATCTCTCAAGTTAGCCTAGACAAATGAGTTCAATGGAAACCAAATCACGATATTCATAGAATTATTTTCTTTTCCAACAAATAACTATTAAAAAATTTATCTAAACAAAATCGTAGTCTTCGTGGTGATAAGAAAAATCTCGATGTCACACTAGATGATTTATGTCAAGGAGAAGATGAATATTCAGTTGTTTCTGCTACCTTAATTGTTTAAGCGTGGATTATATTGCTAATGAAAAGTTTCAGTGTGACCAACTTAAAAAGCTGCAAACTACTCTTTCTCGCGAGTAGAAACACCTTAATGGAAGCTCAAGCTCGTTCTGAATACAGTTTTGGAACTCGGAAGAGAATTTTATTTCAACATTACCTGTTATTACCCACTCGGAGTGCCCTTTTGTTTTAAATAGAATTGCCATTATGTCTAATATTTTTCCTCATCACAAGCACCACAAAAAATCACCATTTTACATAAATTGGATCCTATGTTTTGTGGAACTGATGTATCATAGAGATTCACATCTAAACTAAAACATAGAAACTTTGTATAACTCAAAGTACTATGACACGTGCTTGTAAATACCAAATAAATGAATACAAAATCCATTTACAATCTTCACAACTGTTTTAAGAAAGTGACTCCAAGCTCAAACCAATGGGAAGAATTGGCAAGCCAAATCCACTATCCTATTTCCTTCCCTTGATATCTTGTCATTCTAATCAAACTATAACTGAAGACATGCAGCAAAAACTCATAACATACATATGTTGAATAAAAACATGCATAAAGAATAAGAAACTGGTAGTGGAATGAATGGTCATGAGGAAATTTGTTCAGCTTTTCCATGTTCCCTTTCCATATTTTAAGAGAGAAACATAGAGCAATTCATTCCAAGTATCTGGTACCCCAGGCAAGCACCAATGGCTGCAATCTTCGAATAGTGCAGCAGTGTTATGATTCATTGATGCCTTATACCCCGTTCTGTATACTGAAGGATGTCCATCTTTTCTGTAATCTGTAAGCCTACTTATGTTCATATATACTACTCGGGCTTTCATTTGTTGGATGACATGTTCGAGAGCCAACATTTTTGAAGGATATCTTTGTAAGTAAGCCTCATTGAATATTGGCTCAGTTTCTTTATGGCACTGTCCTCCTGAATTCCATTGCCCACCCCTGCAATGTATAAGAGTTTATTCATCAAGGTATCTATACCAGATGGATAGGAAATTATGAATCTCTCTAAACTTGCAAAATACACAATTGAAGTCACAACCTCCTTAGACAAGTTTAAGAAAGCAAGGAGAAGGGTTAATGTTCTTGTTAACTAATTATGATGGTGGTTAAGTCAAACGATAAAATGTCTACTTTTGATAGAACTGGACCAGAACAGGGGAATTCATTTTATTTGAATTAGAATGCTACAACTCAAGGATTACACACTCTGATGGATTTGAGGTCTCATCACCCTCCTATTCTCTTCTCAATTTTTGTTCAACCCGTAACTAATCCCTTCCACAACTATTTATAGCCTCTTGTCTAACCACAATTGGTTATAACTAACTAACAATTATCATAGTTGTCCTACAACTGACAGCTCTCTAACTAACTAACAGCTCTCTAACTCTTCCAAGGATATTTTCTAACATACACCTTTCCCCATCTATTTATCAATACCCCCCCCCCCTCCCCCGCCCTTCAAGATGGACCTTGTCCTCAAGGTCAAATTGAGGAAAAACAGTTTGTACTTCGTCAGCAAGTTCCCAGCTATCTTCATGATTTGGTTCCAGTTAAACACCTCAAACACGCTTCTAAGCATCGATTAGCTACTTCCGTCTGCCCATATGTTTGAGGATGATAAGCAGTACTCATCTTCAATTAAGTGTTTGCTTTCTTGAACAACTCCTTCCAAAAGAGGCTCATAAAAAAGTTTGTCTCTATCAGAGACTATCGAGGCAGGAAACCCATGCAGTCTCACCACTTCTTAAATGAATAACTCAGCTACTTCCTTAGCTGTATAAGGATGACTTAATGCAAAAAAAATGAGCATGTTTAGTCAGCCTAACCACTACCACTAAGATAGTGTCTTTCCCTTGAGCCTTTGGTAAACCTCCAATGAAATCCATTGAGATATCAGTCCATACCTTAGTTGGAATAGGTAGGAGCTACAACAACCCTGCAGGAGCTATTGTATTGTTTCTTTGACAAATTTCACATAAAGCAACATAGTCCCTTATAGTTTTCTTCATTCCTTTCCAAAACACCACATTAGCCACCCTCTTGAAGGTTCTAAAAAACCCCAAATGTCCTTCCAAAGGGGCATCATGCAATTATTTCAAAAATAGAGGGATTCTAGTGGAATTTCTTGACAAAACTAGTCTATCCTTGAAGTATAGTTTACCTCCATGAATGGTATATCCAGGCTTCTCTTTTGTTTTAGTTAGAATCCCTTGATAAATTCCATATAATTGAGGATCAACTTTTATTTCTTCCTCCCAATCAGCTCATTCCTCCTCTTGCACCAACGAAATTGCTGAAAATGAAAATTGTCTGGATAGTGCATCAGCCAATATATTCTCCTTGTCTGGTCTATAATGAATATCAAAATCATAACCAATCAATTTAGTATCCCACTTGAAGTGTTCTTCACTCATAAGCCTCTTCTCATTTAGGAACTTCAAACTCCTTTGATCAGTCCTAATTAACAATTTCTTTCTTAGCAGATAGTGCCTCCCTTTCTTCATTGCTAATTCCACTACCATTAGTTCCCTCTCATATACTGACTTGAGTTGAGCCCTGTCTGATAGAGCCTTGCTCCAAAAAGCTAAAGGTTTCTCTTCCTACAATAAAATTTCTCTTAGTCCAGTTCCTGTTGCATTCGTTTCCAAGATAAAAATTTTAGAGAAATCTGGTAGTGCCAGAATAGGAAGCCTCCTCATTGCTACCTTAAGCTCTTCAAAGGCATAAGTAGCTTCTTCCCTCTAATGGAATGCATCCTTCTTGAGCAGAGCATTCAAGGGTTGTGCAATTTTTCCATAATTCTTCACAAATCTCCTGTAATACCCTACTAACCCCAGAAATCCTCTTAATCCTTTAGCATCCTTAGGTCTAGGCCACTCAGCCATTGTTGTCAATTTACTAGGGTCAGCTTCCACACCTTTTCCTAAAATAATATGCCCCAAATATTCCAAAGAATTCTGACCAAAATTGCATTTTTTTTCTTGTTCACCTTCAATTCATGTTGCTGCAGAACTTGTAAGATTGTCTTCAAATGCATGTGGTGGTTCTCAAGGCTACTACTATATACAAGTATATCATCAAAAAATACTAATGCAAACTGCCTTAAGAAGGGTCAAAGCACCTCATTCATAAGTGCTTGAAAGGTGGATGGTGCATTAGTCAACCCAAAAGGCATGACCAAGAATTCATAATGACCCTCATGAGTTCTGAAAGTTGTTTTCTGGATATTCCTCTTCCTTCATTCGAATATGATGATACCCATAATAGCTTGGAAAACCAATCAGCTCCCCTCCCCCCCCCCCTCCAACTTCATCCAATAGTTCCTCTATAATTGGGATAGGGAACTTATATGGCACAATAATTTTATTAAGTGTCCTATAGTCTACACAAAATCTATAACTCCCATATTTTTTCTTAACTAAAATAATTGGACTAGAATATGGACTAGTACTAGTTCTAATAATTCTAGCAATTAACATATCTCTTACCATCTTTTCAATTTCATCCTTCTGATAATGTGGGTATTTGTAGGGCCTTAAGTTGGGGATCTTGGTTCCCTCTTGGATAGTGATAGCATGATCTCTTTCTCGATGTGGTGGTAGCCCTTGAAGTTCCTAAAAACTTGTTCAAACTGTGTCAGCAGCTGTGCCACCAGGTCAGGAACTACTTCCCAACCCTTTTCTCCTTCCACCTGTTTTAATTCCATCATAAACCCTTGGTCAGATTCCAGCATGGTCCCCTTGATCATTTTCATGTTAATGGAAGCTTTTATCAACTCTGGTTCAGCTCTCAATAGGACTTTTCTATTCTGCACTAGCACTGTTAATGTCAATTTCTAGAAATTGGCCTCAATGACCCCCAATCCAGCCAACCATTCCATTCCTAACACCAAATCCAGACCACCCAATTCAAACAAATAACAACTCTATGTAAATTGTAAATCTTGCAATTCAATAGGCAAGGATCTACACACTCCTTGACACCTAACCTTGTGTCCATCTCCTACTTCTACAAAATATAAGCCTGTAGGGGTTACCTCCAACCTTAGCTCCTTAACTAATTTTAGCGATATGAAGTTATGAGTGGCTCCACAACCAATTAGCAGAATCACCTTTTTATTCTTAATTTTTTCCCACAACTTAAGAGATTTCCGGGTGGTAAAACCCCAATACTATCCAAGGATAATTAGTGAAACTCCCCCATCTCTTCTTCTTTATCCTCCCCTTGTGGGCTCCTAGGATCTCCTTCCTCCTCTTCCATAATCATCAATCTAAACTATCTATTTTTGCACACATGTGTAGGATTATACTTTTCCTCGCATATGAAATACTCTCCCTTCCTCATCTTTTCATTTACCTTCACAGGAGACCAATTATGGAACGTCCTTCTACCTTTCCAACCACTTGTCCTTGTTTTTACAACATTCTGAAGGTTAGTCACCTTATTGTTTGCTGGCTGCCAATCTCTTACCCCTTCTGCCCTGAATGAACAGTTTTCTGCAAATTACTCCCCCTCCCATCACCCACGGGTAACTTCCCTAAAATTTTGCTCTTATCCTCCACTCTTCGAGCCTTAACCATGGCTTCCATCAAGTTCTTTGGCTCATAACGCCTTACTTCAGTGCTAATCTCTTCCTTTAACCCCTTGAGAAACACTTCCACCAGAAATGTCTCCTCCAACCCCTTCACCATTCCAACACACTTCTCAAATTGACTGATGAATCCTTACACTGTCTCTTCTTGTTGCAGTGTCAATAGTGCTTGAAAAGGATTTCCCAAGCTTGCAGCCTGAAACCTTTGAGTGACAACAATCTTGAATCCATCCCAAAAATGATTTGGATTCCAAGATTCCCACCATTGGAACCAACTCAAAGCTTCCCCCTCCATCGTGATCATCACTGCTTCCAACTTGTCCTCTTCCCTAACTGCCTATAACCGAAAATATCACTCAATCTTGGTCAACCAGCCCAATGGATCCTCACCGTCAAATATGGGCAATTCTAAATTCCTCCACCGATTGTCGTTGTGCGCTGTCATACCTTCATCCCCTCCGCTCGCGTAAACTGTATGCACGTTCGTCGCTGGAGATTTTTTCTCCCACACCACTGCCAACCTTTGGATCATCCCTTCGACCAAGCTCAGCTGCGATTCCACTACTTCACGATTCTCCTCCATTGCTTTCTCCATAGCTTCCATGCGTGTCTCCATTCTTGCGTTCACTTTTGTCACCATTAATGATTCTACGCCCCAAGATCGGAGCTCTGATACTAGTTGATAGAACTGGACCAAAACAGGGGAATTCGTTTTATTTGAATTAGAATGCTACAACTCAAGGATTACACACTCTAATGGATTCGAGGTCTCATCACCTTCCTATTCTCTTCTCAATTTCTGTTCAACCTGTAACTAACCCCTTCCACAGCTATTTATAGCCTCTTATCTAACCACAATTGGTTATAACTAACTAACAGTTATCTTAGCTGTCCTACAACTGACAACTCTCTAACTTACTAACAACTATCTTAGCTATCCTACAACTGACAGCTCTCTAACTCTTCCAAGGGTATTTTCTAACATACACCTCCCTCTATCAACTCTGTTGCTAGTAGTTAATTCAAACGATAAGGGTTAATGGTTAGTTAATTAGTTTAAATGATAACTAGTTTCTTTTTTACGTAGCAGGTAAATTTAATTTCTTTTAAACAAAGAACCAAATTCAACTATGAGGGTGATACCAAATTGGTGTTAAAAAAAATATTAAGAGCTTATTGCATTCTAGAATCTGCAGTAGTAGTTTACTAAAATATCAATAATAAAGACAGGTGCACAACCTGCTTCTAACAACAGATCAAACTGGAAACATGGTTTTTCCAGCCTAGTTACAAGGAAGTAAAGATGAAGGGGAACTTGCTGAAAAGTTATAAACTTGTAAACCAATAGCAATAACAAAAATAAAGTAGCAAAAGAGGTTTTAGCCAATAGGAAAAGTAGAGAGTGTCGGGAAAACAAGGTAATCAACTGTTGAGTTCATTCAATTTCAAGTTTTCAACTACCAACAACATTATGTTTATCTCCTGATAAAAAAGATGCTGTGTAATATTTCTAAGGGTATACTACCAATTCCCAATTTTCTAGCAATGAAGCATTGCATGTTCATTATTTCTTATAAGGAATTGTAGACAGTCAAGTGAAGTAGTGAACATTGTGATAGTCAATATATAGATGAGACAGGACCTTGGCAAATTACCATGTCTGTATTAACACATATTTCCAGTTAGAAAGAGGCTAAAACTAATTTTAGAGTCCAATTAAAAGTAAGGAAACAAAACAATTAAATTCTGGAATCTGGGTCAGAACAGTACCAGAAATGGGTAACTGAGAATCCTCTGAAGAAAACCTGAGTTTGATCGGCATTAATTTTTTGGTCAACCCATTTAGCCCAAGTGGTCAAGGCCCTTGTATATGCATCCAGAACCTCAAGTCTTGGGTATACATGGTTTCCTTCTTGATAATAATCTTCTCTGTAGCAGTACCAGATGACAGCAAAATGAGAAAAAGAGATTAAAAAAAAGATATAAATAGAGAAAAGAGATAAAAAAAAAATTACAAACATAAGAGGAAATTAAAATTGGCATACTAAAACTCTGTTGTTATTCCACTTCAACTAGCATCTTTGTAATATATGGATTCTAATCAGACTTTGAAGCGTAGATAGTGATTTTAAGGTAATGTTCAATTCAAAAAAAAAATTAAAAAGGAACTGAACTCACCCTTTTGATGTTTTATCATGGGTCCACCAATGTCCTGTGTTGAAGACTATGATATTAGCATCGCAATACCTGGCCGTAGTACGGTCCATCAAATCCAATCTTAATGTCTCAAATGAACCATTTTTGCCATTGAAAGTTGACTCTTGAACAATGAATGGTGAAACAACAAAATCCACCGAACAATTATAATCCTAAGAATACAACAAAAATTCTAGTCTGCACCATACCCATAAAAGATTCACACTACATAAAACAACATAGAAGTGACAAGGAAACTTGCCTCAAATCTAAAAGCATAGACACCTTTCTTCTTAAACTCCCTTCTTCCAGAAATTTCAAAAACCCGCTTCTTGTTCTTGATGCTTTGACGGAGAATGCATACAAGTGACTCCCACATGTTCCTGTTCAGTGAATCCCCCACGAAAACCAGCCTCTGCCCGCGCAACCTCTCCAGAAAATCAGTTGCATTCAAACTGAGAGGTGGCATTACATCAAAAAGTAATCAAAAACAAGACCACTAATTGTACATTTTATTGCTGAAATTAAATGCATAGCTTTGCTTAGAATTAAATACACTTTAAGCCAAACTGAGTCCAACACACTAGACTCACAAAAAGTCCCAAACCCTCTTGCACAAATTTAATAATGCAAAAGTCTAGGTTCTAATTTCATATGCAGACATCATGTTTATCACAAACCTTTCTTTCACATAGTTATTACAATAAATAATGAATATTAATTTTTTATTCCTTATTCCAATACAAACCATTTTCCTACTTTACATGAACAATAACACTACATAGTCTTGCTGAAAAAAAGTTATCATATATATCAACCTTGGAATTTTGCACCCATTTGGCTGCCACCTCCATTTAACATATTCAGCATCAGGCCTCCCATTACGGTGACAATTAAAATCTCGATCAATAAGGCGACAAGACCCTAAAGGATAATGTGGCTTTGAACCATCTCTTACCCACTTTCCATCAAAAATGTCACATTTTTCATCATATAAACCAACATGCATTTCGTCATTATGAGTGACAGTTACATTCTTTAAATTCTTTTCCCCATCTAAACCCCCTTCATGCTTTGATTGTTTTCCATTGTTACTCTCTGGCAACAAATTAGAAGAAAGACTAGAATTCTCCAAACCCCTCCCTTCTGCAACACTCTTAATGTTTTCACCTGACACATTATTCACTCCATGAAGAATTTCCATAGCAACACTTCCCTCTTCGATTCTCTGCACAGAACTCTCTGACCCATTTGACTTTGAAGTGTCAAAAGTGTTACTCTCAGAGGAAAAAGTGTGGCTAGTGTTGAAAGGCAACAAGGGGCAAGGACCAATAGAAGAGTTTGCACCAACAGCGTCAAGTTTTGGAACAAAGACTGAAACTTTAGGAACCCTGAGGGAGTTACTGAGAAGAAAGAGGGACACCAGAACAAGAGAAGCTGAAACACTTAAACTGAACCAAGTGAAAAGCCTTCTTCTGTGTGACAGAAAGGACTCAGAGAACGCTACTCTCTTCACATTAAAAAGAACATGCATGCTGTTCTTGTGAACAAACGCAAAAACCAAGTGTAACAAAGTGGTTTCTGAGGTATGAAACAAGTGAAGAAAACAATGTGCTTTGGAGGTTCAGAGTTTTCAGGTGATGCCAGGATGTGGTGTGTGTCTTCTTTATGTAGTGTGTGTCCTTTTGAAGGAAAGCAATGGAACACGACAGACAAAACCAGAATGAACCGCTGTTGCAATACAAGAGTAAGAGAGTAATAGCATATCATGTTCCCAAAAATAACCTCTAGATGCCTTTAAAAATTATTGCTTTGAATTATTTTTTCTTCAATATATGTTAATTAATGCAAGTTTATCAATTTACGCAATTTTATTCTTTTCTAAACAAATTAAGCACTTTAGTTCTCATAAAATAAGTGAATTTTAATTTTAATTTTTGTAAAAGATTTTTATTTTTATCCCTCTAAAATTTAACATTTTTATTTTTATTTTTATAAAATGTGTGAATTTTAACTTTTATTCTTATAAAATATTTTTTATTTTTGTCTCGTTAAAATATGAAATAACTATTATTGGTACCTATTATTTATTTTAAGGATTTAGAAAGAAAAATTAGAAGTATCACATGTAATGAGGTGTCACTTGGAACTATTTATTGACATTTTATTAATCACAAGTAGTTAAGATGCTTCAGTAAAAAAAAAATAGCTAACGGTTGTTATATAATAGAGGGAACAAAAAATTTAGGGATAAAAAACTGAAAAAATATTTTATAAAAATTAAAATCAAAACTGTCTTATTTATATAGTAACTAAAAATATATTTAAAAAGATCAATTTACGTTGCCTATATAAAATATTAAATATTAAATTATATGGCAAACTTCTTTAATTTTAAAGTTTAGAATTTTGATTGATATAATAAAAATAAAAAATATAAATTTATCATTAGGATATCAAATTAACATACTTTATATTTAAGCTAATTTTGATCTTCTTATAATTTTCAATCCATGATTTTGGTTTCCCTTTTTTTAAAATTGAAACATTAAGTCATCATATTTTATATATCAATTGACTTTTAATTGACCATTGAAAATTAATATCATATTTTATATATCTATTGATTTTTAACTGATCATCAAAAATTAATATTGATTTTGATGTGATGTGTTTGACTTTTTGTGACATATTGTGTTGATGTAGAGTTTATGTAGGTTGTGACATGATGTTCATATGATAACGAATTAAATAAAGTAAAAAATAAAAAATATCTTTTTAGAAATTAAACTAATAATTTTCATAAAACAACTCAACAATAAATAGTCACTTGCTTTGTTTATCTAATTTTAAAAATAACATTTTTTATGTATCATTATGTTAAGAATGGTTGATTTTTTTTTTCAATTATAAATTTATTAATTAAAACAAATTTATTTAATATATAAATACATTAACTTTTGTTTTATATCGTTTTACATATTTTATTTTTGAATCATTTACATAATTTAATTTAAATTTTACCAATTTATATTGAACTACATAAATAATATGTAAATTATTTACATAAATTATTTTATATAATTTATACAATTTTTGTAAATTGATTTTAATATAAAATATTTTCACTCTAATTATATAAATCAATATAATTGCATCAATTAATATGTAAATTTTTTTATGTGATTTAAATAAATTACATAAATTTATTTTAATATGAAAACCATTTTTATTATAATCATATAAATAATAAAATTTCATATATTTTCTTAGAAAACATAAATGTTAATATTTTCTTTTTAACTATAAAAATTTATTTAATAAGCAATTTTTTTATTCCAACTATATAAATTAAGAAAGTTACATAAATTAATATCTAAATTATTTATAAAAATTATACTATGCGATTTATACAAATTATGTAAATTTATTTTAATAAATAAATTATACAATTTTTATTCTAATTATAAAATTTAGTATTTAATTTTTTATATTATTTAAATAAGGGACCAAAAGTCAATTTTAGCCTTTATATTAACTATTTATTTAGATAATTTAAATATTAAATTATGAAATTAAATTATAAATTGGTAAAATAAAAATAAAATATTTAAACTATTTGATATACAAATATGTAAAATGATATAAAATAAAAGTAAAAATAAATATAATAGATAATTTTTTTATTATAAATTTATAATTAGAAAAAGGTTTAAAATTTACGTAAAAATAAAGAGAAAATATTGCTCATAAAATTAACCAAGCAAAGTAAGTGGTGTAGTGATTTATTACCTTCTCTTGGTATAACATGTCATGGATTCACTTTCTATCAAGATACTTTTATTTTTTTTTCTTTATTTAATCTATGATCACATAAACATCATATCAATAGTCTATATAAGTGTCATGTCAATATCAATATGTCACATCATTTGACTTTGGACAGTTAATCGATAAAATGACCAAATTTATCGATTCTAAAAAATATAGAGATATGTTTTTGATTCTCATGATCGAATTTGATTTTAGCCCTTAAATTTTTTTTCATGAATTTTGGTCCTCAATTTTTTAATCACATTTCACATGTGTATCACATGACATCATTGAACAAAATCAAGATTTTGAAAAGAAAAAAATAAGGACTAAAACCATTTTGACCAAATCTTTAGAGATGAAAACCATAATTTTAAAAATGAAAGGACTAAGGTCAAGTTTGACCAAATTTTCAAGAAAAAAAAATATTTTACTATAATAAAAATGATTTCTTGACACACTTGTAAAAAAAATTAATATTAAACAAATGTCCAAAGACCAAAAACAAATTTTAATATGATTTTCTTGAAGATTTCCTTTAATTTTTATGGAAAAATAAAGCAAAACACTTACAAATGAAAGCACCATCTAAACTGCCAGAATAATGTCTCACGCTTTATTGAAGGAAGTGGAATTTTTTAATTGGAGGAATAATGGGTCTTGTTATCGAAAAGAAAAACCTAAAGTGTAATATTAACATAAAATTTTCTATAATAATAATAATGAGCACAACGACGGCTAAATATTATCTTCTATATGCTCTATGAATAACAAAAAAATTGTAATAAAAAAGTTTTGTTTACTCTTTCAAAGGCATAAAATTATTAATGATTGAAATAAATAATTTTAGATAATATTTAAAATATTATAAAACTTATTTATTAATACAACCTAAAAATATAAATAATTTTTAATATGTATATGTATTAAAAAAATCCTTACCAAAAAAAAATATTATAAAATTTAGCCAAAATTTCAGGGGTTCCATGGCCCCCCTCAAGTATAACTAATAGCTTCATCGTTGCTTATGTATGGAGTACCCTTAGCTCTATAGGAGCACCATCCCTCCACTACATGGGTGGGAATGCATTCCATTTAGGTATGGCAAATCTCTCCTTTAGAGAGACAAGAAAAATTCTATACACCTAACAAATCAAGGGACTAGCATGCATTTAATCGAAGGGTAACTTCCACCCACGAAAAACCGCATCCCTCCCTTAAAGGAAACAAATGTTTATGCATGATTACTTTTATATTTGATAATTAAATGGATGAGACGAATACACAGAGTTTTATACCCCTTGCTTATACAAATCCCTTCCTTTATTTCTTGATTTTGTCACCTTTGAGTTCATTTTGAAATCATAGATAGGAAAATAGTAATTTAAACTTGTGTTTTTTTAAAAGAATCCAAGTAATGATTTAAGAGAGAGGAAAATGAGGTTTGAAACTTAATATGTAATAAGAAAACATGTTAATTAGTTTGAAAAGAAAACTATAGCAAGCTCGATTAGTAACTTAACTAGGGTCAAAATCCTTTTTGAGATAATTATATATCAACTTAGATACAGTTAAGCATACGAAAATATAGGAACTTAATTCCCTAGTTTTGAAAATCAAAAGCTTAGATAAAAATAACATTCTTTGACTTAAAACAATTTAGAACTGCATATTGATACATACAGCTTTTCCATCGCTGCAATTCATTTTTATTACTCTACTATGATTAGAGCATTTTTTTTTCAATGAATTTTTTTTCTACTTTTACGAATTTATTTATTTTCCATCAAAGAAAAAAGAAGTACAAAATCTACCGGTCTATTCTCATATTCTAGCTATGCCAGTAGCTATGATTGGAGCTTGCAAAAAAGCCCAACCCGCACATTGCTCTATGAACTGCACCTGCCTTCCGTCTTAGTTCGTAACTACAAAACTTCTTCTTTGAAGGAACGCAATTTCGATTAGAAAATTCTTAAAAATAGAAAACTTATCAATTGAGGCTGAGAATTGACAGAGGCTCTCTCAAAACGTTAAGGACTTAGTGGAAATCTTTTCAAGATTTTACTACAACCATAGGTGTTGAAGCATTAACATTTGCATTGTAATCGAGAGAAAGTGTTCGTACAACCCCATTGAACCACCGTGCCCATCCATCACCAACCTTACCCATCCTCCATCCCACTCCGATAATCACCACCATGTCTTCCACATTTCCACCTTTTCACCCACAACTCGTCCTTTTGCACCCCGTATCTTTTGCAGTCTTCTTTTTTCTCTCTATCACAACCCATCTAATTGGGACAGCCATGAGACAGTCGAGGAGTGGCTATGGAGAATTTGTTATAAATGTGATTTATGTAAGAACTAATAAATAAATAATTAATGACTAAATTATAATTAGGTTAAATAGAAAAAAACTTTTAGAGGTATACTTGATTGAAATAGTTGATATAAAATGAATTAATATCCAATATCGTGAAACAAGATTCTCCTCCTAATAAAAAAATGTATTTTCTAACTCTTAGTCATCACAACTTAGAGAAACATAAAGAATAGGAGAAAAGTCTCACAATGAGACAGAGATACACACTATTTATTCATTGATTGTGAGAATCGTAGGTTTTAACATTCTATTAATTTCTTATAATTATTAATTTAGGAAATCTTTATCCGAGCATGTTATGAAATTTATAATTCTTCAAAAATATTATTTTTTTCCAATACATGAACCTTAATTATGAAATTTAAGGATTGTATTTTTCCCACGGTAAGTATAAAATTTTTACATTGAAAAAGATATCAATTAATTAGCTTTCAAATCATAAATATAAATTATATTATTTTGAATGTATTCAAGGGAGAAAGTATAATATTGCAGCAAGCGAAAGTTCCACTACGTTTATTGAATGAATGGAATGGAGAAAGCCAAAGTCCTCTCTACGTGTATGGCTTAAGGAATTCTTTGGAATTGTTATTCCAACCCTCTTTTTGTTATTTTCAATCTCATGTGCTCATTTTTTTCAATATTATTATTAAATGTGATTAAAGGATTGAAAGTTTATGTCCTGTAATTAAATTAACGTGAATGCTTTAAAATTGTGGGCAACAGTAACTATGTATATGCTATATATTGGCTTATATGTGATTGGATTGTTATTATTTTATTGGTTATAATGAAATGTATAATATTTATTTGGCCTGGAATGAAATTAATAAAATGGCTATGAATTGTTAATAGCAATAAATATGTGCAAACCATATATTTATTTGGAATCAAGTGTATAATGAATTTGTTAGTCACCAAAGTGGTCAAATTTATAAGATTATTTAATTCCAAATTAATTATTATTTCAATTACTCATAGAATAACGAATATTAAATTATATAATTATTGATTTATGGGTAGTTGAAATTCATTGTTATGAGGAATTTATGGATCACCCGAAGGTTGATTAATTGTTCTTATAATTAATGAATATAATTGTAGGCGATTTATGTGTATCATTAGTTTTATTTATATACCCAAAGGAAGTAGGTACTACTAATTGGTGCATATTTAATTGTCAAATAATGTTAAGAATTTTATTAGCATCATAATATTTGTATATTGTGGTTGATGTATCACCCAAAGGAGAACACCAATATATGACATGTGTTTTATGTCTCAAAACACTTATGTGAATTTTATTATGCAGTGCTTGTTCCTAATTCATTGAACTCTCATGTATTATCTGTGCTAATTTTTAATGGGCTTAACTTCTTTGACTGAAATGAGCAAGTCCAATTTCATCTCGATGTTTTGGATCTTGATCTTGCTATATTGGAAAAGAAGTATGCTACTATTACTGATGCTAGTAGCAATGAAGAGAAAGGCCATTATAAAGCTTGAGAAAGATCTAACAGATTCAACCTAATGTTCATGAGAATGATTGTTGCAGATAATATTAAGATAACTCTCCCTAAGACTGATAATGCTAAAAAGTTTATGGGGTTAGTGGGAGAGCGCTCTTAAATAGCTTATAAGTCTCTTGATGGGACATTAGTGAGTACATTGACCATCATGAAGTTTGATGGTTCACGTACTATGCATGTACATGTCACTTAGATGACAAACATTGCAATAAGATTTAAGACCTCGGGAATGGTTGTGAATAAGAACTTCCTTGTTCAGTTTATTTTGAACTCATTACCATTTGTGTATGACCTGTTCCAAATGAGCTATAATACCATGAAAGATAAACGGAATATGCATGAATTGCATAGTATGTTAGTTCAAGAAGAAACAAGGCTTAAGAATCAAGGAAGTCACTTAGTCAATTATGTAAGCCACCAAGGGAATCAAGGAGCTGGAAAGAAATTTGTGAAGAAGCATGGTAAAGGAAAAGGGCCATTAAAGATCAATGAAGGTTCTGTGCATATCCAGAAGAAGGCATCAAAGAGCAATCATTGTCATTTCTATGGTAAATCTAGACACTTCTAGAAGGATTACCCAAAGCGTAAGTCTTGATTCGAAAAGAAAGGTGAGCTTAATGCTCATAATACATGGTGGATTGATTCTGGATGTACGACTCATGTTTCTAATATTGTGCAAGGATTCCTTACAATCCAAACCATAAGCCCAAATGAGAAGTTCGTCTTCATGGGGAATAAAGTGAAAGCTCCAGTGGAAGCAATCGAGACTTATCATTTAAAACTTGATGCTGAACATCATTTAGATTTACTGGAAACTCTTTATGTACCTAGTTTATCTAGAATTTAGTTTCATTATCTAAACTTGATGTTACTGGATATTCTTTTAAATTTTTGGTAATGGATGTTTCAGTTTATTTATGCATAATCATCTCATTGGTACTAATGTTCTTTGTGATGGCTTATATAAATTGAAATTAGATGGTTTGTATGTTGAAACCGTTTTAACTCTGCATCATAATGTTGGTACTAAACATAGTTTATTGAACGAACGATCTACTTTCTTGTGGCATAAACGTTTAGGTCACATTTCCAGAGAAAGGATGGAAAGATTAATGAAGAATGAAATTCTTCCTGATCTAGATTTTATGGATCTAAATATTTGTATGGATTGTATTAAGGGAAAACAAAGAAAACATACAAAGAAAGGAGCTACAAGAAGCACTCAGCTTCTTGAAATTATGCATACTGATATTTATGGACCTTTGATGTTAATTCTTTCGAAAAGGAAAGATACTTTATCACCTTTATTGATGAATATTCACGTTACGTTTATGTCTACTTATTGCAGTAATCTTAGGCAATGGATGCCTTAGAAATTTACTTGAATAAAGTAGAAAGACAATTAGACGGAAAGCTGAAAGTTGTTAGGTCTAATAGAGGTGGTGAGTATTATGGAACATACGATGAAACTGGGCAACACCCAAGTCCATTTGCTAAACTCCTTCAGAAATGTGACATTTGTGCGCAATACACAATGTCTGGTACACCACTGTAGAAACAAGCTTCATGATGATGAATCAAGTTGATTCAAGTAGTTTTGATGATGACAAAGATGATGACAAAAAGCCCAAGAAAATGATTTCAAGATTGAGTCAACAAGTTCAAGATCAAGTTTAATTTCAAGTTTCATGAGAAGAAATCAAGAAGATTCAAGGATCAAGATAAGTTTGATTTCAAGATTCAAGAGAAGAAATCAAGAAGACTTCACAAGGGAAGTATTGAAAAGATTTTTCAAAAAACAAACATAGCAAAGTTTTGTTTTTCAAAAGAGTTTTTCTCAAAATTTTCTAAGTTACCAAAGTTTTTACTCTCTGGTAATAGATTACCAGTTTCCTGTAATCGATTACCAGTAGCAAAGTTTGATTTCAAAAGCTTTTAACTGAATTTGCAACGTTCCAATTGTTTTTTAAATGGTGTAATCGATTACAATATATTGGTAATCGATTACCAGAGTATCTGAACGTTGAAATTCAAATTCAATTGTGAAGAGTCACATCTTTTCATAAAATGCTTTGTGCAATCGATTACATGGTTTTGGTAATCGATTACCAGTGACAAGTTTTGAATAAAAATCCAAAGATGTAACTCTTCCAATGGTTTTTTAGGTTTTTCCCAAGGTTATAACTCTTCCAATGGTTTTTCTTGACCAGACATGAAGAGTCTATAAAAGCAAGACCTTGACTTGCATTTCAATAACTTTTTATATATTCTTTTACAACCTTTGAATCTCTTTGAATATCTTTTTGAACTTCTTCTTCTTCTTCTTCCTTTGCCAAAAGCTTTCTGAGTTTTCTGGTTTCCAAACCTTGTTCTTTCACATAAAACAAAAGTGTGCTATATCTTTTTATTCTCTTCTCCCTTTGCCAAAAAGAATTCGCTAAGGACTAACCGCCTGAATTCTTTTTGTGTCTCTCTTCTCCTTTTTCCAAAAGAACAAAGGACTAACCGCCTGAATTCTTTTGTGTCTTCCTTCTCCCTTTTCAAAGAATTCAAAACGACACAGTCTGAGAATTCTTTTGATTCTTCCCTTTCCCTTAAACAAAAGATTTCAAAGGACTAATTGCCTGAGATATCTTTTGTTTCCCCTTCACAAAGTTTCAAAGGACTAACCTGAGAACTTTGTCTTAACACATTGGAGGGTACATCCTTTGTGGTACAAGTAGAGGGTACATCTACTTGGGTTGTTGTAACTGAGAACAAGAGAGGGTACATCTCTTGTGGATCAGTTCAAGTGGAGGGTACATCCACTTGGTTGTTCAAAGAGAACAAGGGAGGGTACATCCCTTGTGGATCTTTGCTTGTAAAGGTTTTTACAAGGTTGAAAAGAAATCTCAAGGACCGCAGGTCACTTGGGGACTGGATGTAGGCACGGGTTGTTGTCGAACCAGTATAAAATTCTTGTGTTTGTCTTTTTCTTCCCTACACTCTTTAATTTCCGCTGTGCACTTTAATTATCGCTTTTACATTTGGTTAAGTTTCAATTATTGTTCTTTACTTTCTTAACTTTGTAGTAAAAGCCTAATTAAATCTAGTAACATTAAGAAGGTTAGATTTTTAATTAGTAAAGGTTCATTAATAATTTATTCAACCCCCCCTTCTAAATTATTCTGAGGCCACTTGATCCAACAACCACAACAAAATGGTGTATCAGAAAGGCATAATAGAACTTTAATGGATATGATTAGGAGTATGTTAAGCAATTCAACTTTACCCGTATCTTTGTAGATGTATGCCTTGAAAACTATCATGTATTTGTTGAATAGGGTTCCTAGTAAGGTAGTTCCAAATACATCTTTTGAACTGTGGACTAATAGAACACCTAGTATAAGGCACTTGCATGTTTGGGGTTTTCATGCATAAATAAGGGTTTATAATCCATAAGAAAGAAAACTCGATGCAAGAACAATCAGTAGATATTTCATTAGTTATCCAAAAAGTCAAAGAGTATATGTTTTATTGTCCTAATCATAGTATGCGAATTGTGGAAACTGGAAATGCAAGGTTCATTGAAAATGGTGAAATTAGTGGGAGTACAATTCCACGAGATGTGGAAATTAAAGAAGTTAAAGTGCAAGTCCCTTTAACTTGTGCCTCTAACAGTAAGGTGATTGCTCCTTCAGTTGTTGTTCAAAACAATAATAAAGAAAACCAACACAATAATGAATCCATGATACATAATAAACCTATTGTGGAAGAACCACAAAAAGTAACGTTAAGGAGGTCTCAAAGAGAAAGGAGACCAACTATTTCGAATGACTATGTGGTATACCTACATGAAACAGAAAAAAACTTAAGCATTAATGATAATGATCCAATTTCATTTTCACAAGCTATAATCTGTGATAATTCTAAGAAGTCGTTAAATGCCAGGAAAGAAGAGATAAATTCCATGGAACATAATGGTGTTTAGGACCTTGTAGAATTGCCAAAGGGTTGTAAAAGAGTAGGTTGTAAGTGGGTCTTCAAGTGGCCTTAGAAATTTTAAAAAGGAGGGGTCGAATTAAGATTTCGTTGACTATTCCTAATTGAGAAGTTATGAACCACAAAGGAATCCCCTCCTTTGTGTTTAGTGATTACAACCAAGAAGTTATGCTCACTTATTACAATGAATCCCAAGGAACGTTGGTCCCTTGTGTCCAGTGATAACAACCAAGAAGTTGTACCCACTTATTGCAATGAACCCAAAAGACGTTGGTCTTTTGTGTCCAGTGATCAACCAAGAAGCAAATCCTGCTTCTTGCAATGAACCCAAGGAACGTAGGTCCCTTGTGTTTAGTGTTCAACCAAGAAGACCTTCTCTTGAAAACAGTCACCAAGAGTAGGTCTGCTGAAAAGCTTTTTGTAAGAATGGAGGAGAGGAAGAAAATAGAATTACACAAGTTTTTGCCCAATGAACTTTTCTTGACAAAGCAAGTATTAATTTAAATCTTAGTAAATATAATATCTTGATTTCTAAAGTACCCATTTTTTCTCCCCCTTTAGCAACATCAAAAAGCCAAAGTGCGTGGATGTAATAATAAACATATACCATATGCTAACAATCATAGCAACAAGTCAAAAACACAATAAACACCTATTTATCTAAGTCACTAGCATCTAAAAGACCAAGCTCTCTTCTAATGGCAAAGAATGCTTCCTTTGGGAGAGGTTTGATGAAGATGTCAACAAGTTGATTTTTACTATCTACAAATTCTAAAACACAATCGCCTTTAAGAACATGATCTCTTAAAAAGTGATGCCTAATCTCTATATGCTTTGTTCTAGAATGTAGTATTGGGTTTTTGGATAGATTAATGACACTGGTATTGTCACACTTAATGGGTATGTGATCAAGAATAATTCCATAATCAGTCAATTGTTGCTTCATCCATAAGATTTGTGCACAACAACTGCCAACAGAAATATATTCTGCTTCGATAGTGGATAAAGCAACACTATTTTGCTTCTTGTTGTGCCATGAGACAATAGTAGATCCTATAAATTGACAGGTTCCACTAGTACTTTTCTTGTCGGTTTTGGATCTGGCAAAATCCGAATCAGAATAACCTATTAAGTTGCATGTAGAGTTTTTAGGATACCATAATCCTAGGTTAATAGTTCCTAAGAGATATCTGACAATCCTTTTTACTGCACTCAAGTGTGATTGTTTGGGATTGGATTGGAATCTAGCACACATGCATACACTAAACATGATGTCTGGTCTACTGGTAGATAAATAGAGAAGAGATCCAATCATACCTCGATATTGCTTCATGTCTCTAGATTGACCAGATTCATCTTTATCTAAGTAGCAACCAGTGCTCATGGGTGTGGCCATGTGCTTTGAATTTTCCATCCCAAATCTTTTGATCAGTTCTTTGCAGTACTTGGCTTGGTTGACAAATATGACTTCGTTGGTTTGCATAATTTGAAGCCCAAGGAAGTAGTTTAAATCTCTCATCATTGACATCTCAAATTCGCTTTGCATATCAAGAGAAAATTCCTTGCACAGAGAATCATTAGTGGATCCAAAAATAATATCATCAACATATATTTGAACTAATAGAATATCATCATCCTTTTTCTTTATGAACAGAGTGGTATCCACTTTTCCTCTAGAAAAGTTTTCTCTATGAGAAATTTGGTTTGCCTTTCATACCATGCCCTAGGTTCTTGTTTTAAACCATATAGTTCCTTTTTCAATCTATAAACATGATTTGGCTTATCTGAATTTTCAAAACTTGGGGGTTGTTCTACATATACTTCTTCTTGAATTAGGCCATTTAAAAAGGAACTTTTAACATCCATTTGATAGAGCTTAAAATTCATAATGGATGCATAAGCTAAGAGCATTCTAATGGCTTCTAGTCTTGCAACATGAGCATAAGTTTCTTCATAATCTATTCCTTCTTCTTGATTATATCCTTTTGCAACTAACCTAGCCTTATTTCTAATGACTATGCCATGTTCATCTAACTTATTCCTAAATACCCATTTTGTTCCTATAATGGGGTAGTTATGTGGTTTCTCAACTAGTTCCCAAACATTATTTCTCTCAAATTTATTTAACTCTTCTTGCATAGCAACTATCCATTGATCATCTATTATGGCTTCTTTTAAGTTTTTAGGTTCTATCATAGAAACAAATGTCATGTTATTGCATAAATCTTTGAGAGAGTGTCTAATTGTTACCCCTTTAGAGATATCACCAATAATGTTGTCTAGAGGATGATTTCTGGAAGCTTTCCACTCCTTTGGAAGATCATTGTTTGCTTGAGTTTCGTAGTCTTGAGAATCCTCATTGCTTTCATCTCTTTTCCTTTTAGAATCCCTTTCATGAGTATGTATCTCTTCTAAGAAATTTGAAACATCATCTAACACATCCTTTCTTGGAGAAATAACATTAGACTCATCAAAGGAAACATGAATGGATTCTTCAATATTCATACTTCTCTTATTGTATATTCTATATGCTTTACTATGCAAGTAATAACTAAGGAAGATTCCTTCATCCGCCTTGGCATCAAACTTTCCTAAGTTTTCTTTTCCATTATTTAATACAAAACATTTGCAACCAAAGACATGTAAATGTGAAATGTTTGGTTTTCTACCATTGAATAATTCATAAGGAGTTTTCTTTAAGATGGGTCTTATTAAAGCCCTATTTAGGATGTAACATGCAGTGTTAACGGCTTCCGCCCAAAAGTATTTTGGAAGAGGAGTATCATTTAATAAGGTTCTTGCTATTTATTCTAAGGATCTATTTTTCCTTTCAACAACACCATTTTGTTGAGGAGTCCTAGGTGCAGAGAAATTATGTTCAATTCTATATTCATCACAAAACATTTCAAATTCTCCCCCATGATCACTCCTTATAGAAATAATTTTGAGATTTTTCTTATTTTGAATAACTTTTGCAAGTTTCCAAAATGCTTGAAATGCATCATTTTTATGAGTGATGAACAATGTCCAAGTATATCTAGAATAATCATCAACTATGACAAGTGCATAATAACTTCCACCAAAACTCATGACTCCAGATGGACCAAAAAAATCCATATGTAATAATTGTAAAGGCTGAGTAGTTGAAACAATATTTATGGATTTAAATGATGCTCTAGTTCGTTTTCCCTTTTGACATGCATCACATAGTTTATCTTTTTCAAATTTTAGTCTTGGCAAGCCAACAACCAAATCTTTTGAAATTAATTTGTTTAAATGTTCCATATTTATGTGAGCGATCCTTTTATGCCATAGCCAAGGATCATTGTCTTTGCTAAGAAAACATTGATTATCATCTTATTTTTGTTTTAAATCTAACATGTAAACATTATTTTCTCTTAATCCTACATGCTCTATATCCTTATCATGTTCATGTTTAATGACACATTTTTTAGAATCAAATGATACCCTATAACCTCTATCACATAATTGACTAACACTAAGCAAACTATGCTTAAGCCCTTCAAAAAGTAAAACATTTTCAATAGAGGTTGAATAGTTCGTACCTATTCTTCCGACTCCAAGAATTTTACCTCTGTTGTTGTCGCCATAGGTTACATGCCCACTTTTCTTAGGAGAGATAGTTGTGAACTTTTAGGCATCTCCCGTCATGTGTTTAGAGCATCCGCTGTCTATGTACCACTTTTTCTTCAAGGGCTCCTCCTCATCACCTTTCATGATTCTTGGTCAATAAGCATACGTTTGCTTGCTCTTTCTCATTTTGATTAAGTTTTTGCAATTCTATCTCATGTTCCTGCAATTTTTTAAATAATGTGGCAAGAGACATAGTAGATAGATTTTTAGATTCTATAATGGCAATTACCATGGAATTTCCTTCTGGGAATAAGAAATTTGCTGAGGCCATATTTCTTGAAGTTTCTAAACTTTCTACAGGAAACCTGCTCTGATACCACTTGTTGGACAAGTGGCCTCAGAAATTTTAAGAAGGGGGAGGGGTTGAATTAAGATTTCATTGACTATTCCTAATAGAAATTTTCCCTTTCTTAATTATTCCCTAGATTCAATTATTTCTTTGTTAACAAGTTACTGAAATAATAAATGAAGGAAAATAACTTAAGGAAATGTAAAGACAATAGAAAGTAAAAGAGATAAGGGAAGAGAGAATGCAAAATCGGATTTATATTGGTTCGGCCACAACCTGTGCCTACGTCCAGTCCCGAAGCAACCCGCTTGAGATTTCCACTATCCTTGTAAAATCCTTTACAAGAAATAAACCACAAAGAAATCCCCTCCTTTGTGTTCAGTGATTACAACTAAGAAGTTACGCCCACTTCTTGCAATGAACCCCAAGGAACGTTGGTCCCTTGTGTCCAGTGATAACAAACAAGAAGTTGTACCCACTTCTTGCAGTGAACCCAAAGGACGTTGGTCTTTTGTGTCCAGTGATCAACCAAGAAGCAAATCCTGCTTCTTGCAATGAACCCAAGGAACGTTGGTCCCTTGTGTTTAGTGTTCAACCAAGAAGACCTTCTCTTGAAAAAAGTCACCAAGAGTAGGTCTCTTGAAAAGCTTTTTGTAAGAATGGAGGAGAGGAAGAAAATATAATTGCACAAGTTTTTGCCCAATGAACTTTTCTTGACAAAGCAAGTATTGAACAAAAACTCTTAGAAAGATGTTGAGAATGATTCAGATAATCTCTCTTTGAAATTCGTGCCATGGTCACATATTTATAGCCATTTGATGGCTCTTGAAGAAACCATGTTAGAAGTTGTGACTCTTGGCAATTTCTTCAAAACTAGTCACTTTAAAAGTTGTGACTCTCTTCAAAACTAGTCACTTTAAAAGTTGTGACTCTTCGCAAATTTTTCAAAAATCAGTCACTTTAAAAATTATGACTCTTGGCAATTTATTTTTCAAAATCAGTCACTAGTAATCGATTACCATTATAGTGTAATCGATTACACATCAACAATTGTGACTCTTCATGTTTAGATTTGAAAACCAACATTTAGAAAACACTGGTAATCGATTACAAATGTTGTGTAATCGATTACACATGTTTGAAAATGTTTTATCACAAGTTGTGACTCTTGAAATTTGAAATTCAACGTTCAAAAACATTGGTAATCAATTAAATGTCCATGGTAATCGATTACTACTTTGTAAAACAATTATAAAATTGTTTTGGGCTTCTGGTAATCGATTACGGCCTTCTGGTAATCGATTACCAGAGAGTAAAAACTCTGGTAAAAGATTTTTCTTTGAAAAATTCTTTTGGACAAATTGTGCTATTCAATCTTTTCTTTGAAAAATTCTTTTTATACTTATCTTGATGCTTTTCTTGAGGTTCTTGCATATCTTGAGTCTTTTCTTGAATCTTCTTGATTTCTTTAATCTTGTTTGAATTGATCTTTAATAATCTTTGGCATCATCAAAATAATCTTGGAAGCTTTGCTTCTACAACCTTGAATGTTACAAGGCTAGACTTGTTGCTAAGGGATTTACTCAGAAAGATGACATTGATTATAAATAGACATTTTCACCAATCTCACAAAAGGATTCTTTCAGGATTATCATGGCATTAGTAGCCCATTATGACTTGGAACTACATCATATGGACGTGAAAACTACCTTTCTAAATGGAGATTTAGAGGAGAATGTTTATATGGACCAATCAATGGGGTTCTCAATTGAAGGAAAGGAACACATGGTGTGCAAATTAAAGAAATCAATAAACGGTCTTAAGCAAGCTTCCCACCAATGGTATTTGAAGTTTAATGATACCATTGTTTCCTTTGGATTTAAGAAAAATATTGTTGATCGGTGTATACATCTGAAGGACACTGGGAGTAAGGTTATTTTTCTAATCATGTATGTTGATGATATATTACTTGCAACTAATGATCTTGGTCTTCTTCACGAGACTAAGTAGTTTCTCTCTAGCAGCTTTGAAATGAAAGATATGGATGAGGCAAGCTATGTGATAGGGATAGAAATATTCTGAAATAGATTACAATGATTTTTAGACTTGTCTCAGAAAGCACACATCAATAAAGTACTTGAGAAATTCAGGATGGAAAAGTGTTTAGCATCACCCATTCCAATTCAAAAAGGAGACAAATTGAGTCTCGCACAATGTCCTAGAAATAAACTGGAACCGAAACAAATGGAAGCAATTCCGTATGCATCAGTTGTTGGGAGTATTATGTATGCTCAGATCTATACTCGACCAGACATAAGCTTTGTAACTGGAATGTTAGGAAGATATCAAAGTAATCCAGGAATGGAACATTAGAAAGCTACAAAGAAAGTTCTGAGATACTTACAGGGAATGAAAGATCACATGCTTACATATAGGAGGTTTGATCACCTTGAGGTGATTGGTTATTCAAACTCAGACTTTGTTGGATGTGTGGATAGGAGAAAATCCATTCTTGGCTTTGTATTTCTCTTAGCCGGAGGAGCATACCATGGAAGAGTGCAAAGCAATCAATTGTTTTTGCATCTACCATGAAAGCAAAATTTGTAGCATGTTTTTAGGCTACAATTCAGGCTAATTGGCTGCGGAACTTTATTTTAGGGCTTGGAATTGTCGACAGTATTGTTAGGCTGCTGAAAATGTATTGTGATAACTCAGTAGCAATATTCAGAAACAAAGAGTGTCAATAAAACATATTAGCATAAACCTTATGATAGTTGACCCTTTGATAAAAGGATTACCACCTAAGATATTTATAGAACATGTTGAAAATATGGGCATTATTGTTATTGATGATTATTAAGTGTAATTTACCTTATGTATTTTACTGACACTCTGAGCTCATTTATGATATGTTTGTAATTACCTGTTCTCTATGTTTGTATGCATGTTTGTATTAGAGTAATGTTAACAGGTTTATCTTGAATAAAGAAATTATGTTGGACCAATTATGTACTCCTAACTAGTGGTCATATTAAGGAGAGGACTAATTTATAGTACATGGAAGAGACTATGCCGATTAAGTAATGTACAATTGCCATGACTCAAATTGGTTCCTATTCTTAATCATGAAATTATGATGTACCCAATGAATAGAATGGTTTAGTTATTTTAATGCGCATTATGTTAGTTTAATCTATTTATTTATTTAGTCCATAATATTTAGTAATATCACATGAGCCAAGTGGGAGAATGTTAGAATTAATATCTTATGTGAGAGGCATGTGACTTATGTAGAGACTAATAAATAAATAATTAACAATTAAGGACTAAATTTTAATTGGGTTAAATAGGAGAAGTTTCTAAAGGTAACTACTACTTGATGGGAGTAGTGGTTATAAAAGGGGTTAATACCCACTAACATGAAATAAGGTCTTCTTCATGACAGAAAAGTGTTCTCTCTAACCCCTAACCATAAAAAATGTAGAGAGGCAGAAAGAATAGTCAAGAAAGTGAAATCTTGTTTCTCTCCTCTTCCAAGGAATCAAAGTGTACCAAAGAGAAGCTTCACCATGAAGAAAGGAATACACTGTTTATCCATTATTTGTGATAATCATAGGTTTCAAGATCCTATTGGTTTCCTATAATTGTTAATCTAGGAAACCCTTAAAATTTATAGAATCCTCAAGGGGGAAAACGCCTTAGAGAGATAGGAAAGATGTCACAACATTTTACGTATTGAATTTTCTAGATTCTCACTGCGAGGTAAACTTATGGAACATTTTCCACCAATGGGATTGAGTTTGTGAAGCTTTTATTGGAAAGAAAATGAGCAATGCAGGAAGAAGGTATGGCTTCATAAGGTTCCTAGAAATACAACATGTTAAGCAACTAGAGAAAAGATTGGATAGTATATTCATTGGCAACCAAAAGATGTATGTAAACCTTCCAAGATTTGACAAAAAAATGCACATAACGACACATCCTAAGGGAAACAAGGAAGTGAGGGGTGTCAGGCCTTGATCGTGAATAAAAAAAGTGGATATAAGAGAGATGAGGTGAGTAAAGGAAGGCACCATATATGCGAATGTCATGGAAAAATAAAGGACATATGGGACTCATAGATGACAGGAAAAAAAGAAACTTGCAAGGACAGAATAAACGATGTGTGGCTTGGATAGAGATCTAAATCAACACAAGTAATATGCAATGGTTGGAAATGAGCTAGGTGGCAACATTGACTAATCCCACTAAACTCGACTTGTTGGGGGAGGCATTCATCTTAGAATGATTTGAAACAATAAAGATAAGATCACTAGGGGATAGGAAGGTTCTACTTACACTAGAGAAAGGTAGTGATTTAGAGGATTTGTTGTCAAAGAACAAGGAATGGTTGGCTGAATTTTTCAAGTCTATTGACAAATGGAACCCCATGGAATCTAATGCATAGAAATTGACATGGGTAAGAATATACAAGATTCTCCTGCACCTCTAGAATGGTGAGTGCTTTTCAAAACTTACATCAAATATGGGAGAGCACATCTCCATAGACGAAAATACAAGCTCTCTCACAAGATTGAGATTTGCCAGAGCCAGGATCAAAACATTGTGCTTTGAATCCCTCAACAAAATAGTGAAGCTACAAATGAATGGGTTGATAAGAGATTTAAGAATTTATGAGGAGATGGAAGGTGATGAACAATATTGTTGTTGTTTCAAGGAGAGAAAAAAATCAACTTTTCAGAGGATGAATCGCCAATTTTTGGTATCTCGGAGGAATGGGGAAGTTCAAATGCATCTATCGATAATTTTGAGGAGGAGTATGAATGGCTAGGTGGGGGATTTCCATTCAGAGGAGAGACGCCAGAAATGGCTATTGAAAATCTTTTCTCTCTTGTTTGAATTCTTTGACCAAAGTCAAAGAGATAAAGGACAAAAAAACAAAAGCCACTTTACCTGCTACCTTAGGGACTGGCAAGACATGTGAGGACGAGATATGTGAAAGGAAAACTCATGGAGTACAAAAGGAGACAACCAAAGAAGACCACGTGTAGAAGATGGAGGCTAATATGTTAGAAGAATAGGTAGTCTTTAAGGAAAATACCTTGGAGGATAATGTGAAATATGACAAAGAGGATAAGAAAAAAAAGAAACTATAAAGGAGCTAGAAAAAATCAACAATAAATATCAAATCATAATAGACTAATAGTTAAATGTATCATACATTTTTTTTTAATTTGTGTAGGTTGTTCTATCATGAAATTCATTAATAATTGAATTTGTATCAAAATTTTCAACAATCCTTCTTTTGATGAATGTAATCAGATAATAAACTAGGAATTCATCTTTTATCTTATTCTTTTATCCTATTTTTGGAAATCTTTATAGTTGGAAATGATCTCTTAGTTGCAATATGTCGCAACCTACCCTTAAGCGGGAGGGCAAGTCAAGATTCAAGGGTGTGTCTTCCAAAAAGAAAATGTGTGGAAGTCGTCACCAACATTTATTCGAGAAAAACTTTAGAAAAACCAAAAAGGGGTCTGTGAGTTTTAAAGAAAAAGGTTCGGGAGTTGTTTACATGCGGGGAAGGTATTAGCACCCCACGCGCTCGTCACAAAGGACGACAACCTTTAATCGAGTGTGCAAAAAAACTTGACTTCAATATTATTTATTTTCCCTTTTTATGTTTCTTTATTTTTTAGGGTCAACAAGGGTGTTGCCCTTGCTCCTACGTATCCTCAAGTGTGATGAGGAACTCAGACCTACATAGTTCTTTAAAAGCAAGAAAGTTGTGCGTTGAGTTGATTTTAAACTTTTTAAAAGGTTCATTTTAACCAACAAAAATAAAAGAGATCGTTAAGGCGTTGGACCTTGAATGGATTCAAGCGACTTTTATGGACAAAAACTCAATTACGTGTTTGATTTTATCTTGGTTTCACTTATTTACTTTCAATCTCATTAAAAGACGATTTGTGATGTAAATGATCGGTCAAAACTCACTTTATAAGAAGAAAAGAGATTACTGATGGTAGAAGAATGAGATGAAGATGTGCAAAGCAACAAAGAGGACCGCTAAGGGTGCATAGATTGTATCCAAGTCCTTAAAATAAATACTAACCGAATGATGAACAAAGAACACCGAACGATGAACGATGTAGAAGTCGATTACGGTCATAATTCGGTAGCAACTCGACTTTGTTTTTCTCTTTTTTCTTCTTTTTCTCTTCAAATTTCACTGAATCCTTTCAATGTTTGAAAGTTGAACCCTCTCTTCAACCCTTTCTGCAGCTCGCCCAGGTGAGCTGCTGCTTCCACCTGAAGTAACCTTGCTCGCCTAGGCAAGCTGGTTACTTCACCCCTAAGCTATTTAGGGGCCCAGGCGAGCCAAAGGCTAGCCTGGGTGAGCCAGGGGTCAGAAAAAGCTTTAAAATGACCCTTTTGCTCTCCCTTTTTTGGTATTTTCCACATTCTTTACCGAAACATCAAATAATCTTTCGTCTTGCACGACAACTGGTGTCAAACAGCTAAATTCGGCTAGCAAGAATCAAAATGTTAGCAAATGATAATCCCGGGATGAAATTAGGGTTTGACAGTTGCCCCTCTTTACTTATCTTTTATTGAAAATGAAAAGGTAAGTAAAGATAAGAACACTAATTTCATCCCAGCGATCTTGCTATCCAACCGGCAGCTAGCAAAAACCAAAGCAGTGAAACCTATCCAAAAAAAAATGAATGAAGTATCAAGTGCACAAACAAAAGACCTTGAAGTCTTGAAATGTAAATAAGACTTTGATGTCTTAACAAAAGACATTGAAATCTTTGAAATGTAAAGAAGACTTTGATAGTCTTGACAAAAGACTCTGATAGTCTTTGAAATGTAAAGAAGACTTTGATAGTCTTGACAAAAGACTCTGATAGTCTTTGAAATGTAAAGAAGACTTTGATAGTCTTGACAAAAAACATTGATAGTCTTTGAAATGTAAAGAAGACTTTGATAGTCTTGACAAAAAACATTGAAGTCTTTGAAATGTAAAGAAGACTTTGATAGTCTTGACAAAAGACATTGATAGTCTTTGAAATGTAAAGAAGACTTTGATAGTCTTGACAAAGACTCTGATAGTCTTTGAAATGTAAAGAAGGCTTTGATAGTCTTGACAAAAGACTCTGATAGTCTTGGCAAAAGACTCTGATAGTCTTTGAAATGTAAAGAAGACTTTGATAGTCTTGACATGTAAAGGCAGAAGACATTGAAGTCTCTGCAAGACAATAGACTTTGGTGATCTTTGACATCTTTCACTAAAACGTGAACACGCTTAGCAAGGAAACAAAACCCCCAAACCGATCAGAACAACATACATTTTTTTTTAGGAAAAACAATGTGACTAATGGGAAATGAAAGCATGCAGATAGAATTTCTCATAACCAAAATGAGATTTAAGACATTAGCATTTCATTTCTAAAAGAACATTAGAAGAAACACTGGGTCCAACCGAATAGACGAAAACTGCTCAAGGTGTATAAAGTCTCACACAGGCAAGTGTTTCATCTTAATTCCAAACAACAGATATGTCATGAATTGACTTTGCAAGTCATTTCCCATCAAATCAAAGATAACATGCATAATCTTCATGGATCAATAGGACTTTATAAGGTCAGATTTTGGTAGGAAATTTGGCTTTGGTCGTTCTGGTTTTTCACCTTTTTGTTTCCCTTCCTCTTTTGTTTGGTGTGGGACAGGAGGACAGACACAAAGATTTGGTTTGTAACTAAAGAAGGTGATCACTTTACACCCCCCATGTCTTAACCAAGTTATTATTGCTCTTCTTTTATATTTTTTTTCTTTTTTCTAACAATTCTGCACATTGTTCAGACATTGTCTGGTCTAAAAAACTTGTTTTTCTTTTCTATTTTCCTTTGCTTTTCTTCTTTCTTTGATTGATTGATTCTTTCTCTTTCTTTTTTTTTTCTTGCTTTTCTTTCCTTGTTGTTTTTGTTCTTTGTGTTCTTCTTTTACTTTTCTTTTCCGTTTTGACGAACACCTCTAACGCAAGATAATAGAAGCTTCGTTTGGAAGACCCTCATGCTTTCTCATCCTAGGGTAAGGTTGGAAACTTCCATCCTAGGTCAAGGTTATGGAAAAAATTTGATGTTTAGGTGCACATTTTTTTTTCAAAACAAAAAACCTTTCGTGTTTTGATCCGTGAATTTTCCTTAGAAAACTTGTAGAAGCAAGCTTCATGATGAAAAATCAAGTATGAATCAAGTAGTTTTAATGATGACAAAAAGCCCAAAAGAATGATTTCAAGATTGAGTCAACAAGTTCAAGATCAAGATTAATTTCAAGATTCATTATAAGAAATCAAGAAGATTCAAGATTCAAGAGAAGTTGATTTCAAGATTCAAGAGAAGAAATCAAGAAGCAACAAGTCAAGACTTCACAAGGGAAGTATTGAAAAGGATTTTTCAAAAACCAAACATAGCACAATTTTGTTTTACAAAGGAGTTTTCTCAAATTTTTCTAAGTTACCAAAGTATTTACTCTCTGGTAATCGATTACTAGTTTCCTGTAATCGATTACCAGTGATAAAATTTGATTTCAAAAAGTTTTTAACTGAATTTGCAACGTTCCAAATGATTTTTAAATGGTTTAATCGATTACAATATATTGGTAATCGATTACCAGTGTGTCTGAACGTTGAAATTCAAATTCAATTGTGAAGAGTCACATCTTTTCATAAAATGCATTGTGTAATCGATTACATGATTAAGGTAATCGATTACCAGTGACAAGTTTTGAATATAAGGTCAAGAGATGTAACTCTTGACATGATTTTCTCAAGGTTATAACTCTTCCAATGGTTTTCTTGACCAGACATGAAGAGTCTATAAAAGCAAGACCTTGACTTGCATTCATAAGAACTTCTTGAACAACTTTTGAGAAACCTTTAAACCTTTACAATTCTTTAAGAATTCTTTCTTACTCATCTTTCTTCTTCTTCCTTTGCCAAAAAGCTTTCTAAGTTTTCTAGTTTCCAAACCTTGTTCTTCTGTAAGTGAAAATTCTGCAGAAAACAAAAGTGTGTTATATCTTTTCATTCTCTTCTCCATTTGCAAAAAAGAATTCAACAAGGACTAATTGCCTGAATTCTTTTTGTGTCTCTCTTCTCCCTTTTCCAAAAGAATAGAGGGACTAACCGCCTGAATTCTTGTGTGTCTCCCTTCTCCCTTTCCAAGAGAATTCAAAGGACTAACCGCCTGAGAATTCTTTTGATTCTTCCCTTTCCCTTAAACAAAAGATTTCAAAGGACTAACCGCCTGAGATATCATTTGTTTCCCCTTACAAATATTCAAAGGACTAACCGCCTGAGAATTCTTTGTCTTAATACATTGGAGGGTACATCCTTTGTGGTACAAGTAAAGGGTACATCTACTTGGGTTGCTGTAACTGAGAACAAGAGAGGATACATTTCTTGTGGATCAATTCAAGTGGAGGGTACATCCACTTGGTTGTTCAAAGAGAACAAGGGAGGGTACATCCCTTGTGGATCTTTGCTTGTAAAGGATTTTACAAGGTTGAAAGAAATCTCAAGAACCGGTGGTTGCTTGGGGACTGGATACAGGCATGGGTTGTGATGTAAGCTCCATTGGAGCTTGTAGGCCTAGGATCTTCTTCATCAATGGATTCCTTTGCTTCTTGGAAGATGAATGGCAGCGGAATGGAGAAGAAAGAGAGAGAGGAGACGCCACTTCAAGGAGAAGATGAGTCTAGAAGAAGCTCACCACTATAGAAGGCCATGGATAAGAGCTTGAAGGAAGAAGGAGATGAATGAAGGGAGAGGGAGAGAAGAGCACGAAATTTTGTGCTCTAAAAGAGATTTGAAATCTGAAGTTTAATATTCAAATGATCAAAGTTGAAAAAAATGCACACACATGACCTCTATTTATAGCCTAAGTGTCACACAAAATTGGAGGGAAATTCAAATTTCACTTGAATTTGAAATTGAATTTATGGAGCCAAACTTTGGAGCCAAAATTTCACTAATTATGATTAGTGAATTTTAGTTATGGTTCAGCCCACTAATCCAAGATCAATTCCAAGATTCTCCACTAAGTGTGCTTAGGTGTCATGAGGCATGAAAAGCATGAAGGACATGCACAAAGTGTGACTATATGATGTGGCAATGGGGTGTAGTAAGCAAATGCTCACCTCCCCATCTAAAATTTAATTGGATTGGGCTTCTACCAATTCAATTAAATTTATTCCCAACCACACACATCAAATATTCACTTAGTGCATGTGAAATTACAAAACTACCCCTAATACAAAAACTAGTCTAGGTGCCCTAAAATACAAGGGCTGAAAAATCCTATATTTCTAAGGTACCCTACCTACATTATGGAGCCCTAAAGACAAGGCCCAAAAATAATGAAACCTTAATCTAATATTTACAAAGATAAGTGGGCTCGTACTTAGCCCATGGGCCCAAAATCTACCCTAAGACTCATAAGAACCCTAGGGTCTTCTCTTGCATCTCTGGCCCAATCTACTTGGAGTCTTCTATCCAATACCCTTGGAGGGTAGGATTGCATCAGGTTGTTGCCGAACCAATATAAAATTCTTGTGTTTGTCTTCTTCTTCCCTACACTTTTAAATTTCCACTGTGTACTTTACTTTTACGCTTTACTTTTGTTTAAGTTACATAACTTAGTAGTAAAGCCTAATTGAATCTAGTAACATTAAGAAGGATAAGTTTTAATTAGTCAAGGTACATTAATAATTAATTTAACCCCCCCCCCCCACCTTCTTAATTATTCCAAGGCCACTTGATCCAACAAGTGGTATCAGAGCAAGTATCTTGAGAAAAGTTTCACAACTTCAAGATTCATGGCCTCTTTAAATTCTTTGTTTTTCAAAAGTAATTTCTGGAATAGGTCATTCCAAGATCATGATGAAGACCAAGTCAACTTGTGTCTCATGAAAACAACAAAGAAGAATCTGTAAGGAAGAAGTGATACATCGACAATGGATGTTCCAAGCATATGACGGGAGATGTATCCTAATTTACAACCATTTCCCCCAAGAAAAGTGGACACGTTTCATAGGGCGACAACAACAAAGGAAAAATCATTGGAGTCGGTAAAATAGGTACGAGTTCCTCTACTCCTATTGAAAATGTGTTACTTGTAGAAGGTTTAAAGCATAGCCTATTAAGTGTTAGTCAATTATGTGATAGAGGATATAAAGTATCTTTTGTTTAAGTTACATAACTTAGTAGTAAAGCCTAATTGAATCTAGTAACATTAAGAAGGATAAGTTTTAATTAGTCAAGGTACATTAATAATTAATTCGCCCCCCCCCTCTTAATTATTCCGAGGCCATTTGATCCAACAAAACTGGTGATCATTTGTCTCTTAAAAGCATGTTAGTTTTAGTTTTTTTTTTTTAGGAAAAGTTCAATTCCTAGGCAAAGTTATAACCCGAGATCATACTTATTAATGGGACAAAGGACGCGTGAAAGAAAGAAAACCATACACAAATCCCCCTTTCTTTTTTTTTTTTATTTAGTTTTTTCTTGTTTCAAACAGACCATCACAACAAAATTGCACGACAACATATGGGAAGCAATATAATAAAGACGTCTTCCATCACAATGAAATAACAAACAAAATATTGAAAGCGACAAAACAAAGTTCCATCACAATGAAATAACAAACAAAATAATGAAAGTGATAAAACAAATTCGATCACAATGAAATAACAAACGAAATACTGAAAGTGATGAATAAAATAAAGACGAGTTCATAATTTTAAGCGATCCTGGTCAAGCGGCTCAGCCTCCTCAAAGGAAGAAGTTCATCACATCGGCCATGTCATTGTCTTCCTGAGCTCCATCTTCATCTCCGGGGGTCCCTGAGGGTCCTGCCCCTACCTGAAAACTGGGCCTATCTCCAGGCCATGCAACTGTGGCCTCGAACTGCTCGGGAGTAGGCCAAGAGTAAGGACTGGGATCCTGACTCTGCTGATGTAGGGTATACTAGTGAAAGCTCTCATTCAACTGCACCTGACCCTTATGATTGGCTGCGTGTTGGTCAACCACATGCTGCCGGTAGAGTTCCATCCTCTGCATGTGAGCAGAGATGGACTCTAGGGACAGTGACTGCTGTAAAGGTGGCGGTGGTCCATCTGTGGCTGGTTGCTACTGATGGTCCTATCCCTACTGTTATGCCTGCCTTGGCATGCAATACTTTTCTATGAATGACCTATTAATGGGAGGCCGGATAAGCTTTGTGGGTGCAACCGACACCCCATAGAACTGGCAGAGACCCGTGATCAAGGCCGAAAGCCCTAGTGCTTTGTTGGACTTTTCTGGGTCCACTTGGTGTCTTGGAGGTGTGATCCCTACAAATTGGTAAATGGCGTCCAAGATTAGCTAGGCCACATGGATACTAACCTGGGTCAAGATGGCATAGACCAGCTGGCATTTCGGCAAGGGAAGATCAGAATTATGATCACTGGGGAGGATGTTGCTGAGGAGAAGAGTCATCCAGATCTGTGTCAGGGTGGTCATGCTAGTGCGCATGATCCTCCCCCGCCTTCCCATCATGCTGCGAGCGAAGACCTGTCCCAGAATGCATAGCAACTAGTCGATGGCCTCCTCATCAAACCCTGAAGCCTGGCTCCTCCTCTCTCTGAACTCACAATGTTGCCCCTCTTTCAGGACCAGCGGATCCCCCAAGAACTGGTTAATGGCATCTTCATCAAAAGGGACTCATTGGCCCCGCACCCAGGAGTGCTTGTCCCTGACTCCTTCCTCTGTGGGCCATGCATTAGTGTAGAATTCCATGACTATTTCCAGGTTGTATTTAGCCTTTGGCCCTACGAGTTGAGTCCATTGCCTCCTGGCAACTTCCTCCTGGAACTCATTATATTCTCCCTCTCTCAGCTGGACCCGTCTCTCCTTGAGGAAAGTCCAACTCTTGATCGCTTCAAAGCAGCGTTGGTGTTCCTCACTTCGAAACCGGTGTCCGTCAAATTCTAGGTCCGCTTGTGGAGCCGCTCTAAACCCTTCTCCCGTGGTGTTCTGCCTTGCCCTTTTAGAGAGAAGCTTCTTTGGAGCCATTGCCTGCAAAGACACATCCATGAAAAGTTAGTTTGCACGAAATGCACAACCATTATTTCATTTATCTTAAGCAAGCAAAAGCCAACCAATTTTGAGTGGTGTGTGTTTCTTTTGCTAATTACAAGTGTTACCGTGTAACTAATTAAAACAAATCACACACCGGTGCATATTATTATTTATTTTTCTTTGAAAAACATTCTGCAAATACTTAGATGCAAAGTGCCTATCATAGTGTAGCAAGCTCAACCAATAATTAGGCTAATTCCAACCAATCACTTTTACATATTCGTGTAATTCATGTATTCAAAACAAAGTCCAGATTTCTAAGCCTAGCCCATGCTCTTGGCATTTTAATCTAACAATCTAAGTTACCCACACAATCTAAATGATGGTTGTACTTGCATAAACTCATTTCACACTTAAATTCCAAAACAAAACATGAAATGGTCATTGAGGCATTTTATCGAATGGTTGGTGTGCGCATGTTTAAGAATGTAAAAATGAGGAATGGAGAACAACATGGCATGCCAATCTACAATAGGATCAAGGATAGGCCGAGGGCCATCCATTGCAGCCCCTAATCAAGCATTCAAGTCATGGATTTACAAACAATTTATCTCACAAACATGGCAAAAAAACATAACAAATAAAGCACCAATATACCATAAGGAAAAGGAAAAATTGAATGGAGATGGTACTTACTTGTGTAAGATGAAAGAAATGCAAAAAAATGAAAGCAAAAGTGCACAAAGGAAGCTTGGGGGCTGCTGCCAACGGTGGCTCCCGTAAGCTTGTTGAAGGTTTTGAGTTTTGGGAAAGAATAGGGTGAAAATGGCTTCACCCCTCCCCTTTTACATTTTTTCACAACAATCATGCTCGCCAAGACGAGCTGGCCACTCGCCCAGGTAAGCTAATTTTTTTTTTTTTTGCAAAGAAAATCCTTTGCAAAATTGTGCTATTCATTGTTATATTTTCTTTCTTAAAATCCTATAATTGCATATAAACTTAAGCGAATTTAGGATATATTTCAAGAAAACGAACAAGTATGAAATAGGAAATTAAAGAGCAAAGTTAGAGATACTAGGCTGCCTCCTAGGAGCACTTTCTTTAACGTCTTTAGCCAGACGCGGGGTGATGATCGATTGATCATGGGCCTAGCACCTGTTCGTACCTGCCCCTGAGCTTGGACAAAGAAAGTGTCATCACGCAAACAAGGTGAAACAATACTACAAGATGCTTGTATTACCTTTCACTTGCCCTTAGTGCTTACCCAAATTGGTGTAGTGTTGACCATCACTCAAAATGACTCTTTATTCATCTTCCGATTATTAGGATAAAGATGACAAGATGCAAATGCATGCATATTTATGATTGAACGTTAAATGTAACAATTAAACAGGTGTTATCGTGTTCAATTTTACTTAAACACTTACGACACCCCGTTGATCGAGCCGAATGGCTCCGGATTTAGTGAGCAAGATCAAGAGGGTATGTTCTTAAAGACAATAAAAAGTAAAGGACACAACACTGGAGGTAGAGATGCAAATCATTAACCCACATTTATTAATGTTGCGATTATGGTTTGCAAAAGATTTCAAGACTTGGAGATTCCAATGAGTCCTTGAGGATGATCAGACATTGAGCCTTCTAATTGCCCCAGGCGTTATGCGTAATACCGCTTGACAATATCAGAGTTCATAGGTAAAGGCAGCTCTTCATCATCCATGTTTGTAAGCAACAATGCTCCTCCCTAAAAATCCTTCTTCACAACAAATGGACCTTCATAATTTGAGGCCCATTTCCCTCTGTGGTCCTTTTGAGCCTACGGTACTTTCTTTAGGACAATATCTCCCTCGTTGAACTTGCACGAGCACACCCTCTTGTCAAAAGCATTCTTCACTCTACTTTGATACAGTCACCCATGACTCATGGCAGCCAATCTCTTACCCTCGATAAGATTCAACTGATCAAAGTGTGCTTGGGCCCATTCTGATTCTTCAGACCCTGGCTCGGCTAGGATTCTCAAAGAAGGAACCTCCACTTCAAACGGGAGCACAACCTCCATCTCGTATACCAAAGGGAAGCATCGAAGTTCGATAACCATGCAATGCAAAGGGGAGCATCTCGTGCCAATCCTTGTACGACATGATCATCTTCTGAACTATCTTCTTGATATTTTTATTGGCAGCCTCAACCGCCCCATTCATCTTAGGCCTGTAAGGCGTGAATTATGATGTTGGATTTTGAAATCCTCACACATTTCCTTCATCATCTTGTTGTTCAGATTGGTGGCATTATCGGTGATAATTTTCCTGGGCAACCCATATCGGCAATTTATCTCCTTTTTTATGAATCTAATCAGCACGCTCCTAGTCACACTAGCGTATGAAGTTGCTTCGACCCATTTGGTGAAGTAGTCAATGGCGACTAAGATGAAGTGATGTCCGTTTGAAACTTTAGGCTCAATGGCTCTGATCACGTCTATTCCCCACATAGAGAATGGCCAAGGTGCTACCAAGATGTTAAAAGGTATGGGTGGAGCATTAACATTATCAGCGAAGGCCTGGAACTTATGGCATTTCCTCACATGGATGCAACAATCGCTCTCCATAGTGAGCCAGTAATACCCCACTCTCAGAATTTTTCGGGCCAAGGCATGTCCATTGGTATGCGTGCTAAAGGATCCTTCATACACCTCTACCAGCATTTGCTTAGCCTCTCTGGCATCCACACATCGAAGCAGTACCATGTCATGGTTCCTCTTGTATAGGATATTCCCACTCAGGAAGAAGCTGGCCACCAACCTTCGTTGTCGTTGTCAGAGGCCTCCTGCGGGTATTCCTTGTTTTTGATGCATCGTTTGATGTCGAAGTACCAAGGCTTACCATATTTCTCTTTCTTTATTAAACAGCAATGTGCAAGCTTGCCACAACATCTGAATTCAATGTACGAAAAATGTCCGTGCGGGCTTAGCTGGAACATGGACGCTAGTGTGGCAAGGGCGTCGGCCATCTGATTTTCCTCTCTAGGAATGTGATGAAAAGATATGTCATCAAAGAATTCTATCAACTTCTTGATGTAAGCCTGGTAAGGCACCGATTTATGGTCTCTGGTCTCCCATTCACCCTTCAACTGGTGAATTACCAAGGCCGAGTCCAGTGACATAAACAATATCAAAATCTGACAACAGAACTTGCCACCAAGCGATCCGTCCAGTGAGAGCGGGCTTTTCAAAGATGTACTTGACTGGATCCATTTTGGATACCAACCAAGTGGTGTAATTCAGCATGTACTGCCTTAGACGGTGAGCTGCCCACACCAAGGCACATCACATCCTTTCTAGCAAAGAGTAGTTCATTTCGCATGCTGTGAACTTCTTGCTCAAGTAATAGACAACCCGTTCCTTTTTTCCTGACTCGTCATGCTATCCCAACACACACCCTATTGACTCATCTAACACAGTCATATACAGAATAAGGGGTCTTCCGGACACTAGTGGCACGAGCACAGGAGGATTCATGAGGCACCGTTTAATCCTTTTGAACGCCACTTGACAATCATCATCCCATTGGACGGACTGATTCTTATGCAATAGCTTGAAGAGAGGCTCGCAAGTGGCGATCAGCTGTGATATGAACCTTGCTATGTAGTTCAATCGTCTCAAGAAACCTCAGACCTACTTCTCAATGCATGGCTCGGGCATTTCGAGGATGACCTTGACCTTGTCTAGGTCTACCTCTATTCCTTTCTGACACACGATAAAAATGAGCAACTTTCCGGATTTGACCCGGAAAGTACACTTCGCGGGATTCAACCTTAATCTGTATTTGTGCAGCCGCTCAAATAACTTTCGCAAGTTGACAAGGTGTTCGTCCTCGATCTTTGATTTAGCGATCATGTCATCCACGTAAACTTCGATCTCTTTATGCATCATATCATGGAATAATGTCACCATAGCCTGCTGGTAAGTTGCCCTAATGTTCTTGAGCCCAAAGGACATCACCTTGTAGTAGAAAGTTCCCCATAGGGTGACGAAGGTTGTCTTTTCCATATCCTCTGGTGCCATCTTTATTTGATTATAGCCCGAGAACCCATCCATGAAAGAAAACAGGGCAAAATTGACCGTGGTATCTGCAAGGATATCGATGTGCGACAAGGGAAAGTTATCCTTTGGACTGGCTCAGTTTAGATCCCAATAGTCCATGCATATTCACACCTTTCCATTCTTTTTAGGGACTGGCACGATGTTGGCAACCTATTCTAGGTACCGAGAAACGGCCAAGAAGCCAGCGTCGAATTGCTTCTTTACTTCTTCTTTTATTTTCAGGGACATCTCAGGCTTCATCCTCCTCAGTTTTTGTTTTACTGAGGAACACTCAGGATTTAGAGGTAGTTTGTGTTGTACGATGTCAGAACTCAAACCAAGCATATCTTGGTAGGACCAAGCAAAGATGTCTTGGTAGTCTCACAACAGCATCACCAATTCATCTCGGACGTTTGTGGACATGCCAGTGCTAACCTTGACTTCCTTTTTTTCTTCGCTAACACCTAAGTTCACAACTTCTGTTTCCTCTTGGTGTGGCTTCACTTCCCTTTCTTCTTGCTCGACCATTCTTTTCAACTTTGGAGGAAGCCCCCAATACTCATCTTCTTCTTTCTCGACTTGATTTATTAGTTGCTCAAAATCAACATCCAGGTCCTCGGTATCATTACTTTCATAGGACTCATTCTTGGATCTGCGTCAAACCATTTAATCGCAACAAAAATAAATATGCAGAAGAATGAAAATAGACTAAAGTGAAAGATGGAACACATCAAATGAAAATAAGGTTGGGGTTTTGTTTAGTTGTTCAATCACCTTGAACTCACTATGTTGGATGATCCTCAGGAACTCGGTCACCTCCTCAGCGGATATTCCCTTCTTGCAGAAGTCACTCCCTTCCTCAGTAATCTTTCCAACCGGTACCTCGTCATCCAGGGTCAGGCCCGCCTTATCGCTCTCGCCCACATCCACCTTTGCCTTCCCTTTTGGGTCTTTGGACCACACCGGTAGTTCGGGCGTTGCGAAGATCCGTCCACTATGAGTCATGCCACTCGTACCGGATATGTTTGTGACTTTAGCGGAGGATAGATCATCCTTAACATGTACGATGGATGCCCACATCCGCCTTATCACTTTTGTAAGGGAAGGGCGTAGGCTTCTTAACTGTAACGGGCTGGAAACCTCGGGGCTTCTGAGTGGCGACATCCCTAGTGAAGTGGATCACCAAAGGCTTGGGCTTACTCGGGTTTTTATCATCTGACTGCATGCAAAAATTCCCCTCCCCTTTTCTCGCACTGCAGACTTCAATTTGGCCCTTATCCATCATCCCCTATAGCAACTCTTTCGCCATTGAGCACGTCTCCACATCGTGTGATGCCCCCAGATGCATTAAATAGGAATCTCCCATGTCACCATCAAGGAAAATCATACCAGCTTCGTGTAGTGCTTCCAAAATGAACCTTCTAGAGGCTAACACATCTCTTATCTACTTCAGCCCCTGAGGCTCCCACTCTTCCACTGCATTAACAGTCGAGACTCTATGACTAGCAAGTGGATTAGTCCTCACATTCAGACCGTCCTCTTGAAACGTCAGCCATCCCGCGTCAATCAAGCTCTATACCTTGTGCTTGAAGGCGATGCACTGCTCTATAGAATGCCCTGGAACACCACCGTGATAGGCGTAGGTTGCATTGGGATTGTACCATCGGGGGAAGGGAGATTGATAGATCTTCCCGGGGTTCACCATAGCCATCTGGTTGCTGATCAAAGATGGTAGTAGGTCAGCATAAGGCATTGGTATCAAAGTGAACTCCGAGGGTTTTCTTTTCGAGAAATTCCTCCTCGAGTTTGTGTTTGTGTTGGGATTGGCATTTCCAGTGGGTCGAGACTGTGCAGGAAACAAATTTTATGGGGGAGGCCTTTGTGGTTGAGTGGGCAATCTTTGTTGGATGGGTGCCGGATTGGGAGGGATTCCGACGTTGGCTGAATAATTTGGTTGATGCGGGGAATATTGGTAGGTAGGATTGTGAAGGGTTTGTTGGGATTTTGGCCACGAGAGAGCTGAAGTTACGACATGGGTGTCTCCCTCCTTTTTCTTGGCTTCACCCGTTTTGGACCTCCTATTGTTTGTACTTGCTGAAGCGGCGTAATCGAGCTTCCCTCTTCTTAAGCCCACTTTAATTCTCTCGCTCGCAAACACCAAATCTGCAAAGCTAGAGGACATATAACCTACCATTTTCTCATAGTAGAACACTGGTAGTGTGTCTACTATCATAGTTATCATCTCCCTCTCCATCATGGGAGGTGCTACTTGGGCCGCCAAATCCCTCCACCTCTGGGCATACTCCTTGAAAGACTCATGCTCCTTCTTGCACATGTTTTGCAATTGCATGCTATCGGGAGCCATGTTGGTGTTGTATTGATACTGCCTGATGAAAGCAGCCATCAAGTCCTTCCAAGAACGGATCTGGGAAGCTTCCAAGTTAGTATACCAAGTGATTATCGCCCCGGCCAAACTCTCTTGGGAAAAGTGCATTAAGAGTTTCTCATCCCTTGAATATGCCTCCATCTTTTGACAATACATCTTTAAGTGGTTCTTGGGGCAAGTGGTCCCTTTGTACTTGTCGAAGTCCGGCATCTTGAATTTGGGAGGGATGACGACATCGGGCATTAAGCATAGCTCCACCATGTCGGCAAATGGATAATCATTGATCCCCTCAATGGCCCTCAACCTTTTCTCTATGAGATCAAATTTTTCTTTCTCTTACATGGCCGGAGGTAGTCTCCTTACTGAGAAATGCAAGGGTTGCAGCGGGCGGTGTTTAGAGGCCCCCGAGGCATTGGGCTGAGGCATGCCACCAAACACTGGTCCCTCAGCGGCATATGTAGGGTAAGGTTCGAAATCGCTCAGAGCATGGTCTCGGGGCTCTTCATGGGCTTCTCCCATAGGTTGAGCAAAAGGTGCATGCCCTAACTGGGGTTGCTGGCTTTCAAGGAAAGCGGGAATGGAGTGGTTGGCGTTCTCGCTGGGCACATGCACCGCATTGGGTGGTGTATAGTTAAGTGGCAAGCTGTATGGTGGGAAATAATTTTTACTTTGCACCATATGGGGACTGCCCGTACTTCCCAACACTTCTCCTCCCTAACCTACCATGTCTGGTGCTGGACGACTTGTTTGGTTTATGTTGGATGGGTGAGTCAGATCCGCCTCAGCAACGGCACTGGTGGTGGCAACTGTGGCCGCGTTGTCCTCCATCATCCTTCTCATACTTATCATGGCCTCCATCATGGAAGTCATTTGGTCCTTCATGGCCTCCATGTCTGTCTTCATCTACTCTTGCACTTCCTTTATTTCACTCATGATTTTGGTTTTGGCACGTGTTTGGTAGGGGTGTCGTAAAGCGCATTCGTTCTTTTGGTTATTGTGTTTACTTTTTACCTACGACTTCTAAAAGAACCAAAATGGAATGAGTAATGCAAAAACAAAATAAACATGAATGCATGATAATGATAAGTTTTCGAAGTATTGAACCCACGCAGAAATTTCAGCAAAGACATAGGGTTGAATCAAATCTCATTTTCATTAAGAAACAACATTGTTTATCTTGCCAAAACCAAAGCATAAATACAAACGCCTCAGTGGTTCCTAATTATGTGGGACATCAACCCGATCATGTGTTGGAAATAATTGAAAAGCCTTGGAAGCTCTTGACTCCCATTTAGAGTGAGAGAGCAAATCTATCCATCCATTTCACAACTTCCCCATGCAATGATTCTATCACCCTCTCCCTTGCTTCCCTTTCCACTTGCAGAGCTGATACCTTCGTGTGCTCATCCTCTAGTCTCTGCCCATGGCTAGCAGCTAGGTTTAGCTTTTCTTTATACTGGTTAATGATTGTCAACATATTCTCTTCCGTCTTACTCAGTTGTTCGGTCAAACTTATCTTCGACCTTTGAAAAGCCTTCAATTTATCCTCTAATATCATATTTTCCACCCTTGACTCATCCCTTTCGGCCCTTTAAAGCTTGAGCTCGTTGTTGCTGCCCCATAGAGCCCCTCGGAACTTGTTTCTGCCCCATTCTTCTTTTCGGGCTCTCTTTGTTTTCCACTCTAACGCTTTGGCCATAGTTATGTTGACATCCCTTAGCTCGTCACACTCTTTCCTAACCCTGGTGACTGTCGTCTTTAGCTTTTCCTTGACCACTCTTGTTCTTTCAAGCTCTACTTTCAAGGCTTGCACTTCTTCACTCTCCTCAGGGACTTCAATTTCTTCCCCCACTTGGACTTTTTAGCTTCGGGAGCCAAGTTATCCCTTGCGTCCGAGCCCTCAACCATTTATGATAGTCGCCGATGACACTGTTGCTGCTTCCTATAAGCTCCTTATCTTTTCTTTCCATTGTATTCCACGCTTTTCGAATTCTCTGAAGCATTTTTGCATTGCCTTCACTGAAACCTCGTGCGACGAAAGGTGCGATGATCTCTTCCGGCAGTGCCCTTCTCATAGGGTAGCCTAGTTGTCTTATGGCCAGTATGGGATTATAATTAATACAACCCCTTGTTCCCATCAAGGGAACGTTTGGGAATCCTCCACACGAGCACAAAACTCCAGCCCCTCCTTCCTTCTATCGGAGAAACCAACTAACGGATGCTCCTATCATACCTGCCAAGAGTTCCTCCCAATTTACTTTTCCCTTTTTGGCACACATGCGATGATCTTGTAGAGGAGAGACGGGTCTACCTTCATGACGAAAAATATGGGAGACCAACCATACATAAAGAGCGAGGGTACAACAGACAATTCTCGCACTGCTCTTTTCGCATCTCAGGTCTAATGTGTCATATGCATCAGCCAAAACAGCAATGACCGAGCTTTCCTTGTTGTGGTGATAAGCAAGAAAAACGTCGATCACTGCTAAATCCACTAGCCCATCTACATTTGGAAAGAGTACAATCCCAAACACCAACAGTGCTAATATATCAATGGATGAAGTCCACTCTCCTTGATCTGCCAAAGTTTCGGCCCTTTCCTCCAAGCGTTGCCTTAGTATCCCTACCACCCCATTCCTATTTTGCTTCAGTCGATCTAACTCTTATGTCGAGATCTTGACCACTTTTGCTACTCTTGCCATGGAGTGCTAGAATCCGTAAAGCAGATACGGCTTCCTTCTTCCTAACAGGCATCCCAAGATCCCTTCAAACTCTTTTATGGTTGGAAACAACTGAAAGTCCCTAAATGTGAAGCATCTGAGCGACTGGTCGTAATAGTGAGCCAGGGATGTGATGGCTTCAACGGACACTTCTATCATGGCCAAATCCCAGATTTTCCTATATGCCTTGCGGAAGGCTTGACATTGAACTTGATCCATCCGCTATCCTAGCTTTCGCAAGCTGGCTAGTTCTAGGCTATTGACTTTGACATGATATAACCTTTTTTTAAAAGAGGGCGCTTGGTTTGACCCCATGTTTGCAAGAATGAAAATTATGATGATCAATACTTCAACACCCTATCATGGAGGAGGTATGATGAAAGCATCAGGGAATGTTTATGCTATGCGTGACAAAATGCATTTATCTACAAACACAAGAGTCTGAAAGATCATCCCTTCTTACCCATAATGCATTGGGTATCATGGTTCATTCACAGTCATTACCATGGTGCCCAATGCATGCAATTAAGAAGGCGATGCAGACCTTCTGGCTTCCCGTGACAAAGATGATGAGACAAATGCGATGCATGAGAGCATGTGGTTGGTAGCAAAAAGAGAAACATACTAGACGAACGAGCATGATAACGCAATCAATTAATGCCGAAATGACATAGCAACATGGCAAACATAGAAATGACACACACAATCACGATGTCATAAAAAATATGCATGGACAGATCAAGGAAACAACACAATGTGTTTGTTCCGTGTCCTTAAATTAGGAATCTAATGGAAAGAGCTAAAGGTTTGCTATTTGGTGACAACTTTCAAAGGTTTCTAGAGATATCATCCTCTTTGATATCAAACATTGTGGTGGTAGAGACTACCAGTGACAACGTATCATCAAAGAGAAAAAAACTCTAAATGAGGCTTCACTATCATCAAGTGAGTCGGAGACCCAACATGTCCACAAATCAACCTCCATTTCCTATGTCTCCACGGACCCGGGTATAGGGCCCAATGTAGAAGCAAATATGATATGAAGTTTTATGAAGTTTTGATGATGTCAAAGATAAGTGCTTCTCACATTTGATCCAAGTCAAGAATCCAGAAATCCAAGATAATTGATGAACTTAGTTCCTAGAATCTAAGGAAGAGTTTCTTAATTGATGATGCACAGGTTTGGCCAAAGGATATTTTTCAAAAAGTTTTGAGATTTCATAAATATGATATTTACTCTCTGGTAATCGATTACCAGAGGCTGTAATCGATTACCAGTCGCCAAAATAATTTCTGAAATGCTCTTACAAAATTTGAATTTAAATTTTAAGCCTGTAATCGATTACACAAGGCTTGTAATCGACTACCAGAAGTTTTAAACGTTTTGTAATAGCCTTTAGAAATTTGAATTCAAATTTTAAAGCCTATAATCGATTACCAGACATGAAAATTCAAATTTCAAATCTGAAGAGTCACAACTCTTCAGAAACTAACTATGTAATCGATTACCACGTTTATGTAATCTGTTACCAATAAGCAATTTTCAAAAATAACTCCCAAGAGTCACAACTGTTCAAGAAGTTTTTGAATGACCATCAAAGGCCTATAAATAGGTGACTTGGGATAAGAAATTCCTTAGAATTTTCCTGAACAAATTATCTTATCCTCTCAATACCAAATTGTCTTATAACTCTCAAAAAGAATTCCTTGGCCAAAACTCTTGCAAATTCAATAAGGAATTTTGAGTGATCTTCAATTATAATTTCTTTCTCTTAAAGAGAGAATTCTTCTTCTTCTTTTTCTTATTCAAAGAAATTGATTAAGGGACCGAGGGTCTCTTAAGTTGTAAGGATTTTTGAATGCAAGGGAAGGGTTGTCCCTGTGTGGTTCAAACTTTATAAAAGACATTTTACAAGATAGTGGAAATCTCAAGCGAGTTGCTTGGGGATTGGACGTAGGCACAGGGCGTGACCGAACCAGTATAAAAATTGAGTTTGCATTCTCTCTTCTCTTAAACTTCTGTTATTTATTATTGTTTATATTTTGCTTTAAATAAGTTTGTTTTTGAATTGTTCTTAGAATAATTCATAATAAGGTTTGGATTGTTAATCAAAAAGAGAGTTAAATTTTAATTGGGGGATAGCTTGTGTATCTTAATTCAACCCCCCTTCATAAGATAACTAAGGCCACTTGTATAACACCCAATAACTCACTGTGTGTGCAAAGGTGTAGGTGCCATGTGTGCATAGAATAAACAAATATTTCTAAATATGCATGTGACAGCTAAACAGCCACGCCAAATACCAAAGCACAGAAAAAAAATTATATGAACATAAGAACACAAAAGAAAGAAAGGGAATAAAAATGAAGAAAAGGTCACGATAAATATTGCACACAGATTAAATGGCTTAACTTTCTAACAAAATGTCCCTAGCGAAGTCGCCAATTGTCACAACCTACCCTTCGGCAGGAGGGCGTGGCGAGATTCAAGGGTGCGTCTTCCAAAAAGAAAATGTGTGGGAGTCGCCACCAACATTTATTCGAGGAAAACATTAGAAAAACCAAAAAGGGATCTGAGAATTTTAAAGAAAAAGGGTTCGGGAGTTGTTTACGTGTGGGGAAGGTATTAGCGCCCCACGCGTCCTTCACAAAGGATGACATTCTTTAATCGAGTGTGCAAAAAAACGTGACTTCAATATTATTTATTTTCCCTTTTTATGTTTCTTTACTTTTTGGGGTCAACAAGGGTGTTGCCCTTGCTCCTACGTATCCTCAAGTGTGATGAGGAACTCAGACCTACATAATTCTTTAAAAACAAGAAAGTTGTGAGTCGAGTTGATTTTAAACTTTTTAAAAGGTTCATTTTAACCAACAAAAATAAAAGAGATCGTTAAGGCGTTGGACCTTGAACGGATTCAGGCAACTTTTATGGACAAAAACTCAATTATATGTTGATTTTATCTTGGTTTCCCTTATTTACTTTCAATCTTATTAAAAGACGGTTTGTGATGTAAATGATCGGTCAAAACTCACTTTATAAGAAGAAAAGAGATTACTGATGGTAGAAGAATGAGATGAAGATGTGCAAAGCAACAAATAGGACCCCTAAGAGTGCATAGATTGTATCCAAGTCCTTAAAATAAATACTAACTGAATGGTGAACGAAGAACACCGAACGATGAACGATGTAAAAGTCGATTACGGTGGCAATTCGGTAGCGCCTCAGCCTCATTTTTCTCTTCTTTCTTCTTCTTCTCTTCAAATTTCATTGAATCATTTCAATGTTTGAAAGCTGAACCCTTTCTTCAGCCCCCTCACGCCTATTTATAGGAAATGAGGGGACTTGGTGGATCTGCAGCTCGCCGAAGCGATTTGTTGCTTCCACCTGAAGTAACCTTGCTCGCCCAAGCGAGCTGGTTACTTCACCCCTAAGCTATTTGGGGGACCAAACGTGCCAGAGGCTAGCCTGGGCAAGCCAGGGGTCAGAAAAGCTTTAAAATGATCCTTTTACCCTCCATTTTGGGTATTTTTCACATTCTTTACCGAAACATCGAATAATCTTTCGTCTTGCGTGGCAATTGGTGTTGAACAGCTCAATTCGGCTAGCGAGAATCAAAATGTTAGAGAATAATAGTCCCCAGGCGAAATTAGGGTCTGACACGATAGTTGAAACAAAAAGTGTAACACCCTTTGATATTGTAAAGGTAAATATCACTAAAAGAGGGTTGAATTGTGATGTTTAAAAATTTCTTAAACCTTTTCAAAGACCAAAACTATCGTCTAATAGAGCTTTGAAAGTAGATAATGTGATTTTCAAAAGTAGGTGCAATCAGACAAAATCTAAAAAAATTGTAAAAAATTATTCAAAACAAAATCAAATCCAAACTCATGGTCAATTAAAGTAATTGAGATAAGAATATAAGACAAAGAGTTTTATATTAGTTTTTTTTCAACCACTGAGACTATATTTAGTTTTGGCAACCCACCAAGTTTCACTAACTTTAACAAAGTTACAACTATTCTTCACGACCACTTTTGGCTCTTATAAATCTAAGCTTCTCCTTAAGCTTAAAATACACCTAGTATTTTTTTGTTCTGCCAAGCCACCACTGGCTCTAAACAAATCAAAAGATTTTTTGATATTGGTTTGCACGGACTAGTTCTTAACGTCTCAAAGACGATTACATAAACAAAGTATTCAGTCTTTTCTCTCAAGATATACAAAGTGTTTTGAGAGCTTTACAACTTTTAAATTTTACAGAGAAAGAGCTTGGATAAGAGGGGACAACATATTTGAATTCTTAGTGTGTTAGTTCGTAACTTGACTCTTCAAAATTTCTCATATTTGTAGGCTATGCTCAATAAGTGTCTATTGTCTCTAGACGACTTCCATTTCTTTGTTGAAGGCTTGCATCTTAATAAGTGTTCGTTGGGACATTTAATGTTTGCATTAAATGCACTTCCTCTTTATGCTAAAACGCCACTCTCTAGCTTTCTTGAAGCACACTTCAACGGAAGTCAATATGCCTTTTTTCCGTAACAGGTCTATCACATCATGTGTAGCAAGCACGTCTTTTAAGATGTTGAAATTTTAAAAAGTTGATTGTTCTCATACTTCTTTGGACTTCGACAAATCCTAGAAAGAATGTTTCTAAGACATTTCTTGCAAAACAAACTTCATACACATAGTATTAAATAAAGTCTTACATGTTTTGTCAGAACTTAACATATGTCTGCCTACGTCTGATTTATCAGACATAGACACATTGTGTTTGTCTGATTGCATATAAGATGCAACTTTTAACCTCTGTAATTATTTGTATTTAATCAAAATTATAAAGGGTCCTGACTCGTCTTATGACTCAATAGTTACAACATAAAAATTCATAATAATGCCTTTTATTTAACTAATGATAAAAAATTGAATATCCAAATTTATAAATAAAAATCATTTTTCTTTTCTTTTTAAAGTGAAAAGTAATCACAACTCATTATTAAAAATATGCAAGTAAGAAATTAAGTGAACCATTAAAACATTCTTTAATAAAAAAGGAACATATAAATAATTATTCTAAATTTGCCACATGTGAATATAAATCGTCATAATATTTTGATACTAAAGATATAAATCATGTTAACCATCATGGTTTGCCAAAGTAAATATGTATTGCCCAATGGTAAGAGTAACAATATTTCAAAAATGATAGTTAAGAAACCTAGTACATACAAAATACTAAATCCTAGTATACCGATATAAAAATGCACAAAAAGGGAGACTAGAAATCAAAGCAATCACCTATATAACCAACTATATCTAAGACATGTCCTTAGAAGGATCCTCCTCTTGGAAGGTGTAGTCTCACGATTTGAACGAAGTGCCACCCTGGTAATAAGAATCAACACTTAGTTGACGGATCAAAAGGTGAAATAGGTATGACACTCTTCGGTGAAGGATAATCATATAGTTGGACATTCGAATCAACTTTTGCATCAGGAAATGTATAGCTAGATGAAGTAGAAAAGGGTAAGTCTAGAACATGAATGTAATCGGAGGTGAGTGCACACGTCAGGATCAATGGCATTTCCACACAAACAGACTGTGCAAAAGAGCTATCGATGGCTGGCATAAAGGTAAAGTGGAATGTACCCTAGAAACCATCTTCCTTGAGACCCCATCGGCAGCAAACTGTAGTTAGAAGGATAAACCAAAAGTTAGCACCGAGGATGTGACAAGGAAATTTTTAGTCAAATGGAAGGGTCCAGCTGAAGAGGATACTATATGGGTAAATGAAGATGTGCTGAGAAGTCAATTTCCATTTTTCAGCCTTGAGGACTAGGCTGTAGCTGATGGGGAGGGCAGTGATAGGGCGCTGTCTAATAGACCTGAATTAGTGGGAAAATATAGGCGTGCTACTCAGTGGAAAGTATATACTAGAAGAAACAAAAGTGGGGTCAAGGGTAGAAAGGGAAAAATTAGTTGGTGAGGTGGACAAGGGACCTATGTGATGCGGTTATGAGGTATTAGAGGGAGAACATGTTGTAGGGGGGACATATTTTTTGGAAAATCCATCTGAGAAATAGTAACAGAAAAGAAGCATTAGCTCTGGGGGTACTCTCGCTATTCAAGCAGGGTGTTAACATCAAATCGTGAATAATACTATACACCATACTTACATACAATTTTCTGTTGTTGATCTCTTTAATTCTCTGTTGCTGTGTTTTTTTTTCTGCTGTTCCTTTCAACTGGTCCGACCTACCGAATATATTGACGAGGAGGAGCTAGGGTGGTTCTATTCCATGACTACGAGAATGAACGAGAGGGTTGACGCATTAGAGGGATGGATGTTAATGCTGGAGGAATCGTTCCGACTGAGGATGGAGGAGTTCCAAAAGGTGATGATGGAGGAATTTGCTAGAATACGTAACCCACCAATTTCAGAAGGGATTTCATCAACGTCAGCGGATGAGAACTCTGAATTCAGAATGGCTGTCAAGAAGGTGGAACTTCCATCTTTTGATGGTGGTGACCCGGTTGGATGGATCACAAGAGCTGAGACCTACTTTGAGATACATGGCTCTTCGGAGGATGTGAAGATCCGTTTGGCAAAGATATGTATGGGAGGAGCTACCATCCATTAGTTCAACTTATTGAAAGAAACAGAGGATAATCTGACATGGGGTAAATTGAAGAAAATGATGGTTGATCGTTATGGAGGCCAAAGGTGTGATAATCCTTTTGAAGAGTTGAAAGACTTGCACTAGGAGGGAGAAGTGGAAGAGTACATATCTGAATTTGAATTCCTTTCTTCTCAAGTGAATTGTTTGCCAGAGGAACAATATTTGGGATATTTTGTTGGAGGTCTCAAACCAAAAATTCGGGTAAGGGTCAGAACCCTAAATCCTCAAAACCGGCTTCAAGCCATGAAAATGGCGCGAGATATTGAGGTGGAGATAAGGGGTTTTCGTTCGCAGAGGCTGAGTGATTTTGGAAGAAGATGGAGAAAGGAAAGAGATGCGTCGTATTATTTGTATGAAAGGGGGAGAACAGGATCGGGTTTTAAGTAGGTCAAAGGAGTGGATTCAGGTCAACTTACAACCCAGGCTCAAATCGCAGCAGCAGTGTTACGGGGCCTGTTTCTCCAAAACAATATGCCCAGTCTAGGAGTAACTCTCACCTAGGAGGCAATTCGAACTCTCCGAACTCCATGAGAGGTTCGAGCTTTTACCACCGTGCCAACTTAGGTCGTGTTGGAATTGGGAGATCTTGATGTGATCTTGGAAGCAGTGTGGATGAGACGATTTGGAAAAGTCGCCTTTGATTGGAAGGGCATGATTTTGAGTTTCCCTTGGCAAGGGAAAATGGAGAACTACAAGTTTGTTGGAAGCTGGTGAAATAGAATCTGATATGACTCCTCGTGGTGAATTGAAGGCGCAGGAACAGCAAGATTTAAACCACATGCTAGCTGATTATAAGGAAGTTTTTAAAGAACCAGAAGGATTACCACCAAAGAGGGACAATGTTCATTCCATAGAGTTGCATCAAGGGGCTTCTCCCGTCAATGTGAGACTGTATAAATACCCTTTTCATCACAAAATTGAGATAGAGAATCAGGTGAACTCTATGTTGGAGCAGGGCATTATTAGGTGCAGCTCAAGTCCTTTCTCTAGCCCTGTCATATTAGTTAAGAAGAAAGACAGTGTGTGGAGGATGTGTGTGGACTATCGGGAACTTAATAAAATAACCATACCGGATAAATTTCTCATTCCGATGGTAGAGGAGTTGTTGGATGAGCTCCATGGTGCCAAATACTTCTCAATGATCGATTTGAAATAGGGCTACCATCAAATAAGGGTAAAGGAGGAGGATGTGCACAAGACCGCTTTCCGGACACATGAAAGGCATTATGAATTTTTAGTCATGCCATTTGGTTTGACAAATGCCCCGGCAACATTCCAAGCAACTATGAACCAAATCTTTAAGCCCTTTTTGAGAAGGTTTGTTCTAGTATTTTTTGATGATATATTGGTATATAGTAAAGAGTGGGGTGAACATATGCAGCATTTAAGGCAAATCTTAGAGGTGTTCCAAGAAAAGAGATTTGTAGCCAATAAGAAGAAATGTGTTTTCGGTGATACTCAAGTGGAATATCTTGGCCATATTATTTTGAAGAAGGGTGTAGCAGTAGATCCGGCTAAGGTAAAGAGTGTGGTAGATTGGCCAATTCCTCAAAGTGTGAAGAGAGCTAAGGGTTTTTTGGGGTTAACATGATACTATAGAAAATTTGTCAAGGACTATAGGAAAATAGCCAAGCCTTTGACCGAACTCACAAAAAAAGAAGGATTTAAGTGGGGGCAGGAAGCTTTGCATGCCTTTGATGAACTAAAAAGGGTGATGACAACTTCTCCGATTTTGGCTCTATCGAATTTTACTCAACCTTTTGAGATTGAGTGTGATGCTTCGGGAAGAGGAGTTGGGGCTGTTTTGGTTCAGAAGAAAAGACTGATTGCTTATTTCAGCAAGGCCTTATCTGAAGGAAATTTAGCAAAGTCAGCATATGAGAAAGAGTTAATGGCCTTAGTGTTATCGATGCAGCATTGGAGACCGTATCTGTTGGGAAGGAAGTTTGTTGTTTATTTAGATCAAAAGAGCCTTAAATATCTGTTGCAACAGAGAATTACTACAGCTGATCAACAAAATTGGCTAGCCAAGTTGTTAGGCTACCAATTTGAGGTAGTGTATAAGCCCGGTTTGGAGAATAAAGCGGTTGATTCCTTATCAAGGCTGCATGGAGATAGTGAATTGAGGAGCCTTACCACTTTTCCGATTTGGTTGCAGCTAGCAGAGGTTCAAAAGGAAGTAAGAGAAAATGAAGAATTAAAAAGAATCATTAAAGAGTTGTCACAAGACCCAAATGTTCATCCGAAATTCAATTTGCAAAAAGGGAACTTGTTTTACCATAACAGGTTGGTGCTAGCTACAAACTCAGTGTATATTCCTCTGTTATTGCAAGAGTTTCACTCATCTCCAACAGGGGGGCACTCGGGATATCTCAGAACTTATCAAAGAATAGCTGGGAACTTGTATTGGGTTGGGATGAAGAGATCTATACAAGACTTTGTGCGAAGCTGTGACACTTGCCAGTGGCAAAAATATTTTGCGATGTCCCCCGCGGGACTACTGCAACCATTGCCAATTCCAAACCAAATTTGGGAAGACATCTCCCTAGATTTCATCACCAGTCTTCCTAAATCTAAGGGGTTTGAAGCACTTTTTGTTGTTGTGGACAGATTATCAAAGTATAGACACTTCATACCCCTCAAGCACCCTTATACAGCCAAGAAAATAGTCGAGGTGTTTACCAAAGAGATTGTCCAATTACATGGAGTGCCATAATCCATTGTTAGTGACCGAGATCCTCTATTTGTTAGTTTGTTTTGGAAGGAACTATTTTGGCTACAAGGAACAGTTTTGAAGATGAGTTCCTCTTATCACCCGGAAACGGATGGCCAAACCGAAGTGGTGAATAGATGTCTTGAGGCTTATTTGCATTGTTTTGCATCGGAGCAGCCCAAAAACTGGTCGTATTGGGTGTCTTGAGCTGAATTATGGTATAATACTTCCTACCATGTATCTATTGGAACTACACCTTTTGAGGTAGTTTACGGTCGAAAACCTCCCACCATAATTCGTTTTACACAAGGAGAAACAAGGGTTGAAGCTGTGGCTGTCGAGTTAGTAGACCGAGATGAAGCTTTGAGGCAACTTAAGCATCACTTGCTTAGGGCTCAACAATAGATGAACAAATATGCAGATAGAAAAAGGAGGGATTTGACCTTCGAGGTGGGAGAATGGGTCTTTTTGAAGTTGAGACCCCATCGGCAGCAAACTGTAGTTAGAAGGATAAACCAAAAGTTAGCACCGAGGTATTTTGGCCCTTATCCCATATTGGAAAGAGTTGGTGCAGTGTCTTATAGGATAAAGTTGCCCGAATCTGCAAGAATTCACTCTGTTTTCCATGTTTCTCAATTAAAAAAGGTTGTTGGTAGTTATATGGTGGAACCAGAACTCCCTACTGAATTAGGAGTTGAGGATGCGGATGTGGATGAGCCTGAAGCTATTTTGGCCACTAGAGATATCCGTGAAGTGGAGGATGTGACAAGGAAATTTTTAGTCAAATGGAAGGGTCCAGCTGAAGAGGATACTACATGGGTAAATGAAGATGTGCTGAGAAGTCAATTTCCCTTTTTCATCCTTGAGGACAAGGCTGTAGCTAATGGGGAGGGCAATGATAGGGTGCTGTCTAATAGGCCTGAATTAGTTGGAAAATATAGGCCTGCTACTCAGTGGAAAGTATATACTAGAAGAAACAAAGTGGGGTCAAGGGTAAAAAGGGAAAAATTAGTTGGTGAGGTGGACAAAGGACCCATGTGATGCGGTTATGAGGTATTAGAGGGAGAGCATGTTGCAGGGGGGACATATTTTTTGGAAAATCCATCTGAGAAATAGTAACAGAAAAGGAGCATTAGCTCTGGGGGTACTCTCGCTATTCAAGCAGGGTGTTAACATCAAATCGTGAATAATACTATACACCATACTTACATACAATTTTTTGTTGTTGATCTCTTTAATTCTCTGTTGCTATGTTTTTTTTTCTGTTGTTCCTTTCAACCATCCTCATGACTGGAGTGAAGCAATCTATTGTCCCCAACTATAAGGAAAATGAAAAAGAGGAGTGAGATTCCTTCATTTTTTTTAAAGGTTGCATGCAAGAAAGAACTATTTTGATTCCACTTAAAGTAATAACCACCTTACAGTGGTTATGCATGTAAGAAACCAGAGGGTATCCTATTTTCTTCTTCTAGGATTCTTTTCACTTTTACATATGAGCCTCAAAGCCTTATGACCTTCTCGATCATAGATCTTACATATACTGCTATGGATGATGATTAGGAGTACATTTCCTACCTTGGTACTCTTGATCAACCATGGCTATGCTTCATATTCATCAAGGATGCCAAGCTGGCTACTTGAGTCTCTCGGCTCTATCGAGACCCTACAACCTAACACCTTATCAACCCTCGAGAATTGCATCCTACATATATACCTTGGGTACCTTCTATAGTCAACTCATTCACCTTAGCTTATTAGTCTTACGATAATTATCCCTTCTTCATCGAGAATTTCTTTATAAGGGTTTCTTCTTCTTAAATCTGACATGGTCCCTTTTTTCTACTACTTTTGTTCGTTCTCATTAGGGAGATTGCAATTGAAAATCATTTTAAGGACTATTCTCCTCATCACATTACTAGGGCAATATCTTTTATCATCCATTTGAGGCTTTTTCTCACCTTACTTTATAGTAATGTCATTACTCAAAGGGACTCGTACCTTCATCACCTTCCTCCTCTTTCACAACACTATGGCTCCTCAATTCTCACACATCTTCTAATATTTCATGTCATAAAATAATGTCAAATTTCAACATCCATAACACTAAGTCACCAAGTGACCAATCAATAACAAAGAGGGAATTCCTTCCCATAATTCAGAATATCATACATCGTATGGCATCGCATACCAAAACTCACTTAACCATTTACATGCAATACTCACACCATTAAGCCTTCAAAAGTGGACATCACAACTCAAGTATCAATCAATAAAATGTAATCTTTTTATTAAGTTTTATGTCAAGTCACATTAACTTTAGTTTGATAGTTATGTATTTTACTTCTTCCTCTCATAACTTGATTCCTCAATTTCTATTACATAAACTCCTCACTTGACTTCACCTACTAACTTGTTTTCTATTATTTTATGTCCTCTTCTCTAAATCTTTGAGATGTCATTATATCTTTTAAGTGATTTATATTTAAGTTTTATGTGAAATTATAGTTCCTAATCTTTCTTAATTTATCCTATGAACTTTCTATAGTGCATATAACCCAATGGATGATTCTATATCACTTAAACCTCCCAATAGAATCTTAAGGAAATTAAACAAAGTAACTTACCTAGTCTATAATTTTATTCCCTCTCAAGATTAATAATGTTCCCAAAAGGTGTCAACTCATTATTTTGACCTCTAATCCTCTCCTGACTTTAGGGGTAAGTCATATTATCAATTGAGTACTTTATTTTCATCATTTTTCTCACCTTTATGCCATAAAACTCACTATGTCAAGTAAGAAATAAAAATAAGATAGCAAACTTAATTTTCCATAATCAGCCCTTAACATTTTCATACATTTTCAAGGACCACATTTAATACATAGAAAATGCAAATAAACATTATAGTAACAATGGCCAAAATTAGCTTCAATACAACACAAGGTCAGCCTTGAGGGGTGGCAAGGGGGTGCAATCATTTAGAGCCCATGGTCGAAGAGGGATCCAAAAAAGTTAGAAAAATTTAATATAAAAAGAAAAAAGTTTTAATTTTTTTTTTTTTTTGGTATTGATACTTCAACTTCATATTCTTGGATTGCCTAAAACTTTTCTTGATTTATCAATTTTTAACTTATCCAAGCAGTAACAAAAAAATTGATTTCTATATAAAAAAAAAAAAGTAAATTGCTATCAACATGTAATATTTAGTATTTGTGTATTTATAAGTATAAGAATATTTTATATGTTATATAATATACTATTGTGGAATATTTATTTATATTTTAGAATACTTATATATTAGGGATATTTTTTTATAAGCAAGAGGAAATTTATTAATAACGAGTACACATTAAGGAGCCTTATTTATCATTTTGCCTTGGACCCATAAAAAGTCAGGACCGGACCTGATCCAACATGCCAAAAAGTTCATAATTAAAGTGAAACTTGCAAGTTTCTTTGCACACATATAGGGCATCATATTAGGTACATTTTAATCATTAAAAATTGTCATTGTGAGGGATGTGGGCTTCTTTGTAGTGAGTGAAGTGGGGTGATTTTTCATGACTTATGAGGATGTGGGTATCCCTTGATCGTACTCTCCTTCTTCTTCTTCTTTCTTCCTTCTTTCTTTAATTCTTTCTCTCTTCTCACTTTCTAAGGCTGTGTTCTATGTAGTGAGTAGGGTGGGGTGATTTTTAATGACTTTTGAGGGATGTGAGCTTCTATTAGGCCTCTTGGGCTCTTTCACTTTCTTTCTAACTATGGTCCACCAAACTTTCATAATACAACTAACATCCAATAATCTATAGAGTACTCATAAAACAAGCATAGAGGCATATTCATTTATTCATCTCATTATATTATTATTATTATTATTATTATTATTATTATTATTATTATTATTATTATTATTACATTAAGTCACAGATGTGGCAACAAAAGAAGGTGCCTTGGTTTTTTCATTGGGAAATTGTTCCCTTTTTCATATGGAGTTGTACGTGGTTCGATTATGCGATCAAATATATGCTAGCAATGTTCGCTTAAATATGTTGAGATTGTTAAATTTTTGTATTTGGTATGAGTATTTTAAAAATTACTCTAGAGAATATAGCATTCCTGGTATTCTGTTTTTAATTAAGGGTGTCTTCGATGGAAAGAAAACAAGTTATGTTCATGAATCATGATTTTTAGGAAAGAATAAAATTTGTTTGATTAGTAATGTAAATTCTTGAGAATTTCTATGTATGTGTATAGAGAACCAAAGATTTTAAAGTTTGGTTTTTATAAAAAATTTCAAAACAAAATGTAATAAATTACCTTATTAATTAAATTAGCTAACGAGAGAACAATGTTATTTTTATTGCAGTAAAAAAAAATCTCAACTTGAAAAAAATAGATTCTCACCCCTTCTCATGAGAATGATTTAGTGGGAAATGTAGGTAAAAATACATTCCTTGAAAACTTTCCCGTGAGATAGAGTGGAATTAGGAGTTGTTTGGTATAAAAGAATTTTTCAGTTTTCCAAAATCTAAAGTAAGAACTCCATGAAGGAAGAGATGATTTTATAGTTTATATCTCTCATTTTCAAAGATTTTAGACATACCAAGCATATTTATCACATACACAAAAAATATAATTATAAATGTAAAAAAAAAAAAAAAAAAACAAGATTCTTAATAAGGGTGTTCACGGGTTGGGTTTGACTAAACCAGTTATCCAATCCAATCAAAATTTTATGGGTTGGGTTTGTGTAGTTTTATTGATAGACCCGAACCAAACCAATTCAATCATAAATGAGTTGAGTTAATCGAGTTTGAACATGTACAAATTATTTTTTATTTTATAAATTAAAAAAATTTAGAATGATAATTTATTTTTGCCTAAAGCTTTATAAATATATAATGATTAAATACACTCAAAAGAGATCAAGTTGTGACAGTATTTGACTGATATAATTAATGGTTTCAATGCTAATATAATATTTTTATTTTAAATAAAAATAAAATATAGTCTTAGCACGAGAAAACATAAACAAAATCAAGACAAAGATAAAAAAAAATAGCTTAAAAAATTATGGGTGGTTTAATTTAGCAATTCAATAAACTATGTTAACTAAAAATTGAAGTGTTTTGTATTTAATAATTTAATTTCTATATAATAAATTTAATTATATGTTATGGGTTGGGTTGGGTTCAAAAAGATAGAACCTGTTACCTGACCCGTACAATAATCAGGTCTGAATAGGTCGGGTTGGGTTTGACCTGAACTCCCGAAAATACCGAACTCTCGAACACCCCTAACTCTCAATATAAAAAAAATAGTATTTTGACTTTCATAATAACTAGTTTAAAAAAGTTTTACATTATTATTGAATCACTAATCACTCTATATGATAAATTTATTGATTTTGATAATAATTAGGGACGAATCCACCTATTATGGTGTGAGGACAATTTCCCCCCACTAGATTTTTTTTTCACTTATATATGTGTAAAAATTGCCCCTATAAATAAATAGGTATTATCCCTATAAGATAATTTTTTAAAATATAATAAAAATTATAAGAAATAAAAGAGAGAGAGAGAATAAATTAATACTAATTTTATCATTTTATCTTTTTAATTTTTAGATTTAATTACTATTTTGGTCCTCTAATTTATATTTTGGGTTCAATTTGGTCCCTTTAGTTTCAAAAGGTTCAATTAGATTCTTTATTTTTTAAACTGAGTTCAATTTGATCTCGTTTTTCTTTTGTCGTCTATGAATATTTTAAAAAAACAAAATTAAACCTATTTTAAAAAAGAAAGGCCTAATTAGAAATTTAAAAAATAATGGGATCAAATTGAACCTAATTATAAAAAATTAGAGGACCAAAATAATAACAATTTTTAATGTTCCAACTCCTCTAGTAGATATCCAACAGAGTATAACCATTCATCTACTAACTTACACTGCATGTTTTTATTTGAATAACTAGTTCAGTACTTGTGCATTTGCACGAGTAAGCGGAAAAATAAAATTTTCAATATAGGTGTGGACTATACAGTTCTAATATTATATAATATTGTTATTTATTTAATTTGAAAGAAACTAACTGAGGTAAAAAGTAATATAAGCTATAAAAAAAATCATTGGCACGTATAAATTAAATTGGATGATGATGCAAAAGGAAAAAAATATTATATACCAAAACGAAAATAAAAAAAAGTCATAATTTTGAATACATAGTTTGTAGCAAAAGCTTGACAACCAAATAAGTGTGCAATTTACTAAAATTTACAGTTGTAACTTCAACATAGTAGTAAATTTATAAATATGGCCAAACCAAAGCAAAGTTCACATTTGGATTAGGAAATTCAAAGACTATTTCCATGCCAGGCTTGAAGTTTTGGGCTTCAAAAAAGACTCTCCAGCGGATCCAATTTTTGTTGTCTTTCGCTAGTCATTGTAAGGAATGCGGTATTCGACACAGTCTTCTATAATCAAATGAGTGAACCTTTTGTCTTTCATAAAGTAATACATACTACTTGGAACATCCTGACATAAAGAATAACTTTGTTTGAGATATCGGATAATAAAAGAAATTGACAGATAAAGGTGTTTTTGAATTAATTAAGTATATAACTAAGTAACTTACCAAGCTGTTGCATGTGACCTTACATTCATTCCAAAGCACCTTGAAAGTGATTGAATTTGGCACTTGATGGTATAATGAGTGCCATTTTGGAAAAGTTTTTGCATCACTACTAGTTTTGAATATGGTCAGCAAGAAGAGACACTAACCATAATAGGTTAATGTGACATGGTGTTCTCCCCGAAGTCCATAGAAAGTCCTTAGTGTTGTCCATCCATGCACAATGGTTGGGCTGACCAAATCTTTGTTGCAAACAACATCATGCATATTGTCATGTTTGTCTACCAAATGCCAGTGACGATCTAGCTGGTCCTTCCATCTAACAGCAAACAACCTACTGACTTCATCGTACGTCTACATTTAAAATAGGTGTAACATTAGAATGAAAATAATTGGTTAGTTAGGTGTAGCAAAATAATTCAAGAACGATATGGTAACTGGAAATGATAGTCATATCATAATAAATGGTTGACCTGATCCTTTGCAAGAATGATGTTGAGCATCTCCTCTTCAATTCTTGTGATCTGCATCATTATTTTTGTCAATTCATAGCATTTTGTCTCCATATCATTCATGAATTTTGAACTTCATATGGAGTTAAAAATTTGGTATCATTAAATCTTGATACAAACATAACACGATTACACAATGCTATAACAAAATTGATATTAATGTTGTACCTAATACTATTATAGAATGTTATACATAAATCAGTAGTTCCTTCTTAGGTTCACATAAAAATCCAGATGACACAATTATTTTCCATGTGCAATGTGGCCACCATTATGTATATTAGCAATTGAAACACAAGAACTAATCAATACACAATTGTAATCACATTAATAAAACTACAGCAGACATAATTTGTAGAAAAGCCAATTGCAAGAGGTAACAAAACAAAACTGACATATTAAATTGAGAAGTAGTGTTTGATAATAGACTACATGTATATAAATGATACTGAATCATAATAGGCTACTACCTTGCAACCTACTAGTCTCAGGTTCTTGTCAATGATCCAACATCACAAGTCACAATTAGCAAATTATAGTTTGTGCCTAAGAAAACTTGTAGTGCTTGCCTCATGCATTGAGATACTATTTTGTTTTTTGAAAAATATGACTTTGAATTTTAAAACCAAGATTGCACTCAATATGTCATGATTTTGTACTCTTCTTTGGACCTTGATATACATATTTACTTGTCTATGATTTATAAGGGTGCTCTATCATATATTAGCGAAACTCTCTCTATTAGTGTTATGCAGGTAGTGTCATCATTTCAGGATACCTTGTATATATTATTTCTCAATTTTCATGCTTATAATATTGGTTATATTTCAGACCATTTCATAATCCCTTGTGTGAATGAAATACCTTGAGACTTTTCATCTTTTTTTATTGCCACATTTGATAAGTTTGTTAGATGAACTACTTTCAGACTTTGCACCCTAAATGGATTTGCTGAGATAAATTCACTAATTCAAGTGTAAGATATTGGAATGTGTTGATGTAATTAGGGTGGTTAGAGCATTTAAAATTTAGAATTAGTTCAATTGAATACATAATGACAAATCTTTTTAAAATTTTACTATTTTAATTACCCAATGCATCTCATTGAGTTCCTTATGTTATTGTGTATGGTACTACAAATGAAGTTGTAGATTGCTTGCATGGCAAGCAACCATAGGGATTGTGTAAAGAGAAGTATGAACCGCTTGGCTCAAAGGAGGTAATCACTGTTTGGAGCTCTTTCCATAGTACATTAGGCATATGAAGAAGTTGATAACAACAGCTGAGAAGTCTCCATGGCAACAATATAGCTTCTGGCATAGCACATACCAGTTTGAGTAGCCTCAAAAGAGTACAAATATTTTCGAAGTAGACATAGTACTGATCATAGAGAAAAGTCAAGCAAGAGCACATATAGGCCAGCAAAGATGAAAAACTTGTCTAATAATACTGATATGTTATGGAAGTTGAGAATGACCTTTGATCACAAGGAAAGGTCTAGAAGTGTGGACTGGCATGAGAAATATTGGAAAAGCATTGGCCATCAATTAGAAAAGGCAAGACAGAATAAGCAATGGATAATAATTTTTATAGTTAACTTATATTGGTCATCAATTATGAACTTTATATGGAGTTAAAGACTTGACATCATTAAATCTTGAAAAAAAACCATTTAATGAGATTAATATGTAGCTAATACTATCATTCAATGCTATAACATAATTGACATTAATGTTGTACCTAATACTATTATACAATGTTAATCAAAATGAGCAGTCCCTTGTTAGCCTCACATAAAAATGCAGATGACACATCTATTTTCATTGTACAATGTGCCCACCATTATCTATATTAAGAAATGAAACAGAAGAACTAATGAATACACAAGTGTAATCACATTAATAAAACTGCAACATAGATAATTTGCAGGAAAGCCAATTTCAATAGGTAATAGAACAAGCCTGATATATTAAATTGACATGTACTCTTTCATAATGCAGTACCTGTGTATAAGTGAGATTCAATGAAGTACATGAACAAACCAATGTTGTAACAACACAAGATTGATATGGTTTTCTTTTAATATATCATTCGGTGTTGACAACAAGTAGATCTATATTTACGCTGTTGATATAAATGAAATTGGTAAAATAGAAATCATTTTTAACACTCATGTATTTTGAAGACCGAAAATTGAGTCGAGAAAATGAGGCTTAACACACAATACTCCATGTTCTATGACATGCATAACACTATTATTTTTTTCCCACTCGCTATACACATTGATTAATTAAAACTAAATGTCCACGTCTGTGTTTTGTGTTTCACAGTGGTATGATTATCGAAAAATGAATATACTCTGTTAACCAAGAAAGGAAATGCAAAGAATCGTAAGGGTAAGATCATGTTAGCTCCGTGAGAGACAATAGAAAAATCAAAATACAGTGTATGGGTACCAATAATCTTACCAAGCGCGATGCTTGTACACGTGTTAGTTGTCCGGTTGACAGTGGTAAGCAGCATCATTGGTGGAGGAGGGCACTATCATCGCGCGTGAGATAGACCATCTTCATCTTCCAAGCCAGGTTCTTTCTTCATTTTTGGCAGATTATCGATGCTTTTTCCACTGGTCAATGAAGAAGGCACAACAAGGTTTTGAAATGAAAAGCAAATTCATCAAATCGTGTTTGCGGTTTAAAAAATCAACCACGTTTCACCAGCGCCACTTTTGCATCCTTCACCCACCAATATACTTGCACACCCTCACCATTTCAGATAATTCGAAAATTTTCCTTTGGTGAATCTGTTACATATTATGAATCTATAAAATCGTTACGGATTTGTCATTTGTATGCGTCAATATCATTTTTTTCTTTATTGCTACTAATTTGAGTGTGTATAAAAATAATTTGGGCTACTATGGTATATAATATTTATTTTCAGCCCATGCATGACATTAATATGACACTTAAAAATAAATTTTCAAATTAATTAAAAAGAATAGTCATGGTATCATATACTATGGACAATGTGATGATTAAGACCTATTAGATCCGTTAGTAACTATTGATAGCTGAATGAAGAAAAAGTGGGTTCGTAGCCATTAGACATTCATTTTTTGAAAATGTAATTAATCAAATTTTGACTATTTAATAGAAGACAAATATGACTCATGGTAGTTCAAGATGCAAATTATAGTAATTGTCTTTCTTACTTTCTTTATAAATCATTCAATTGTATAGTTCTTATTGTGTATCCGCAACGTAAGAGGAAAAATAAAAATTACAATATATGTGTCGATTATACAATTATAATGTTGTACATGTTTGGAATTTTAGGGATCTTAATCAAATACCAATAATCACCGGAAACACATTACATTAGATTATCAAGAGGGGTTGTGAAAAATACCTAGATCCATGATAAGCAGTGGAATTGATGAGTCTGAGGAACTATTGGTTTTGTGTTCTTCCTCAACCAAATCACCGTTTTCTTTTTGAGACCTTAGGTTTCTCGTCAGATGGGGAGAAGAGAATACAATTTCTGATTTTGGTGTATTGGGGACCACAACCTTGCTTTAGGTTTTAACTTGTTAGAGTTCTCATTATTCCCTAACAGGCCAAACTGGTTTTCGCTTATCAAGCCCATATTAATTTATGATGATAGTCCAATAGGCTCACCAAATTAGATCACTTTTATTGAGCCCATAAATGTAAATAACTAATTTGGTGAGCCTATTGAACTATCATAACTAATATAAATTATACATATAATTTGTAGCCCACACTAGTTAATTAATTAGGAATTATAAAATTCTAACAACCTCCCACTTGAGCTTCATATTAACCTTAATCATTTGTATTGCAAAAGTTTTTAGGCGTGCAACCGTATGTTATTTACTTTTAGACTTTTCTTAAACAATCTAGTCCATCTTCTATAGTAACACAGAACCATTGTAGTTTTGCTCACAATCCAACGTGATTGAGCCACAATGATCACCAATGTCACATATATTTGATGACATAGATCAAATATGGATAAGCGACATGAAAATAACATGCAATGTGATCTCATTCATGTTCATTTCCAACTAGTCCAAACTTTATTCTTTAAAGAGATAAATCCAAACACAATATAAATATTGCAAACAAAACAAGCTCAGAATGAAATGATAACCTTCAAATTTATTTTATAGAAAATCAATCTATACAAATATCTGAAAAACATAAGACATATATAGAACATAAATGGGACTCCCACTAAACTAAGGTACTATAAGGAGTCACTCCCATATGAGCAGTGTGCTCATGAAAAACTTTAGGTACCAAACCTTTCGTAAATGGGTCAGCTAGCATATCATTAGTCCTTAAATGTGCTATGGAAATCTGTCTATTCTGAACTCTTTCTTTAACAACCAAAAACTTGATGTCAATAAACTTTGATTTGGTTGCACTCCTATTGTTGTTGTAGTAAAGAACTGGTGAATTATTGTCATAATAAATCTTTAATGGTCTTTCAATGCCATCAACCACACGCAAACTAGTGACAAAATTTCTCAGCCATATCCCATGGTTGGATGCCTCAAAACAAGCAATGAACTTTGCGGCCATGGTCGAAGAAGCTATGAGAATCTGTTTAGCAGACTTCCAAGAGATAGCTCCTCCAACCAGCATAAATATATATCCAGATGTGGAGCGTTCGCTATCTTGACATCCAGCAAAATCAGAGTCTGAGTACCCAATGATCTCCAAATTCTCAGACTTCTGATAAGTGAGCATATATCCTTTTATTCTCTTTAGGTAACGCATCGCACGCTTTGCTGCTTTCCAATGCTACATTCCAAGATTACTCAAATATCTGCCCAGAACTCCTACTACAAATGCTATATCGGGACGAGTGCAAACTTGAGTGTACATTAGACTTCCTACTGCTGATGCATAAGGAATCTTTTGCATCTCTATTCTTTCAAGGTCATTATTGGGGCATTATTTGAGACTGAATTTGTCTCCTTTAGCTATTGGGGTATCTCCTAGTTTACTATCTTTCATGTCGAATCTATCTAGGACCTTATCGATATAACTCTCTTGTGACAACCTTAGTGTAACATCCCATTTTTCGTAAGCTAATTTAAAAAAATAATTTTTATTTATAAATAAATAGAGTTTTAGAAAAATGATGAGATTCTATAAATAAATAAATAGAGAGATATAATTATTAATTAAAATAATGATTTGAGAGAAAATAAAAAGGATATTTTATTTATTTGTTTGATAGAGAATAAAATATAGTTTATTTTTATAAAATAATAAATAAATAAATAAATAAATAAATAAATAAATAAATAAATAGAGTAAATCTAGCTATAAATAGTGTTAGGTCAGTTTTCACACTGACGCTGTCTCTTCTTTCCCTCATTTTCATTTTTTCCCTTCTCCTCTCAAAACCCGTTCTTTTTTTCCCGCAGCCCACCAAACCTGTCTCAGAAAACTGACGATCTCGGACTCATTCACCGTTGGATCGTCGTGAAATTTGAGCACCACGTTCGCAACCCAATTCCGAGCATTCTCACCGTTGGGAATTCAATATCATGTCTGAACTGAGAGAAATACCCTTCGCATTGTAACCTTTTTCTTTCCCACAGAAACCCAGAGCTGTCTTGGTAAAACTACAATCCCGGTTTCGTTAACCGTTAGATTGTTTTGAAATTTGGATATTTTGTTCTAAATTCAGTTGCGCCCGCTTTGATCGTTGGGATTTGTGAGATGATGTTCGTGGAGAGAGAAAAAGGAATCGCATGAAGATAGTCCAAATAGAGGCTTCAATCCCTTCTACGTTTCTCTGACGTTTGGGAACTCTATCGGAACAGTCGGAGGAGAAACTGGAGGAATCTTAGGGAACCGCTAGAGATGCTGCTATCGCTATCGGAAGACACGTGAGTCCGCTTAGAGGTAAGGGATGAGTTATTCACAGTTGGGGATTAGTGAGAACATGTGTAGGGATCCTTAGAGGATTAAATTGGGGTTTTATTTTGGGATGTTTGTTAAATGACAATTTTTCCTTTATGATTATAAATAAAATATTGATGTCCTAATGAAAATTGCTTGATAAATTGTGTTCTTGATATTTGTATATTTAGACCTATGATTTTGATATAATTGTGTAATATTATTTGAGGGGTTTTAGTCCTCATGTTGTGATAGTCTTTTATATAAATTGTTATATTGAGGATATGAAATGATGATTCAAATTGTGAGTATGTGATGAATTGTAGAATAACATGTTGCTTTGAGATTATAATATTGTTATTGAGTATAAGTGTAAAGTTGAACATGTGTTAATTTGTGAGATATGTGTAAACATGTGATGGTGGATTGTGACATTATGAGATGTGAAATTGTGAATGAGTTTTGGTTGTGAATAAGTGTGTGATTAACTCTTAATGTGACATTATTTGTGTTGTAAGCTGTGAATTGTACAATAACCCGACCAGTGTTATCTTGAGAAAAGTGTAAATGTGCAGTGTTAAAGAGAAAGTGTAGGTTTCCTATTTAGGAACCAGTGTTAAAGAGAAAGTGTAGGTTCCTATTTAGGAACCAGTGTTAAATTGTAGCGCAATATGTTGTACGTGCTTAAGACACGGGTGTGAGGTCGTGGGTATTGTATAATTCACTAGCAGTGTCTGTGTGCTAAAATGATTTTAGGGGTTGGACCTGAATCAGGAGGGAGAGGCCCTGACGGACTCTTCGGAGTGTAGGCCTTGGGGGTCACCGGGTTTGAGTGCTTCTTTAAGCCTATGCTGATCCCATATGGTTGGAGCATTCTCGCAAAACATCGTGACCTTGACTGGTCTCCCTATGATCTTACTTAGTGAGAGTGACCTGACAAACCCATGGTGTGGTGTGTCTTGTTATGTACTCCTAAGCGCCCCAGGGTGGTTTTTCACTGACATGGTACCACATTGCATATAGGATTGAGTCTTAGCATAACTGTTGCATATGTTTGCTAATTGATGTGTTATTATATCTTGATCGAAGTGTGGGATTCTTGTGTAATGTAATTGATGATTGAAAAGTGAATTTTGAATGACGAAGTGGTGAAGTTACGTGAGCTATGTTTAAGCAAGTGGTATCTCATTTATATAATATGTATATTTAATTGTCTTGTTTTTCTATTAGTTAGGAATGTGATAACTCACTCCCTGTGTGTTGTTGTGTTTGGATCCTGTGATGATCTTAAACTTGTGTTCGGGGGAGCAGATGAATAGGTGGATGACTATGAAGAACCTCATGCTAGAGGACACGGGGACACAATGCTCTGATAGGATGTGACATTAGGATATAGGTTCTATATTAATTGTATGAAGCTTAGACGACCTTGTTTGAGTCGAGAATACTTTATTATTTATTTGGACAAGTTTGAATATGATGTAGAAGAAAATGAATGTGAGCCTTTTTCCCCTTTGAAAGACTTGTAAAAAAAATGTTTTAAAAATACTTTTAATTAATATTTGAATTTTTTTCCTTATTAGTATATATGTGAGGGGTAGAGGGTGTCACACTTAGGATACCTTGAGAGCGATCTCTTAGTATCTTGATTCCTAATAGAAAAGAGGTTTCTCTAAGATCTTTCATCTCAAAAATTTTCGTCAGAAATTTCTTAGTCTCTTGTAAGAAGCTTATATCGTTGCTAGCAAGAAGTATATCATTGACATATAACACCAAGGATGAGTATTTACTCCCACTAAACATGTGGTATACACAATCATCAATTGCATTTCCCTCAAAACCATATGAGGTAATGACTTGATGGAACTTGTAATACCATTGACGGGAAGCTTGTTTTAAACCATAGATGGATTTATTTAGTTTGCAAACCATAGACTTTGAGTCACCTGATACAAAGTTTTCTGGTTGCATCATATAAATTGTTTCTTCAATGTCACCATTTAGAAACGCAGTCTTAACATCCATCTGATGTAGCTCTAAATCATAATGAGCTACTAGTGTCATTATTGTTCTAAAAGAATCCTTTGAAGATATTGGAGAAAAGGTTTCTTTATAGTCAATGCCTTCCTTTTGGGTAAATCCTTTAGCGACTAGACGAGCCTTATATCTCTCGACATTGCCCTTTGAATCCCTTTTGGTTTTAAATATCCATTTGCAACCAATAGGTTTCACACGTTCAAGTAATTCGACGAGATCCCAAACGTCATTGTCTTGCATAGATTTCATCTCATCCTTCATGGCATTGATCTAGTTTTGAGAGTTAGAACTACGCATAGCTTGACAGAAGTTAATCGAATCATCCTCTGTTAAACCAATGTCATCCTTATGTTCTTGGAGAAAGATAATATAATCATCAGGGATTGCACTTCTCCTCTCTCTATCAGATCTCCTTAATGTCACTTCTTGAGGTTGTTGAGGTTGTTGTATAGGTATTTGAGGAGGAACCTCATCGTTGTCTTGTTCTTGAACTATGTCATCAACAATAGTTTGAAAATTGTTTTCTATTACTGGAGTTGTTTCTTGAACAATAATAGGTATGAGGACTTGAGCACTGCCAATAACAGGTTCTTCCTCAAAGACAACTTTCCTTATGTTTTCTTCCTTCCCAAACTCAACTTCCTCAAGAAATCTTGCATTTCCCGTTTCAAATATTGATCTTAAAGTGGGATCATAAAACTTATAGCCCCGAGAGCGTTCAGCATAGCCAACAAAATAACAACTAATTTTTCTTGAATCCAGCTTTCTTTCATGTGGCCTATAAGACCGCGCCTCAGCCGGACAACCCCAAATATGCGAATGCTTAATGCTTGGCTTTTTGTCAGTCCAAAGTTCATAAGGGGTTTTATTAACTGCTTTACTTGGTACCCTATTAAGGATGTAAGCTGCGGTCTTTAAGGCTTCTCCCCAAAGTGACTCTGGCAAAGAAGAATGACTAACCATACTTCTCACCATATCTTTAAGAGTTTGGTTTCGTCATTTTGCAACACCATTCATGCTAGGTTTGGCTGGCATAGTGTATTGCGGAACAATTCCATACTTTTTGAGAAAAAGCGCAAAAAGGTCTTGGGCGTTGTTCTCCTGATCCATCATATATACCATAGTACTCACCGCCATGGTCAGATTTGACAGCCTTAATTTTCTTTCCAAGTTGAAGTTCAACTTCAGCCTTGAAACTCTTAAAAACGTCTAGGGATTGGGACTTCTCATGTATCAAATAAAGGTAATTGTATCTAGAGTAGTCATCTATGAACGAGATAAAGTATTATTGCCCATTCCAAGAAGGTGTTGGAAAAGGACCACAAATGTCCGTATGTACTAGTTCTAAGATGTCTTTAGCTCTTTCGACACCTAATTTCCTTATGTTTGTTCATTTTCCCTTTATGCATTCAACATAAACTTCAAAGTCTGATAAATCTAAAGGTTCAAGAATTTCATCTGACACAAGTCTCTGAATTATCTGTTTAGAGATATGACCTAAGCGTTTGTGCCATAAAGTGGCTGGATTCTCTTTTAATTTCCTTTTTGTACCACGTGAATATGTTCGCAGTATTTCATTATAGGAACAATTAACATCCAACATATATAGATTATCAATTAAGGAACTGGAACCAATCAAATTTGAATTCTGGTAGAGACTAACTTTATTATTTCCAAATGAACAAGTAGCAGGTAAATAAATTCTTCATCCTTCTTTGGTTTCTTTTGCTGAGAAGACCCTTCAGCAGCACCCTTAGTTTTCTTTCTTTTCTTATTCTGAGAGGTGGAGCTTAAATGAACACTTTCAAATCTGTCTCTTTGCAGCCTCTCTTCCTCTTGCACACAGTGAGATATAAGCTCATTAAGGACCATTTGTCCTTCTAAGTGTTATAACTCACTTTGAATTGCCCAAAGTGTGCAGGAAGTGAGATCAAAACTAAATGCACAAGCAGGTCTTCACCAAGCTCTAACTTAAGTGCTTTCAGTTTAGATGCCAAGTTAGACATTTCCATTATGTACTCCCTTATATTACTTTTGCCCTTATACTTCATGGAGATGAGTTTAGCCAACAGGTTACTCGTCTTCGCCTTCTCATTTTTGGCAAAGTACTGTTTAATTTCATCAATAAATTTCTTTGCATTTTCACCCTAAAAAATAGAGCCCCGAAATACTTCTAGAATAGAATGCTTCATGATCATAATGCACATTCGATTGGAACAATCCCATTTCTCAATTTTTACCTCATTGGAGGCTTCCGAAGTGGAAGTGGGTCGTTCTATTCTCGGTGCCAAATCCAAATCCATACAACCGAGAACAATTTCTATGGCTTCCTTCCAAACCTTAAAATTTGTCCCATTCAGCATAGGGATATTGTTCACTTGAGCAGATACATTTGCAGCACTAGCAACAGAAACTGAATAATAATAAAAATAAAAATAATTACATGCTCACAAATAAGCCAATAAGTTATATAAAATATATATATAACAAGACATGTGCAAAATAGTTCACATAACAAATCCATCACAAGATACCCAGCATAACATTAATTCATAGTCTTTGGACAGAGAAATTAATTTGTAATTGGTACTCTCAACACAATGATCAAATATTGACAATAAATTCTATCAAATCATAGTCTTTCTTTGGACCGACTATAATTCACATGAAAATACCTTATAATTGTCACACATTTATCATCACAGATACAAAATTATTTAGCCAAATTGTGTCTTCCTTTGGGCTGAGCACAATTCGCATAAATAATTTTATACTAATATCTATGCAATTTTAATTAAATTAATTTATGCCATAGAGATTGCTTTGACAATATATTGTTTCAATCAACTCAATCAAAATTACCAGACATAAAAAAAAAGGAATAATTTTGAGGGTTTGTAATTTCTGAATTTACACCAAAACATAATGGGAATCACCAATTAATACACATAATTCACAGATAAAAGCAAGGAAAACAAAAATAAAATGCAAAAGCCAAATTGCATTTAACGATACGCAACAGGAGTTTTCTTATGATGATATAATAAAGCCAAAGATTATGCATCACATGTATATTATGTCATGGCATGTATGGCATGGATTCATGGCATACATAAGGAAACAAAACCAACAACCATTAAAAAAACAAACAAACACGTGAACGAGAAACAAAAATGGATGACTATTCTGGAGCGAGAAAAAAAAAAGTTTTTCTCATGGAATCCGAACGCAAAACATGAACGCGCATATGATGATTATTATATCGTGATCGAAAAGAAAAAAATTTCCAAACTTACAATCATAATTATAATTGCAAAGATAAAATCCCAAAATAAAATTAGGGTTCATGTAACAAAATAATACAGGTATAACACAAACCAAATAACTTCAATTCCCAATAATCTAACAATAATTGTGGCTCTGATACCACTTGTTTGGAATTTTAGGGATCTTAATAAAATACCAATAATCACCAGAAACACATTACGTTAGATTATCAAGAGGGATTGTGAAAAATATCTGGATCCATGATAAGTAATGGAATTGATGAGTCTGAGGAACTATAGGTTTTGTGTTCTTCCTCAACCAAATCATTGTTTTTCTTTTGGGACCTTAGGCTTCTCGTCAAATGGGGAAAAAAGAATACAATTTCTGATTTTGGTGCATTAGGGACCACAACCTTGCTTTAGGTTTTAACCTGTTAGAGTTCTCATTATTTCTTAACGGGCTAAACTGGTTTCCGTTGATCAAGCTCATATTAATTTTTTATGATAGTCCAATAGGCTCACGAAATTAGATCACTTTTATTGAACCCATAAATGTAAATAACTAATATAAATGATAAATATAATATGTAGCTTACATTAATTAATTAATTAGGAATTATAATATTCCTAACAATACAGTGTTGTTATTTATTAAATTTGAAAGCAAGTGAATGAGTAAAAAAAATATAAGTAAAAAATGAATCAGAACTGCGTATAAACTATTTTGGATATGAAACAAAAGGAAAATATATATTATATATGGGAATGGAAATAACAAAGTCTTAATATTGTTAAGAGAAGGACATAGTCGATTTACAAATTTTTACAAAACTTATAATAAGATTGTACTTAATTTATAAACATGACCAAAATAAAACATAGTTAACTGTTGGATCGGGAAATTCAAAGACAATTTGCATGTTAGGTTTGAAAGCTTGTGTTTGACGAAAAGCTTTCCATCCTGCTCCAATTTTAGCCGTCTTTCTCTAGTGATGGTAAACAATGTGACATTCTACAATGTCTTCTAAATTTAAATGATCAAATCCTTTTGTCTTCATGAAATAATACATACCACTTGTCAAATCCTTTATCATTATGTTATTATAATTTGTTTTCTTGCAGTTAAAAATGGTTAGAAATTACATTTTTAATTTAATAACTTTCAATTAATAATAATTTTTAATGTTCTGACTCCTCTAATAGATATCCAACCAAGTATAACCATTCATCTACTAACTTATGGGGCATGTTTCTATTTGAATAATTTCATCTCAATTCCAAAATCGAGCAAAAAAATAAAGGATTAAGAGAGTTTATCATTTAAGATATTTCTCTGTAGTTAATTTTATGAAAAATAGAATGTTCAATCACATGATAGAAGATGAATGATTATTTGGTTATATATATAGATAAATAATTTTTATAATATTGACCATAAAATAATAATAAAATATTTTCAATGAAAATACATAAAAGACAATTGTAATTTATAGAAACTTAAGTATTTTAGATTATTCTTTTATCATAATATTATATATTTTGTAAAAACTTACAATATTTTTCTTTTATAAAATATGATAAACTATTTTTGTCACCATTAAAAGAAAATTCATGGATCCGTCCTCGAAATAACTATCTTCAAATTATACGTTATACAAACAATGAATTGTAATTTGATGTTAATGGTTTGCAACAATGATTTGTAATTTGATGTTAATGGTTTGTAACAATGATTTGCCACCATTAAGGATTATTCTTTCCTGTATTGGCGGAAAATGCAGGTCCAATTAAAATAAAAAATAGCTGTTTGATCGTAAGAAGGATTCTGATCTTGCCATGTGTTTCACATTATTTATTTTTTTTTCTCTTTCTTCGTGGTTCACTCAAACAAAAAACAACACTATTCTCTCTCTATAATGTATGTCGCCGGAAAATATGGCAAACCAGAATAACATTGAAAACCTCGTGCTCAGCTACCAACCCCACCTTTCCAAGACATTTTAACATCACAATAAAAAAGGGTCATATAAAAGTAATGAAAATAGTAAAAAATAGTAAGAATAGAAAGAACCCTTCAATATTACACGCACATACTCAAAAACAAAAAGAATCTAACACAATTGCAGGGTCCAATGGCTGCGGAGTGAAAATGTTGCTCGAGTTGACAACAATTGCAACCGTCAATTTTCATTCAAGATTTGCTATATAAGTGTAGACACGGAGAGGGAGATTTATAGGAGGGAGTGGTCGGCGACGGTGGTGGTCTTGGAAGGTTGGGGACCAAGTTTATAAGTTGTTCCGGTGACAGTTTTAATTCTCCGGTGATCACCGTTGCGGAGAGCAGAGAAGGAAGCAGGACTGTGTTTAAAGAATATGAGGCCTAACAGAAAAAAATTTGAGGTGAAAAATAATTCATCAATTTAGTATTTCACTCATAAAATAGATAAGTTATTAATTTATTTATTTTGTAATATTGTTGACTTTACATAAATTTTTAATAATTTTAATTTTAAAGGTTTTCTTTTAGTTGTAAGTGTAATATGTAATGCTCAATAAATTCACTAAATCTTTTAAAAAATTAAGATTAATATAATATTTTTTAAATTTATTTTCACCTAAAATTTTAGATTTTTTAATGCAAAATAATAAAAAAACAGTTTCATATTTTAAAAAAAAATTAAATTAAATATCAATAATAAAATTATTATTAGCTTTAATTAAATAATCTTAAAAAATAATAAAATTATCTTTAGAAGACTATATTCAATTACTAATTTTAATTACTGCATTATTTAATGCAGCCAAATAATTAAAAGGTCTTTCCATAAAAAAAACGAATAGACCAATAAAAACTGCACAATTTTTTAGTTATATATTGATTAATAAGTAATATTCATCATATTCTAATAAGGATGTTACATAAGTTTGAAACATAAGTCTTTATATGTTTAAATAAAATTATTAAAAAACTAAAGTCTATTCATAAATGTAAAACAAAATCAAAGACCACTTACCTTAACTGCCTTATGGGTTACATGAGGATCCGTGGAGAGAAAGGCGTTTTTGTTCCATGGAGAGAGAAGGAAAGGTGGAGTACAAAAAATATAATGAAGGACACATGGCGAGATCATGATCATTCATACGATCTGATGGATGGAACCTTCTTAACTGCACCTCCAGTTATGGGAGAGGATCCGGATAAGTGCGTAGGAGTAAAACAAAAACAGTTTGTACTATGATAACCACGCATGCAATCCGAATCCAGCTAGCAAGCGAGGGACAGTTTGGTAAAAGCAAAATAACACGAGGTGAGACGTAGGCACGTAGATAAACGCCTAAACAGCTTCGTGCAAGTGTGATTTGCGAGCAATGCATGCGGCGGTGTTGTTCCCCGTGATCAGGTGTAGGGTAGCACCGCCTGCGCTGATCAACAATATTCCAACACGTGTAATGTGCAGCCTGCAAAGTACTTTTTCGGTGAGCGTGATCATTTCAGAGCGCAATAGCACGCTGCTCTTGTCATACAGGGAAACTTTCCCTGCAGGAGGTTCGATTTTGAACAAAAGAACAGGTGTAGCGACACGACGTCGTAAATGCGCCAGCTTTGTGGTTCCAAAATCAATAAAGCTAAATAACTTGTCGCGGCACTGACACATTAATTAACCATCCGGTTGACTTGTCAGTGCTGAGATTCGCCACGATAGCAGAAGTGGGGAAATGAAGTACAGTAATGGTGATTAATAATCATTTGGAGGGAAATTCTTTCAGGATTTGAATGCATTTCTTCTTTTTCTTTAAAAAGAAACTTAAATATTTTATTTTCTATCCTCCAAATTTATAATTATTTTTCTAATTCTAGAATTTTCAAAATGTTGTTTTAGTCCTCTGCATAATTAGTCAAACAAGGAATATTTAATTTGCAGGAACTTTTGTCTGCCACAGTATCATATCATTCATATGTATGTTTTTTTTTTTTTAAAACAATAAGTAAAAGAATATATAAGAATATTTAAGGCTTTCTGGCCCTTCCCAGCATAAAAAAATATTTTAAAAAATTTATTTAGAAACTGGTTTGTTAGATTAACATTTATCCTTTTTTATAAATAATATATATATACCGATTGTTTTATTAGTATATATGTACCGGTTTAAATGTTTGAGTATCAATTAATTAAAATTTTACTTTAATCATAAAAAATGATCTTTAATATTATTTTTTATTGTATAAATTAATAAAGTGTAATTTTAATTTTAACTACAAAAAAGAAAAAAAATACTTAAGTTAAGGTCATAATTTTGTCCATATATTATAGAGAATGTTAACAAATAGAGTGGAAGAGCTTAAAAAAATGGAATAGCCAATATAGAATTCAAAGTGTAAATCAAGTATGTAATATTATATTATATTCTAAAAATTAAGTTAAAATATAAACACAAATTATAAATATATAACATAAAAATAAGTAATTAGAAATACCTTTATGTAGTCTTCGAATCAGGAATTTCAAAATTTTAAAAAATAAAATATATGGAAAGTTAATTACTTCAATTAATTATTATTTTATTTTAAATACTTTATTTTGATAAAATAATTGCAATTTTTTATTTAGATAAAGTAATTTAATTTTTATCATATGTAAATTTAATGTTATGTACTCCTTTATTTGAAAATTAAATCTACACATTTAAAATAAAATGTTACAACACCCGAGTTTTGCACTTTTCCGATATAAGTTTATATTTTTCAATTTTAATTTTTTTTTTAGTTCTATATAAGTTTTCACTTTTTCAATCTTAGTTCCTAAAGCGTGAACTTACCGGGATTACAGATGAAAAAATATATATTAAAAAAATGAAAATTTACAAAAATAAAAAATAAAAAAATAACTTTCAAAAATAAAAGTTAAAAAAAACTTACATGTACTAAATTTATATATGTTATATTATATCATGTATTGTTTAGTTGACAGGATATCATATATTATATATTATTCTAATATTTGTGTACTGAATCTATCTTATTTAGTTGTTTTCTAACTCAAAACCCTTTACATGAAAAAAATTACACTAACTCAATAGAATAAATAAGTAATATCAGAAATTAATCATATTATGTCACTCAATCAGAATACTACACAACAAATTAAAATATATATATATTAATTTATTCAATTCTACATTTAAAACAGGTCCTTATTTATAAAATGCAGAGTTAAAAGTATTAACTCTTAATTTTATAACTTTAAAGAAGATTTATCCTCCTTTTTTCTTGTCTGTAAGAAGACTTTTTTTTTTAATTCAAGAAGACTCGTAAAAAAAATTCGGTTTCCCTGTTTTAGATATTACTAGTAGGCTAAAACATTCAAGTTATAGGCCCAAAACTAAAATCGTATTTGTGGCGGTCTGGCGAAAGCAAGGGAGCTACTATTGAAACTACAAATACTGTTATTATTACTATCCACGTGGAGTTTAAATATTTTTTTTGGAAAATGTCCTTAAAACATGATAATGACAAAGTACCTAATGAAATCATCTTTCATTTTTGTAAAAAAGAAAAAAATTATAAAGAAAACGTGATTCAGTTGTGTATTTTATTAACGAAATTATATTTTTATTATATATTTTTTCACCCACTTTTACACAATAAAAACATATTTATGTTAACTATTGTTTACGATTTTTTTAATTAATTATAAATGCAATTATATTTTTTAAATCAATCAAATTAATTATAATATAATTTATCATTTTTAAAAGTAATCAATATTTTTTAACTAAAATTGAATTAATTGGATAAAAATTATCATTTATAAACTTAACCAAATTAATTATTATATGATTATCTTTATTAATATTAATCAAACCAATTTATATTATTAGTTTATAGCATAATTAATTCAATTATAATTATAAATGGTAACCTATGTCATCATTAATTTAAATTTAAATAAAAAGATAATTTATATCAATTAATTTGGTTAATATTAAAAAAAAGTAATATGTGTTATCATTAATATAATTTATATTATAATTATTTTTTTGATATTCCTAACTTTCTTATACTGAATTGTTATTATAATTAATAAAGGGAAAAAGGTAACCTATATATAAATTAATTATAATTTTTTTTAGTAAAAATTTATCAAATTGGAAATATGTTTGTGTTGAGTAAAAGGGGTTATAAAAAAAATTACACAAAATAAACATCATTCCGTTAGCAGAATATACAGTAGAATCACATTTTTATTATATATATATATATATATATATATATATATATATATATATATATTATATTTTCTTAGACATTGAAAATATGATTTTATTATTTATTTTGTCAACAAATCATGTTTATGTAAAAATGGAATTTTCTGAGAAAAAAAATATTTAAAGCTCCCATAGATAGCACAGGAGCTCCTCAAAAGCAACCACAGTAGGATTATTGTGGGCTGTGAATATTTTAACCCAGGCTGTTACTACCTGCACCCCATTAACTTCTTTATGCGCCTCCATAGTTTCTAATATCCCAACATTACCCTTTTCAGTGTCTGATCCTTCTTCTTCCTACATTCACCCCGCTGTAAAGAATTAATTATGTACAACTGTTTGGCCCCTGTTTTGTATTACGTTAGAGTTCAACATGAATAAAACAACTCTTGGCCACTATACATCGGTGCTACCAATCAACTACGAAGACCGAGAAATTAACATTAAAAATTTCTTAATGCAATAAGTTTTACACTTATTTCATTTTGGTAGATTAAGTTCGAAACATTTAATTTTGATCATATTTATATTTTCAAAAGTTTTATTTTGGTCAATTTTACTATTTTCTGTCAACAATGTTAAACTTTGTTAGTATTTTAAATTTGGAAATAATTAATTTAGAATATTGATGGCTAAAAATTGTTACTATGTGTAATAATATTCTAACCAATAATAGTTTCACTATAAAAATTGGTTAAAACTTTGTGGGAAATTTTAGCCACCACCATAATAATCTTATTTATAGAAAAACATTTAACTCATCCTCAAATCCCTAATATTCAAATTCATTTTCAAAATTCAATCATCAATAATAAACATTTAACATTGTATCTTCCTCCTCTTCACCTCCCTACCGTCCTAAGGAGCTGTCTGAAGAAGTCGGTTAGGGACAAGGGATAAGGTGTCAATTGCCAAGGGTTCTTCATGGTGTTGGTGGATCTCAACGCGGACACCAACTACTTCTGAGGTTCATTTTTGTCATTCCAGATTTGAGATTTGTTTCATCTAGATATCTCAATGTTGAAATCATGAACCCTCATTGTTATGAACTTCGATGAATAGGTGTCCCGACTTCGTTGTGAACTCGTTGCAATACCGAAGTCACGACGTAATGTTAGACAAGTCGCCTCAAAACTTTAAGAGGGAGGGTGAATTAAGTTTTAAAAACTTTCCCCTAATCAAATTTTAATTCTCTATTGACTTAGAAAATGCACACTTAATATGAATTAAGTAAAGAACAATTCAAATTAAACTTCTTCAAAGTAAAAATAAACTGCAATAAATTAAAGAAGTTTAAGGAAAGAGAGAATGCAAACTCAGTTTTTATACTGGTTCGACCACGTCTTGTGCCTACGTCTAGTCCCTAAGCAACCCGCTTGAGATTTCTATTATCTTGTAAAATCCTTTTACAAAGTCTGAACCACACAGAGACACCATTTCCTTGTGTTCAGAGATCTTTACAACTTAAGAGACTCACAATCTCTTGAAAAACAACCGTTTGCTTTTGAGTAAGAAGATAATTTCTTTCTTGAAGAGAAGAATATTACAAGATGAAGATCATACAAGAATCCTTATAGATTTTGCAAGTGTTTGGCCAAGGCTATCTTTTGAAAAGATATGACAATTTTTGTATTGAAAAACTCATAGGAAATTCGAACCCCAAGTCACCTATTTATAGGCCTTTGGTGGCCATTCAAAATCTTTTGAACAGTTGTGACTTTTGAGAGTTATTTTTAAAATTTCCTCACTGGTAATCGATTACATAAATGTGGTAATCGATTACACAGTTAGTTTTGAAGAGTTATGACTCTTCAGACTTGAAATTCAAAATTTTGTGTCTGGTAATTGATTACAAAACTATTGTAATTGATTATAGGTTTTGAAATTTAAATTTAAATTTTCTAAAAGCTGTTTAAAACAGTTTTTATTTTCTGGTAATCGATTACATCTTCTGTGTAATCAATTACACAGTTTAAAATTCAAATTCAAATATCTGTAAACTGTTTTAAAACCCATTTAGCTTCTGGTAATCGATTACATCTTCTGGTAATTGATTACCAGAGAAAAAAACATTTATTTCAAAAACAGAGTTTCACTTTAAACCTTTGTAAAATGTTTTGAGGAGTTAACCTAAGGCCAAACCTGTGCAACCTCATTTAAGGAATTCTTTTAACATCCTATGGACTAATTTCATCGTTCCTCTTGAATTTCTTGATTCTTGACTTGGATCAAACTTGAATAACTTTCATCTTTGGCATCATCAAAACTTCATATTACATATGCTTCTACACGTGACACCTTCATGATCACAACAATGATGACACCTACGCTAAGTCTCGTTGATAATGCTCTTCCTCTTTGAAAATCAAGTTCATCAAGCTTCTTCTTTGAGTCTCAATTTCAGGATTTTTCATGCAGGTCTGGCTATGGTTAAGATGATTTAGGGATGTTGGAGGGTTTAATTTTGTCACGGAGGTTCCTGTCTCTATTCCCTTTCCCACTAGCCTTGAAATTGTGCAACCTTCATAGTTGCCACGATGTTCATCCAACCAACCAATTGCATAACTAGACGTGTGTTTTTTTTGGATCTGGGATTTTTGTCGGGAATGTCATTGTGTTGGCAACTGTATCTTTGCTTGTGACACTAGTAGCAATAGATCTAGTTTTGTTTTCAGATTTGGGGTTCTAGGGTTCCAACAGTGGAGAGTAGGGAGTTTTGATGATGGTTTGGTTTGAAAAGTAATTAGTGAAGAGTGTGGTGGTTCTCAGTTGAGAACCGCGAGTCTTGATGGTGGGTTGGACTCGAAAAAGAACCAATGAAGAGTGCAATGGTTCACAAAAGAGGTGGTGGCAGGCATGGTGGTCATTGGTCATAGGTCTCCACCTTATATCGATCCCACCAACAAATGTTATTTTTGTAGTTTGTTATTAAAATACACATAGTGGCGGTTTTTAACCGTCACTATTTAAAAATTTAAAAGTTAACAGAGCAATAACGTTATTGACAAAAAACGCAAAAAAAAAAAAAGATCAAAATGAAACTTTCAAAAACATAAAGGACCAAATTGAACATTTCTGTCAGATCCTAATTTCATCCGGGTGATCGAGGTCGTACCCGAATCAAATAAACATTAAAAATGCAGTATCTAGGAAGTGATCCTAGGTCGTCTCCCAACGAGCAATGGTCAACCAAACGTTCATAACAGATAGTAATAAAATAGTAACGAATTGGGGGGGTTGTTTGTTTTTGTAAATTAAACAGTGAGTAAAATTGAATTAGAAAATATCAGAATTAAAACACATTGCTTCCCCTTGATTCACAAGCAAGTCTCTTATCCTAGGTTACGAGAGTTTATCCTTTATCAGTTCAACCACTTAATCCAACCCTAAATTAAATTACTAAGCGAAATTTAACATAAGTCATTCATTATGTGATTAAGCAACATATACACCAATTAATCATAAACGATCATTAAGCATGAACGATCATTAAGCGCAGAGACAATTAATCAAGCACTAAGCATGCATGAATTAATAGCAACGAATACAGAGTAATTAGTGAAGAGGAAAAATTGATCAGAATTTAATAGTAATAATAGAACCTCAAAGAGAACTGTGCTTGATCCTCAAGAGAAAACAACGCTGGAGACTTAGCCTTCCATTAATCAATAGAGAACGAAATTATAGATTGAAGAACGAAATTTTATTGCTAAAACGAAAAAGAGAATAGCACTCTAAAACTAAAATGAAAAAGAGAGAGAGGAGAGGAGAGAGAGAAGAGAAGAGAGAGAGAGAGAGAAGACTAAACTAGAACCTTGGTGCTGTTATATAGTTTTCAGCCCCAAAGCTTACAAATCTGTTTTAAATCCAAACCCATAAATAAAATAAAATCTAGATAAGATAAGATAAGATAAGATCTAGATGAAATAATATCTAGATGAGATCAAATCTAAATAATATCTAGATAAGATAAAATTTGGTAGAATAAAATAGTCTGCTCTCTTCAAGTCCAAGCCCAATTGCTTATAATTCTCCTGAAATTAAATTAAAAACACAAAATTAATCCAGTAAGCCCAAATGATAAAACTGCATAATTAATTTGACAATTAAGACTAATCAGTAATTAAAATGGTGCAAAAATGGTTAAGAAATAGGAGAAAATAATGGCATATTAAAACCCCCCATACTTAGCCTTTTGCACTCCTGGACAAAATGAAACAAAGAACAAAATCCAAGGATATCAAAGAGAGATAAACAAAAAAATTTACATATTTCTCAATGAACATCAAGGAATGAAAGGAATAGGTAACATATAACATGAAGAGATCCAAAGAGTCAAGACATTCGTGAAAATCATCCAAGCAACCCAATCATGACAAAATAGTTAATCAGCTCAAGAATGAAAAGTGATAAAGCCTCACAAGATATATATTCTATCTCTCAAGTGTCTAGGCTACTATTTACCCTCAAAGCATCCATGAAAACCAACACCACATAAACTTGGCAAGATTCTAAAATTGATAATCAACCCATAAACACAAGCACATGAGGATCAAAAGGTCTTTTAAGGTTGTAATGGGGCCAAGGACAAGGTAGGGAAAAATATGGAATAAGTAGCTAAATCCCAAAGGAATAGAGGAGCAATGGGGAATAAGTGCATATTAAGAAAAAATAAGAAAACCTAAAGATAAAATTTTAAACGCAAAGAGTAGAGCCAAGAGTCTTGTCATTCTTTTTCCATTTAAGATCTTATTCACTCAACTTTATTGTTTTTCTTTTTCTTTTTTTTGAATTGATTCAACTTGAATTTTTTTTTTTGGACAGTAGCATTTGAGAACTAGCATATCATTCAGCAGCATGTCCAACATTTAACCCATATACAATGTACATCAGTATGGCCCAAAAATACATCATGAAGCATAGCCAACAAAACATTTTATCCCCCCCGCGCCCCCACACACACTTATTCCCAAAACAATTCCAAAGCTCCAAAATTCCTTAATGGTAAGGTGATATCATGGTTTTTCACTTAAGGCTTGTGGTGAGCTTCAAAACAAGGAAAGGGAAACAAGGCTCAAAAGGGCTATCAAAGGAATTAATTCAAGGTAAGTCCATTTAGCTAGAGGCTTATAAGAACAAAATTGGCTAAATCATTTCCAAATATGCATGTGAATTAGGAAGCATCAACAAGAATCAAGCCAAGGCTATTGTGCAAGGAATCAATGGGGCAAAACACACCAAAAGATTATGATGATGGATGGCTCAAATTCTCACAAAGGTAAACTTATCACTTTCAAATTGAGCTTTCAAAACTCTCATGACATGTAGAGGAAAAACAAGGATTTCAAATCACAAAATGTCAAGAGACTTTTATTTTCAGAACAATTACCCATTTCTTGAACATATCCTATAATTTAAAGAAAAATATGCAAAGTTGTACATGCAAACAGAATTGACCTAAAATATTAAACTAGAAATCCAACAAAACTAACAAAACCAACAAAACTAGCAAAACAAAAGAACATTCGCCCCCCCCCCCCCCATACTTAAACGACACATTGTCCTCAATGTAGCACAATTAAAAGATTAAAAGCAATTAAACCATCAAATAGAATCAGACAAGTGTAATAAAAGCAAAAAAAGAGATAGGAAAATAAGATCTCCCTAAGTCATGGTGGAGGAAGGGTAGGGAGGAGTAAGGAAGTCTCTTCCACCACTATGTCCACTAAAGAAGGGTTTGTGAGAAATGGCTTAAGTCGGTGTCCATTGACCTTGAAGCTCTTGTTTGTGGATTCGCTTTTGATCTCAACTGTACCATAAGGAAAAACATTAGTAACAACAAAAGGACCAATCCACTTAGACCTCAACTTACAACTCATGAGTCCAAGCCTAGAATTATAGAAGTAGGGGTCATCCCAAATAAAATGCTTAGCATCACTTTTAATTTTATCTTTTTGAGCTTTAGATGCTAAGGGAGGAAAAACAAAAGCAACTAAATAATTGACAATGTTAGAAAACTAGGGAGTAGAAAGAGAATTAGAAATATTATACAGTATATACAAATGATCATCCGGGAAATCATCCCGAATGAGTGAATCCTCATCAGACACACGTTCGATCCGACTCAAATGATCAGCAACTAAATTTTGTGCTCCGCTCCTATCACGGATCTCCAAGTCAAACTCTTGGAGCCAGAGCATCCATCAGATCAATCTAGGCTTTGAATCAACCTTCTTCAATAAGTACTTTAGAGCTGCATGGTCAGTATAAACAATAATGCGAGTACCAAGCAAATAAGAACGAAATTTTTCAAGAGCAAAAATTATGGCTAGTAGCTCTTTCTCAGTAGTAGTATAATTCGCTTAAGCAACATCTAAAGTTCTAAAAGCATAATATATCACCCTAGGCAATTTATCAATTTTCTGAGCAAGGACAACCCCTAATGCATAATTTGATGCATCACACATAAGCTCAAAAAGGGCTGTACAATCGGGTGCTTGAATGATGGGGGTGGTAGTCAGTGCTCTTTTGAGGCAATCAAAAGCCTCTTTGCATTTACCATTAAATTCAAACTCCACCTCCTTTTGCAACAAGTTGGATAGTGGAAGGGATACTTTGCTAAAATCTCTTATAAAACGCCTGTAGAATCCTGCATGACCAAGAAAAAATCGCACCTCTCGCACGCAAGAGGGGTAAGGCAATTGTGAAATAACAGAAATTTTTGCAGGATCTACTTCAATGCCCTTATTGGAAATAATGTGGCCTGAAACTATACCTTGCTCAACCATAAAATGACATTTTTCAAAATTTAGAACAAGGTTAGTTTCAGCGCATCTATTCAAAACCTTTTCCAGACTATCCAAACAAACATCAAAAGAGGATCCATATACAGTCAAATCATCCATAAACACCTCTATGCAATTTTCTAAAAAATCACTAAAAATACTAATCATGCACCGCTGGAAGGTACCAGGGGCATTGCACAGGCTGAAAGGCATTCTCCTATAGGCAAAAGTGCCGAAGGGGCAGGTGAATATGGTCTTTTCCCGATCCTCAGGAGCAATAGTGATTTGCATATAACCAGAAAAACCATCAAGGAAATAGTAGTGAGATTTACCTACCAGGCGTTCAAGCATCTGGTCAATGAATGGCAGTGGAAAATGGTCCTTTTTGGTAACCTGGTTCAGCCTCCTATAGTCGATGCATACTCTCCAACTGTTCTGCACCCGAGTAGAAATCAGCTCATCCTTCTCATTTTTTATCATGGTGGGGCCGGTTTTCTTCGGAACTACCTGGATGGGACTCACCCATTAAGGAATTTCATTGAATAGGTTTGGAGCAGCAAAGCAAAGGCACATAGAAAAAGAGCTGGTGAAAAAAACTCATTCCAAGAAATTGCAAAAAACATATGAATGATAGAAGATAGAAGGAATGACAATTTTATCGATTGAGATGAGAGCTCATTGAGAGAACTACATAGAGTGTGGGCGGAGAAAAGAGGCGTGTCTTGTGGTGATTTATTGGTGGAGATAAAGTAGTGGTTTGAATAAATGAATCTAAACGTGATTTGCATTGGATTAACAACTTTAAAATTGTATGAAAAGAAAGTGGGTTCTAGATTTATAAGTTGGTATAAATTATGGATGTGGTAAAAGATCTAATGCATCAAAAAATAATTAAAATGGATTGGACTAGGTTAATTGTTGGATTAGATTTGGATACTGGATTTTTTTGCCCAGGCCTAACACCAACCCACCAAGCACCACCTCTTGTATTTACCACCGAGCAGCTTGTGAAAATGTTTTCCATAAATTCTCCTTTATTGACTGAGGAAGAGTTGAACTAAATTAAGAGAAGTTATACCACCTTTTCCAAATTTGATGAGATAACGAGCACGTGAAGAATATGTGTGATGTGTCTTCCACCATTTTGTTGCAGAAAATGCACAATAGCTCTTGATCTTGCCGTTGAATTTGAATTTTTTTAAAATTCATCTTTGTTAGGATCCTATCCAAGAATATTCTCCACAACAAAAAGGAAGCCCTCAGTGGAATATGAATTGCCATAAATTTTTAATACATCAATCTCAACATAACCAATTCTCAAATCATATAAGGCCAAGTATGTTGATGTCATTGTAAACAAAGTTGAATAATCTTCTAACCACAACCAATGATCCTCCCCAGCCATATCAATACTAGTTCCTTCCAACAAAGAAAAAAATTCATCCACCAAACTCTTCTCCCATTCAAACCATTCTCTTTTCCATTTGAATTCCCACACCCACTTATTATCAATCCATCTACCCAAGTAATGAATTACCTCTCTTCTCTGTGCCGAATTCGAGAACAATCTTGGAAAAGTGTTTTGGAGTGAATCTTCCCCTAATCACCCATCCTCCCAAAACCTAGTGTTAGTACCATCCCTTATCTTCCATTCAATGAAATTATCAAACCAAGAATCATTTTCCCCCCACACCCAATTTTCAAATCTCTCTACCACAAGGACTCATAAGGTTTACTATCACTCTCACAAATACCTCTCCACCCCAAATATTTTGAAGGAAGAACCTTCTCCCACAAGTCTCCTCTAGGGTGAAAAATATATCATCTCCACTTTACAAGGAGTGCAACATTAAAAAGAGATATATCCTTAACCCCAAACCCTTCATGCTTCTTTAGTGAACATAGTTTCTTCCAACTCACCCAAGAAATTTTCTCCCTACCATCCTCATAATCCCACAAAAACCTCCCATGTAATGATCTCAAAATTTTTACAACCCCATCCAAAACTTAAAAGAAATATAAGTAAAAAAGTGGTAGAAAAGGAAGTACCAAATTAATTAAGAAAATCCTTCTAGCAAATGAAAGATGTTTTTTCCTTCCAAGATGTGAGCTTCTTCATGAATTTAGCTATAATAGGTTGCCAAGTCTCCAACCTCCTAGGATTTTCTCCAATGGGGATTTCCCATGTAAACGAAGGAAAAAGATAGGACTCTATAATTCAAATAATTTGAGAATCTCTCCACCACTCTCGTCTCAACCCCAATACAACAAAACCTACTCTTATGAAAATTAACTTTCAATCCGAATATAAGTTGAAAGCATCTCAAGATACTTTTCACCACCACCACCACATTTTTTGTACTCATGTCACCCACAAAAATTGTATCATTCGCGTATTGCAACAAGGTCACTTCAACCTTGCTATCTCCCACATTATAACCTTCATAGAGATTTTGAGCACATGCCTCTTTTCATCGTGTCACTCAAGCCCTCTGCTATAGTGGTAAAAAGAAAAAATGCAAGATGATCAACTTGTCTTAGGCCTCTTTGGAGCTTAAATTCCTTTGAAGGGCATCCATTAACAAGAATAGAACCAAGGAAGATGAAAGACACCCATAAATTCATCTAATCCAAAGATCATGAGAGCCTAATCTTCTCATCATATACAAGAGAAGTTTCCAACAAACCGAGTCATGTACCTTTACGTAATCAACTTCGAGAATCATACATTTTTTCTTTTTCCTCATAGCTTTATCCACCACTTCATTAAAAATCAATGCACAATGCAAAAGATCCCCCCCTCCTTCTCCCCCAAAGAATGAACATTTCCTCTCATCAATCACCCCATGCAATACATTTTCTAGCCTTTTTGCCAAAACTTAGTTAAAATATTGAATGTGTATGGGTCATCTAATTTTTGTTTGATGGTTCTAAGTTGTTGAATACTTGCATGTTTAAATGAGAGTCCACAAAATTCATTTTGGTTAAAATTAATTTTAAAGAGATGCGATTTATGCTTAGATGTTTTTTATTATAAAACCAAGCACTACTAGAAAAAACATCTTCGATGATGGTTATTTGAGACATTCAATGACGATTTTGAACCATCTTTGAAGTCAACATCGTAGAAAGTTAATACTTTCCACAACAGTTCCTTAACTGTCTTAGAATGAGAGATCCAACATTGGTTTCATAAGAAACCATCTTTAAAAATTCATCATTCTAAGATGGTTTTCAAGTAAAAACCGTCTTAGAATGGTAGCTTTTCTAAGACGGTTTTCACGTGAAAACCAATGTTGTTATTTAAATTTTTTTATGATTTTATGGTACCTAAAAAAATCAAAGCCCCTGAATAGTACTTGTGTTCAAATGATATAGATATTTAGAATAAACAATCCAACTAACACATTTTTTTACTCATCTACTAATAGATTACACCAAAACCTTATGACAAGTAACAAAACTAACATTTATTTACATGCAAGCAAAGTTTTGTATGATTGAGTGTTTTATATAAAATTTCCCAACATTTTAGCACAGACACTCAAGATACACTCTCGAATTTGCTAGGGAAATCTCTAATATGACCCTGATAAAAAATTGCATATGCTTTCGGTTAAGTGTAGGAAAAAGGGATCTCTATTTTATTTTTTTTCCAATCAAACCCAAACCCATGTGTTGCTTATTTATATTTCAGACATGATATATATCTCTCTAATGATGCAAGCTCCAACAGATTCATCTTAGCACCCACCGTGAAATTCAAAAATAAAGTATTCTAAAAGGAGTAAATTTTACTTTAGTCTCTATGATTGTTTTTTTTTCTTTTTTTTTGTGAGAATAGTCTCTAAGATTGTTAGCAACTTAGCAATATTCACTTTTAACCTTTTATTTTTTATTTACTTAACACATACTTGGTTTGATTTATTTTAGAAAAAATAACTATTTCATAACTTACGTGTAACTATATATGGCCCATTAATCCATGAAGAATCAATAGAAACATGATGGCAGGTATAAGTCATGACTTGTGATGGGTTAAGCAATTAACTTATGTGTAACTATGCCCTCAACTTAACCCATATCTACCTATAGAGATGAATTCAAGAAAAAATATTAATCATTCACACTGCTTCTATAAAGGATATTTAACAAGTACATGTAGAAATTTTTTTAACAACATATATAATTGCTTACTTTCCATGAGTATTTTCCAAGCAATGTTATGACAACAGTGTCACCTCCTGTTAAGAGATTTGAGCCTTTTCTTTTAAAGAAATGCTCTACTCACAACTAAAATTTATTAGAAATTATCATTTTTTAGGTTTCACTACTTGAAATAGAATTAAAAACAAAAAAACCAATAAATTGTAACATGTACATTTTCGGACCAAGCTGTCCCAATCGCATGCCTTGCTACATCAAGGCCTTTATTTGTAACTTGTGTTGCTTCTTCTCCCTATCTAGCAAAAAAAAAAAAAAGACCAAGTCAATCACACCACACCAATAAGGCTCAAGATGCTTCTTGCACAGGTTAATTAAATGCAACCTATAGAAATAAGGGCTTGTCCAATTTTAAAACCAAACAAGTGTAATCTCCATATGTCACAATCAAGCAACGAACTAATTTGAACAAAACATTGGTTTGATAAAAAAGACAAGAGGGAGACAGGAGAGAGAGATACTTGTTGGCTATAGCAACGTGAGATGGAGAAGAATGATATGTTGAGTATTGAGGATTTAGAAATTGTTTCTTTACTGATTTAGGGTTTCATTCAAAACACTGGGAGGGAAATGAAAAAAGAGACGTGGGTTATTTTTTTGGGCTAAGGAAAGGGCCAATGCTTATGTTGCCCAATAAGAGAGAGAAAGCAAGAATGACAAGTATCATTCAAAGATGATTTTGTAAAATTGTCTTTGTACATGGTTCAATTACAACAGTTTTTCAAATAACCGTCCTTAAACTCACACTTTCAAGACGATTATTTGAAAATCATCTTTGTTATTAATGAACTTAATTACAATACTACGACTGCATTGTCTTCAAAGACGGTTTCTGCCAACTGTCGTTGTTGGTGTGCCATAATAAAAAAAATTTGTAGTAGGAGTAAAACCTTGTATAAAATTTTATCTAAAATAACCTACTTAAAGTTGTTTCAAATTAAAATCAATTTTAAATTTTTTTTCCAACATGAAACTAAACATGTAGTGTGTGTTTGGATAAACGTTAACAAAATTAATTTTAAATAAAATTGATATTGTAAAATTGATTTTGATATGATGTGAAATATGTTTGAATGTTGTCATTATAAAATTAAGTTAAAAGTAAAACTCAATATAAATTTTATAATCTATGCAAAAGTTATTTAAGATTATTTCAACTTATAATCAGTTTTAAATCCAAAATTAGTTCTAAAATTTACTCTAATGTGACACCAACATGTAAAAATTTGTCTAAAATTAATTTTTCATCGTGAAATCAAAACATACATATAACAATTTTTCTAAAATCAATTTTATATTCAAAATTACTTCTTCACACACGGGTGGAATGATCAATGCAAGTTCCCTAGCCGGCACCACAGCGTGCATGATTGTGACTGCTATAAAGGCAGTAGTGGGGGAATCCTTATCCTCGTTGAACCCTTTGATATGGACTTTCAGTACTTATGAGTTTGAGGTCTATGTATAACCACTACCAGAAAATCAGAAATGCTATTTGCGCCCCCAAGTATAAACACCATTCAATTTTGTGTTCTCTGATTTCTTTCCCCATCAATGACCCACCGTACCGATCCATTAAGGCGTTTTCTGACAAACTCGCGTACAAGAATAATTTCTTGTCAATTTGCTATTTAGGTATGGCTGTATGGGGCGCAACGCTTATGACTCTTGGTGGAGTAGTTTTGGTAGGCGGTAGTCATCAAGAGTTAAATTGTTTGTTGTTTTAACAAATAAAAGTTAAAATTTAATTATAAGTTTTATTATATAGTACTACTTATCTAGGCAACACACAAGATAAATATTTTTTTACAAGATAAATATTTTTTATTTAACTAAAATTTATAATAAATAAATATTTATAAACATGTAAATTATATTTTGGATTTATAATGAATAATTATAGTGTAATACAAGATTGTTTTTAATTATTAATAATTTATTTTATAAAAATGTTGAAATTTAAAGTGAAAATGATAGATTATAAATATACTATACATTAAATAGTTTCTAAAAATACTTTTATTCAATTTTTTTTTAATTTATATAGTTAAACCCAAATTTTATTCACTTAATCTTAAAATTTCTTCAACAACTCATTATTCTTCATGATCGTAATAATAATAATAATAATAATAATAATAATAATAATAATAATAATAATAATAATAATAATAATAATAATAATAATTATATTATTATTTATTTATTTTTGTGTTAATTCTCCGATTCATTAGAAAAAAATGATTTTGACTAATCTGACTGAAAAATAAATAAAATCTGATTAAGAATGATTTATGTCAAGAATTCAACTCACATATTATCCAAATGATTTAACCTTAACTAATAATAATAATATAAAAGAGAAAAAATATATTCAATAAAATAAATTTTTAAAAAGATTATATTATATCATTTTCAAGTACAAATATCTATTTATTTTTCTCTTTATTTTAATTTCATCCTTTAATATAACATTATATAACAAATACTTTCAACATATATTTAATAAGTAAAAAATAATATTTTTTATAAATAAGTTTAAAAAGTAAGTTCTCAAGCTTTATATTTTTTAACAAGTTAAAGTTAATTTTTTTTTTCGTTTATGTAAACGAACCTTATAACTAAACACAATATAACTTTGAATATCATTTTTAGTCTACTCATATTTACAGGACTCCTTATTGCATGTATATTGTAATACAGGTGTTAGATATATTAGGTTTATTAAAATAAAACTTATATCGTGTTTCATTTAATTATTTTTCATTACAGTGTTCTTTATTAAAAAAATTCACAGATATTATAATGGCTTTAGCAATAATTAAATTATAATCATCTTATAAATATATAAAAAGCTTTATGGTTCATCCCCATTTTGTACCAAAACATGCACTATTTTTTTTAAAGTAATACAATAATATAACAACATATATCATGAATTATATTATAGTGGAAGTGCGAAGAAGAGGTTGATGAATAAGTGCAGGAGAAGATGAAGGTGGTATATATTAAAGAAAAGAAAACAGGAGAAAAGGAAGGTGGTGTAATATTTTTCAAAAGAGGAGAAGGTACCATCTCTAAAAGTTATGGTTAGGTTGGTTTTCATAATTTTTTCTCAAGTCTGAACTAACTTGGTGTGACCTATCTTCATTAAATTTGAGTTGGATTGAGATTGTTATTGAGTTGTATACACTTAACTTTTCATTTAAACAATAATATTTTTTTACAGTAAAATAAAAATAAAATTTTCATATTATATTTATGTTTATATATTTTTAATTGTTTATAAAATGATATTCATAAGAAATAAAAATAAAATATAAAAATTTTAGTCTGATTTGATATGGTCCAACACACAAACCCAATAAGTAAATCAATTAAATCTAATTTAACATAATTCAACATTAGACCTGTTAAATATGATATACTTTGATTTTTTTTATTTGGATCAGGTTATGTTAATTGAGTTAGTTGTGCAGTCCTAGCTATTTTATTTAGGGTGAGGAAGTGATATCTTATTTAAAGATAGAAAAAACCTCTAAACTTCAAAGAATTTAGTAAATGCATGATTTACTTTTATTTAATTTTTTTAACCAATAGGTATTGACTAAAGCTTCTTATTTGGTATCTAACTAATTTTCGTCCACCGAGATGACTCATTTTGGAGTGAAGAGATAGCTCTTATTGCTTCTATTTAATCCTACGTAAATGAGAGTTGAAATATGTGATTTCTTAAATATGAGATCATATTATATCTTAAACCAATCTATAAGCCTTGAGCTTACCTATACATTGCTTAATTCGGCTAGCTTAGTAATTTTTATTGCAAGTGATCATCATTGGAATTCTTTGTCATCATGCATGTATCCGCTGCATGTATTGTGTAATTTAATTATTACAGCCGAAATAATTATTCAAAGATTATGCTTACAATATTTTATTTTTCGTTTGTACAATTAGTTCTCGCAAATGTAATTCGTCTGTGATATATATTAAATTCACTACTTTTTATAAGAAATAAATTTTAATGTAAAATATACTAAAACTTATTTTTGGATCTCAAAGATAAGGAAAAAAAATAATAATTCACGCTAACTGTGAAAGTTTTAGTGTATACCAACCGAATTTTACATCTGCAAAGAGCACGGCCCATATCCATTTAATGAATGACATTAATTGGTTGTTCGGCACAGCCTTCTTGAATCACATATTTCATTCCTTCCAAGTTCTACCTATAATATCTCACCCAAATGAATCAACGCTTTGCATGCGCTACTGTCGTAATGACATCCCTAGATACTTTTCAGCCACTCAGTGTAAAGAAAAGGGATCCTACATGCATATTGAATGTCAAATTCTCCCGGTAACAATTACAAGTCCTTTCTCCACCAGCCACTAGTTCCAAACTCTTCAATGTCATTAATATGTTGTTATTTATGCACCTCTACCGCGCTTAGAAATGTGTCTGGAGACTGGAGATGAGTAATAATACAACGTTTTACAATACTATATAATTTATTTTTTATTTCTATCTCCATTACATGATTTCTTTTTTCTGACATTTCTTTCTTTCTTCTCCTTTTAGTTTTTATTTCTCTTAAATTGCATAATTTTTTGTATAAAATTAATATATTAGTAACAGTACTATCCTTTAATGAATACTTTTGGATAAATAGTTAAATTTAATGATGAAAGTGTAAAACAGTAACAAAATTTTGACCCTTAAAGATAAAAAATACAAATTTAATTTATGAATGTATAAAAGTATGATAATTAGTCATACTGTTAAATTTGTGAGATCATTTTATCATTTAATTGTAATGTTCAAATGCAATAGATTGTATTTTTATGAATAATTTGACATTAAGTTACAAATTTTTGGAAACAATTTATTATTAAATTGTTTGCATGAATAATTTATCATATTTTTTTGTATATTTACAAATTAAATTTTGATTTTTTTTCATCTTTTAATGATCAATGAAAAAAGAATTTATCTATATCTTTAGACGAATTTCACTATTTTTTTGTTGCTCCTTTAATGAATACTTAGCGGGACTCAAAAGTGAATAAATTTTAATTTTATTAATGTATTTTGACGAAGGGGATCAGGATCCACAATTCTCCTCTAAATTTGTGCTGCATTCATGTATATATCTGATTTTCCTTTTCATTCTTTAACGTTGGTGGTTGAATAAACCTCTCTTAATTGACTTTGACTCGTGAAAATACTATTCGCTAATTTAATTAATTAATTAAATCAGTAACTAGCTTTTAAAATATGTAATCGTCAACTATTTGTTCGTTTTTTTATCAAAAAATTATTTTAAAATATAATTCTACACTATTACAAAGGATAAAATATAAGTTTAAATTCAGTTTTAAAAAAAATGACAATTGTTAAGTCAATACGGATAAAATGTAAGTGCTTAAATCCGATTTAAGCTAGCTTTATGTTGTTTTATCCATATTTTATCATATAAGTCTTTCAAATATAAGTTTAAATTCTATTTAATTTATCCGTATTGTATCCTCAAACTATTTGTGTATCAAACTATTGTTATTTTTTTTATATAAAAATGAGACTCACCTCAAAATTCTGTAGACAAAAAATATGTTAAGCCAGCCTTGGGCATAGAGAAGCTAATGCATGCTCTTGCTAATTTCAGTAGATGTCCATCACTGCCTAATTGGCTAATTTTGGAGGTTGGCAGTAACAAATGCTGCTAGAGAGAATTGATCAGTTGAAAGAGATCTCATGTTTCAAAACATTTAAAATTATATATACTTATTCAAAATTTAGGAAAATTAATTAAATTATTATAAAAACAATAGTACAAAAGGCAAAAGATAAATAAACAGAGTAGAGTGGAAGAGAATTGAGAAAGAATAAAGATGTAAAGATGTGTGCATATTATTTCTTTCATTCACATCCCGTAACAAAAATTCAAATATCATTAAAATCACTATTTAAGGGGACTAGCCCCTTTTACTTTTTCAAGTGCTTTTACATAACTTTTTTCATTCTTTTGTATTTGCACTCATAAATAGTTATTCCATCCGTTCTTTGTATTGCTCTCTTAAAGACTAATTTAAGTATTTACACACTCTTGGTCTATCTATAACATAATTCTAACCTACTTTTGTTAGTATCTATCTATAACATAATTCTAACGAGACCTTGGGGTGTCAATTCACTGTTCATAATTCTAACGAGTCCTTTCTGAAATTTTGTATGCATGATAATACTTTTTGTCCTATTATTACTACTACTACAATTTATATTTCCATATTTTAATATCTATGTTTTATATAAAAAAATTTAATTCATTAGTGGATCAAATGCACCGAATTTTCAATTGTAAGTATAATTATTAAAAGCATATAATAAGGAAGAGAGTTAAAAACTTATATACATTTTATTTTATTAAAATTGTAGTTTTCCTTAATAAATATGTGTGTGTTGATTTAAGATGATTCTTTCTGAAAAAAATCTATACTTTATAGTTTAAAAAATATTTTTTAGTTAACTTAGAAAAATTGTTCATAAAAATATTTAGTATAATTTTTATTTACAATAGTTATAAAGAAATTGAAGGTTTATCTGCTTATCTATCCATTATTTTTAATATAAAATAATTTATATTTTTCATATTTTCAGTTCATGATTTACTATTTTACTTTCAAATTAATTGATAAGTAAATTTAAAAATAAGTATAATTATTACTTGCTTAAATGTGAAATATATAGTTAAAAACCAACAAATCATTGGTTCAAAGATGCTAAACTCGATATTACAATTATTAAGGACATAAATAAAAAATTATGTATTTTTTGTTTTAATTAAAATTGTACTTATCAATTGAAATTTATATTTTTCTACTTTCAGTTCATAATTACTATGCTTAATTTTAATTTAATTGATAAGTAAATTTAATAAATAAGTATAATTATTACAAAAATAAATGAAAAAAATGTAGTTATAAAATTTATTTATTTTCTGTTTTAAATAAAATTGTAATTTTATTTGATAAATATGTATAATGTGTTGGTTTGAGATTATTCTTTGGAAAAAAAAGTATTCTCTATTTATAGTTTACTAAATGCATTTTAAGTTAAGTTAAATGATTTACTAATAAAACTAATAAGTATAATTTTTATTTTCAACCATTTATTTAGAAATTGAAGATTTATCTGCTTATCTACACATTATTTTTAGTTTAACGAAATCTCTATATTTTTTATTTCCAATTCTTGATTACTATGCTTATTTTAGCTGATACGTAAATTTAAAAAGAAGAGTACAATTATAAAAAGCATAAATGAAAAAAATAAAGTTAAAAAAATTTATGTATTTTTTAAATTAAAATTATAGTTTTATTGTTTTGTCTGGTTAGGCCAATAGGTACTCCGTGGAGCATCATTTTTGTTATTCATCCATAAAAAAAAAAATTAAACTTTGATACCATATAAAATTTATTTACTGTTATGTATTGTTGTATTAGACCACATGAAATACTCTTATTTATACCAAAGAAGAATTACAAAATAAGAAAACTAAATAATGAGTAATAAAAAATAATCGCATACTAAATTATTGTAATTAAAACATATCAAATCATATATTTCACAATAATCAATAAGTTGCATTAAATGAATTTAATCAAACATCTTGATCGAGAATATGCTCTTATATCTCATCATCCTTTCTTCTTTTTTATTTTATGCAAATTGGTTTAGTTGAATATGTCTTTTGTTTTAGAGTTACATATAGTATACAAAAGATATGGTCAAACCAGATAAAACAATACGTATGTAACAATAGACATATACCTCTAGGAATTAGGATATATATACGTAAAAGCAAACCTTCCAAGGCAACCCCCTCTAAACAATAGCTACAACCAAAGCAGTATATCTTATATCATGTTATCTATCCAATATATCTTATTAAATGATAGCAAATGATGAGAATCATGAAACTGGCCAAATACAGGCTAAAGGCCCAAGTGGAGAAGGATGAAGGTCCAAGTGGAGAAGGACAAAGCCCCCAAGTGGAGAAGGACAAAGCCCCCAAGTGGAGAAGGATGAAGGCCCAAGTGGAGAAGGATGAAGGCCCAGAGGCAGAGACACTATCAAGACTATTAATTGTTGCTGAAGGCCCAAACTAATTTGAAGGCCCAAGTTAAATAAGTTTTTAGTTATAATTTATTTTTATTGTAATTTTGGCCCAAACTGTTTAGAAGGCCCATGTCTATTTTTATCTTTTTGTTCAGCTACACTATAAGTATTGGTTTTTTTTTTTAATAAAATTTTTTTTGGGCATTTTCATAAAATTGGGTGAGAGTTTCTCTCTGGGTTCCTTGTTGAACCAATTATCAGACTTATCAAGGTAATCCTTGTGGCGTCTACCCTGACTTATCTTCCTTCATCGGAAGTGGCATCATCCAAACTCTATAACCTGTATCAAGCGATCCGCTCCTACTCAGGTTCACATCATCTGGTATCAGAGCTTTGGCTCTTGATACAGGTTCTATCCTATCCTATTATTTTCCTTTGTAATTTGTCCAGGTTCGTGTTTTGTCCTTATTCTGTTATTTGTTTTCTTGTTTGCGTCTTGTTGCGTTGTTGTTTGTGTCTTTGTTTCGTTCTTGTTCTTGTACTTGTCATGTTTTTGTTCTTGTTCTTGTTTCTTGTGTCTTTCAGACTTTGTGTCAAAAAAAAAATCTGTTTGAGTTTTATTTCAAGTTAAAAAAAAAGTTTCAGAAATTTGAAAAAAAAAGAGAAGAAAACAAAAAAAAAAAGAAAAGAAAAGAAAAGAAAGTGGGGTGTTTGATCTTTGAACACGAAATTGAGGAAGTTAGAGGTTTTTTTTTGGCAAAAAATCGTGTACCAAATCCCCTTATCTAGATTTTCCTCTGAATTTTGAGCGTTTTGATATATAGTGGGCCTCAAACAGACAAGCAAAAGTTATGAGTATTTGAAGTTTACTTGTCATATCTGTTATCTTATCTGCTATCCTATCTATTATCTTATTTGTTATCTGTTATCCAAATTAAATCTAATTTGTTATCCAAATCTGATCTGTTATCCAAATCAAATCAAGTATAATCTGTTATCCAAATCAAATCCAATCTGCTATCCAAATCAAATCTAAATCCAAATCAAGTCTAATCTGTTAACCAAAATCAAATCAGATTTGTTATCCAAATTAAATCTGCTACACAGTCTGTGATAATTAAACTGTCTTTCCTGTTATATACCTTGTGTGAATGATGAGAATCTTGAAATTGGCCAAATACAGGCTAAAGGCCTAAGTGGAGAAGGGCGAAGGCCCAAGTGGAGAAGGATAAAGCCCCCGAGTGGAGAAGGATGAAGGCCCAAGTGGAGAAGGATGAAGACCCAAGTGGAAAAGGATGAAGGCCCAGAGCCAGAGACACTATCAAGACTATTAATTGTTGCTGAAGGCCCAAATTAATTTGAAGACCCAAGTTAAATATGTTTTTTAGTTATAATTTTTATTTATTGTAATTTTGGCCCAAACTGTTTAGAAGGCCCATGTCTATTTTTATCTTTTTGTTCAGCTACACTATAAGTATTGGTTTTATTTTGAATAAAAAAAAACTTTTGGGCATTTTCATAAAATTGGGTGAGAGTTTCTCTCTGGGTTCCTTGTTGAACCAATTATCAGACTTATCAAGGTAATCCTTGTGGCGTCTACCCTGACTTATCTTCCTTCACTGGAAGTGGCGTCTACCCTGACTTATCTTCCTTCACTGGAAGTGGCGTCTACCGTGACTTATCTTCCTTCACCGAAAGTGGCGTCTACCCTGACTTATCTTCCTTCATCGGAAGTGGCGTCATCCAAAATCTATAACCTGTATCAAGCTATCCGCTCCTACTCAGGTTCACATCATCTGAAGATGTAAACTTGACTAGGAACGAATCACTTGATACAGGCTACGAAGATTTGGATGACGCCACTTCCGGTGAAGGAAGATAAGTCAGGGTAGACGCCACTTTCGGTGAAGGAAGATAAGTCTGGGTAGACGCCACTTCCAGTGAAGGAAGATAGGTCAGGGTAGACGCCACAAGGATTACCTTGATAAGTCTGATATTGGTTCAACAAGGAACCCAGAGAGAAACTCTCACCCAATTTTATCAAAATGCCAAAAGTTTTTTTATTCAAAACAAAAACCAATACTTATAGTGTAGCTGAACAAAAAGATAAAAATAGACATGGGCCTTCTAAACAGTTTGGGCCAAAATTACAATAAAAATAAATTATAACTAAAAACTTATTTAACTTGGGCCTTCAAATTAGTTTGGGCCTTCAGCAACAATTAATAGTCTTGATAGTGTCTCTGCCTCTGGGCCTTCATCCTTCTCCACTTGGGGGCTTTGTCCTTCTCCACTTGGGCCTTCGTCCTTCTCCACTTGGGCCTTTAGCCTGTATTTGGCCAGTTTCATGATTCTCATCATTCCCTCCTTCTTGGAAAACATTTGCCCTCAAATGTATAGGATCATCACCAGGTGCAAGTACCACTTCCTTCCTTTTCTTGTTGGCTTGCTTAGTATAACTTTCATTCTTCTTTGCAATTTGCACCTTCACTTGGTCATACAATCTTTTCACATACTCAACTTTGACCTGTGCATCCTTATGCTAAGTCTCTTGGGGCTTGCTGTTGTAAGTTGGCTTGTTAGGCAATGAAGCTTCTAGAAGGAGATCAACTTGATGTTCTATGCTTCTTGAAGGTGGCAGTCCATGAGGAATCTCCTTGGAAAAGACATCTTTAAATTCCTGCAATAAGGGTTGAACACTAGGAGAAACATAAATAGTTAACTGATTAGAATTATCACTCTCTCTCTTTTGTGTATCACTCTTTTCCTCGGGTGTATCACTCTTCTTTTTCATATTCCTTTGTGGAGCCTCACTATTTTCTTTCTCTTGTTCTCTCTTTTCTCTCATTCTGATTTGGTCATCACACACTTCTCTAAGGGATAGAGGTTTAAGAGTAAACGAGGAAGATTTGACTATTCGTCTGTAGGGCTCTTCTTTGTTACGGTTCAACAAACGTTGCATTTGTGTAGTCCACGCGTCCAGAAATAAGCGCTGAGATTCGTCCAGTTGATGATATACACCACCATTGTCACCAGCTCTTGCCATGATTAAGGAACAAAGAATTTTGCAGTAAATTAAAAAAAAAAATTCAGAACCTCACCACACTCTACTCACGTGTTTCTCTCTTTGATGGTAGTTCACTCGTGTTTGATGCTCTCAATATAGGCTTTTGTGTGATGTTTTCACTCTTGCCTTTTACCACTCATGTTCCCTCTTAAGTTCCTAGATGGACTGAATTAGACACACAAGGTAATATAAAATAAAAGGAAAGACAATATAATTATCAGAGTAACAGATTTGATTTGGGATAACAACTTGGACTTGATTTGGATAGCAAATTGGATTTGATTTGGATAACAGATTAGATTTGATTTGATTTAGATAACAAATCTGATTTGGATAAAAAAATTTTGATTTGATTTGATTTGGATAATAGATCAGATTTGGATAACAAATTAGATTTAATTTGGATAACAGATATGATAACAAATAAGATAACAGATAGGATAACAGATAAGATAACAGATATGATAACAGATATGACAAGTAAACTTCAAATGCTCATAACTTTTGCTACGGTTGTCCGTTTAAGGCCCACTATATATCAAAACGCTCAGAATTCAGAGGAGAATCTAGATAAGGGGATTTGATCCACGATTTTCTTTAAAAAAAACACCTATAAATGCCTCAATTTCGTGTTCAAAGATCAAACACTCACTTTTTTTTTCTTCTTTTCTTCTCCTTTTTTTTTTTAAAAAATAAAATAAAAACTCTGTAACTTTTTTTTTTACTTGAAACAGAACTCAAACAGCATTTTTTTTTAAAAACAAAGTCTGAAAAATACAAGAAACATGAACAAAAACAAAAAACGTGACAAGAACAAGAACAAGAACGAAACAAAGACACAAACAAGAATGCAACAAGACGCAAACAAGAACGAAACAAGGACAAATAACCAAAAAAAAAAGAAAAAAAAAGGATAGGATAGGATAGAACCTATATCAAGAGCCAAAGCTCTGATACCAGATGATGTGAATCTTTTGGGGCAGATCCTTTGTTACAGGCTGTAGAGTTTTTGGTTGACGCCACTTCCAGTGAAGGAAGATATGTCAGGGTAGACGCCATTTCCGATGAAGGAAGATAAGTCTGGGTAGACGCCACAAGGATTACCTTGATAAGTCTGATATTGGTTCAACAAGGAACCCAGAGAGAAACTCTCACCCAATTTTATCAAAATGCCAAAAGTTTTTTTATTCAAAACAAAAACCAATACTTATAGTGTAGCTGAACAAAAAGATAAAAATAGACATGTGCCTTCTAAACAGTTTGGGCCAAAATTACAATAAAAATAAATTATAACTAAAAACTTATTTAACTTGGGCCTTCAAATTAGTTTGGGCCTTCAGCAACAATTAATAGTCTTGATAGTGTCTCTGCCTCTGGGCCTTCATCCTTCTCCACTTGGGCCTTCATCCTTCTCCACTTGGGGGCTTTGTCCTTCTCCACTTGGGCCTTCGTCCTTCTCCACTTGGGCCTTTAGCCTGTATTTGGCCAGTTTCATGATTCTCATCAGCAAATACCCAGACATCATCGGGTGTAGACATTGGTTTGGCAACAAATGCGCATCATCGACATGAATTGCAATTTCACATCATGTCATGAGTCATAAGTCATGTGCTACTACAAACAAAACCAAAAATATTAAACCCCATAATCAAATCATATACGCATATTCACAACCCTTACCCTTACCGTATGTATACAGTGTTGGAAACAAAATGGGGAAAATATCAAGGGAATTTTAAATCAATAGAATATGAGCAATCACATAAGTGAACTTGATATCACATTTTAATCCATAATCTTAAGGCTTGAGTTTGAGTATTCTCCTCACTTGTATGATGTTCAACTTTTTCATTTCTATCCAATGTGGGAATAGACTAAAAGGACATAGGAAATTTGCTAGATTTTGAAAATCATGGAAGTAAATCAAGATTAGACAGAAAGGTTTGAACCTTGGGCGATTGTTGAAATCTAAGTCGTAGAAAACAAAGCTAAAAGTACTAAATAATTTGAAATACGTATTGTCTTGTGCTGCTCGAAGAGAGAGTTTTTCTCTTTCAAGAAGTTTTCTTCAAAGGCCCTTGATCATCATCATCCCAGTCTTCATTTTCCCTTGATGAGGAATCTTGATGGGAACAACTGAAAATGGAAATCGAAAATATTAAAATATTCAATAAATGTTGTCTCAAGTTCCCTAACATGATAAAATACAAAACTTTCCATTTAATTGATTAGTTTCGATTTCTACACATTGTAGTGGTAAAATTCCTTTTGGGAAATGAAGGTAATCTCCAAGATAAATTTTCGCAAAGGTTACTTTTCAAGAAGAGGGAGTATTTTCGAGTTTATACATGGTTGAGAAAGGTAATAGTTCTCGAACCTAAGGAGGATTTCGAAGACTTTTACTTAGATCAAAACTGGCTTTTGGAAAGAGAAGAAAGTGTTTTGGGCAATATCAAGAAAATTTGGTGTCTCCTTTCTGGTTCATAACTCTACCAATGGCTTTGTTTTTCTCTAAGGGCAAACACAATTTTTCGATAAGTATGAACGGGACAATTTGGGTGATAACAAATAAGATAGAAATTTTTGAAGTGAGCAATTTCGACGAATAATTCATGTTTACCTTTACTACACTTAATGGTGTCTGGCACAAAAACACGAGATTTAATTAGTTTATCTAAGCAAATCACAATTGAAATAGGTCTCTTAGAATAATAAGTCATCCACCATGAATGGAAATCTTATGTGGTTAGATAACAATTCTCGAATGACGATGGTTGAAAATGCAACTTCACTTTTGGGATCCTATTTCAAATGGATTTTGGGATCAATGACTCTTCTCCTGAGAGTTTATTAGGCCTAATCCTTTTCTTATATAGTGACATTGGAGGAAGTTGGCAAAACCAAATTGTCTTGCAAATATTTGTAGTTGGTAAGGGTAAAATCTAAGGTCCTTTGAAGTGGGTCCACTATTGCAAAAAAATGCATTTAATGATGGTTAATAGACGCATTCAACGACAATTATAAACCATCTTTATATCCAATGACATTGAAACTTGAGACATTTAACAACGGTTATAAAATAACTGTCGTAAAAAAGTCTAACTTTCTATGACAGTTGTCAGTAAACAACCGTCTTAGAAAGAATATTTTCTAAGACTTTTTAAGACAGTTGTCAGTTAACAACCATCTTAGAAAGTACACTTTCTAAGAATGTCGTTAGCTAACAACCGTCTTAGAATGTCCATTTTCTAAGACGGTCTTAGATAAGAATCGTCTTAGAAAATGTCTTATAAAATTGGTATATCAAATGATATTCAAATGTATGTAATATTCTTTTTATTTTTAACCAAAATTAACTTTAATCCATCATTCTTCATTTTTTGCATATATTCTAACTATAACGTCAAATTCAGATTAAGTTTTCATAATTGCTCAAAATTGTTAAGAGGCATTATTGCTATATTGCTCATCTTAGGCTCTGTAGTTGTACTAAGTACTAACACTAACACACAGTCTTTCTCTTTGTGTGATTGCGTGTACCCTCTACTACTACTATTATACTATAGCCTATTAAAATTCCATGATTCCTCTTGTCTAATATTTAAGCACTCATATATACAAGATCCAATTTATTCACCATTGCAAATGTACACCATACATGTTTGGGTTTTAGTGGGATATTTGCATATGTACATAACATGCATGCACCATAAGAATAACATTTTCTAAGTTTTACATTTGGAGTGTAAGGTTTGCAACACAATATATCCAAGAATAGCTCTGTATTAAAATTGGAAAAGTTCTAATATTGTGTCTGTGTTAGAAATGCATGGGATGCAACTCACCTCCAAAAATCATTTCAAGACAGAAGGGTTATAGTTAAATAACATGAGAAGTATTCTGATTATATTCTCAAAAAATATATATAATAGATTGAAATCTAGACTTTGAGCTAAATAATTGTTGAAGAAGACAAAAGGGGTAATTTTCGAAGACTAAGGGAAGGAGATGTGGCGTTACTACGACCTCAAGGCCATGTTGTAGAAGCAAGCTTCATGATGATGAACCAAACAATTTTGATGATGCCAAAAGCCCAAGTGATTGATTCAAGATTGATTCAAGACTTCAAGATCAAGCATCAAGAATCCAATCCAAGATTCAAGATTCAAGAGAAGAAATCAAGAAGCAACAAGTCAAGACTTCATATAGGATAAGTATTAAAAGAATTTTTCAAAAACCAAATAGCATAGTTTTGTTTTACAAAAGAATTTTCTCAAATTTTCTAAGTCACCAGAGTGATTAGTCTCTGGTAGTCGATTACCAGTTATCAGTTATCGATTACCAGTGACTAGTTTGGTTTTCAAAATGTTTTCAAATGATTTATAACGTTCCAAAATGATTTTTAAATAGTGTAATCGATTACACTATATTAGTAATCGATTACAAGTGAATCTGAATGTTGAAATTCAAATCTAATTGTGAAGAGTCACAACTTTTCATAAAATACATTGTGTAATCGATTACACCTTTGTGGTAATCGATTATCAGTGAATAGTTTAAAGAAAAAGTTAAGAGTTATAACTCTTAACATGGTTTTCTCAAAAGTCATAACTTTTCCAATGATTTCTTTGACCAGACATGAAAAGTCTTTTAAAGCATGACTTTGGCACATGTTCAAAAGATATATGATATCCTTCCAAGCAATCCTTTTTCACAATCTTTGTCTAACCATTGCCCATTGCTTTTTCTTTGCCAAAAAGCTTTCTAAACTTTGTTTTCAAAACTTTGTTTTTATGCAAGTGGAAATTCTACAAAAAACAAAAGTGTGCTATCTTTTCTTCCTTCTCCCTCTTGACAAAAGATTCAAAGGACTAACCGCCTGAGAATTCTTTTGATTCTTCCTTCTCCCTCTCGAAAAAAGATTCAAAGGACTAACCGCCTGAGAATTCTTTTGATTCTTCCTTCTCCCTCTTGCCAAAAGATTCAAAGGACTAACCGCCTGAGAATTCTTTTGATTCTTCCTCTTCCCTTTAAACAAAAGATTTCAAAGGACTAACCGCCTGAGATATCTTTTGTTTCCTCTTACAAAGATTCAAGGGACTAACCGCCTAAGAATTCTTTGTCTTAACACATTGAAGGGTACATCCTTTGTGGTACAAGTAGAGGGTACATCTACTTGGGTTGTTATATTAAGAATAAGAGAGGGTACATATCTTGTGGATCAGTTCAAATGGAGGGTACATCCACTTGGTTGTTCAAAGAGAACAAGGGAGGGTACAACCCTTGTGGATCTTTGCTTGTAAAGGATTTTACAAGGTTATTGGAAATCTCAAGAACCGGTGGTTTCTTGGAGACTGGACATAGGCACGGGTTGTGGCCGAACCAGTATAAATCTTGTGTTTGTCTTCTTCTTCCCTACACTCTTTATCTTTCTACTATGTACTTTTTGTTTCCGCTTTACTTTTGTCTAAGTTATTGTTCCTGTTCTTTACCTTCTCATAACTTAGTAGTAAAGCCTAATTGAATCTAGTAACATTAAGAAAGATAATTTTTTAATTAGTCAAGACACGTTCATAATTAATTCAACCCCTCCTTCTTAATTATTTCGAGGCCACTCGATCCAACAAGTGGTATCAGAACAGGTATCTTGAGAAAAGTCTTACAACTTCAAGATTCGTGGCCTCCTCAAATTCTCTGTTTCCCAAAGGAAACTCCATCCATAGGCCACCTATCTTTAATGGTGAGGGTTACCACTATTGGAAAACCCAAATGCAAATCTTTATTGAAGCCATAGATTTAAACATTTGGGAAGCAATAGAAATAGGACCTTATGTACCTACCATAGTAGATGTAAGCACAAGCACAAAAATAGAAAAACCTAGAGATAAATGGTTTGAAGAAGATAGAAGAAGAGTCCAATATAATCTTAAAGCCAAAAAAATTATTACTTTTGCCCTAGGAATAGATGAATATTTTAGAGTTTCAAACTGTCTAAATGCAAAGGAGATGTGGGATACACTACAACTCACACATGAAGGCACCACTGATGTTAAGAGGTCTAGGATTAATACATTGACCCATGAATATGAACTCTTTATGATGAACACTAATGAGAACATCCAAAGCATGCAAAAAAGATTCACACACATAGTTAATCACCTTGCCTTCTTAGGAAAAATCTTTCTTAATGTAGATTTAATTAATAAAGTTTTGAGATGCTTAAGTAGGGAATGGCAGCCCAAGGTAATTGCCATTTCTGAAAGTAAAGATATTTCTTCTATGTATCTTGCCACACTTTTTGGCAAATTACAGGAACATGAGATGGAACTCCAACGACTAAATCAAAATGAAGAAACCGACAAGAGGAAATGAAGCATAGCACTAAAAGCCTCCTCATCAATGCAAGAAGAAAATGAAGATGAAGAAGACTTCTCACTCTTTGTGAAGAAGTTTCACAAATTTGTCAAGAAGAGAAGAATCGAGAGGCATCAAAATTTCAACCATGGAAAAAGATTCCAAGAAGATTCTCCAATTCTTAGATGCTACAAGTGCAACCAACTTGGTCACATCAAAGCAAATTGCCCCTCCAACAAGCAATGGCCCAAGAAGAATGAGAAGAAAAGTCATGAAGAAAGAAGATCCAAGAAGGCATATATTGCATGGGATGACAATGACTCATCCGATGGTTCAGAGAAGGAGATTAACCTTCTATCCAAGAACTATGAGAGTGATGAGAACATCTCTCAAGAAGATTAAGCAAAAAGCAAAATTATGACTTCCATCTTTGAAGATCTAGGCACTTAAATCATGAAAAAAAGGTAACATCAAAACCATTCTCTTTTAAATTAAGTTGGTTGAAACTTTCCTTTCAATTAACTTGTTTATATGATGACTAACAAAATCTTATTTGTTTGTCTTGGTTAATTGCTATTGTGAATATTTGCTTATATGTTTGATTGAGTTATTTTTCTTTTCTCAAAGCATGAAGTCTATTTTTTTAAACAAATATTTGATGATGTCTATGATTCTTGCATGATTTTTAGTATGATATGTGAATTATTTGCTTAAAAAGTCATTCATAAAGTTTTTCAAAAAACTATTATGTTATATATATTTATTTTCATATAAGAGTTTTTAGATATAAAAGTATTTTGACCCCCTTTCAAATCCTTTCACCCTAAGAATTCATTCAGCACTTAGTTCTACTAAAATGCTTTTGGGTAATTGATTACAGCGAGACAAGCTAAGTGTATTCGATTACCAACAGATGTAATCGATTACAATGCGTCCCTGCTGCTTATAAATTCAAATTTCAGAATTCACGAAATTGCAACTTCGTCTCTCTCGCAAAACCCTCATTCCCAAATTTTCTTTCTGCCATAACTTACTCATTTCTTATCCAAATCATGTCCCACAAAGCCCAAAATTCATCTTTTTTCATCCTCTTTCATTTCAACCGATTGAAATTTTGAATAAGTCTCTCAAATGGCAGAACCATCAAAGAAGCGCAAGGGTTCTTCGAGTAGAAGCCAACGACACTCCGAGGCTCAGGATACTCCAATTCCTTTCTCCATTTCCTCCTCCTCATTGTTCTCATCAGAAGAACAACGTACACGGTACACAAACCTCTTCTCCTCTCGTTTTATCATTGACCCTAAGTTCATAGATATGGATTTCTTTTCTGATGAGAGTTTTGAATGCATTCCAGCATTTCATAACTCAAATCTCATTCCCTTTATGTCTTTAAAATTGCCTGTGTATTCTGAATTGGTAAAAGCCTTTTATTCTAACCTTGAAATTCAAGAAAGTACCTTGATTTCTGAGGTCTATGGGATAAAGATGGTCATTGATCAATCCCTCTCCTATGATTTGACCTAATTGTCTAGTGACGGCGTACCATTTGAAGGTGCACTGGATGATGATTGGAAGTTTGATTTTTCTGTGCATGATGCTCGCCAGTTGGTTTGCACCAACCAAGCGGATATGATCGGAAGGTTTCTTGTTGGTTCATTGACTCTTGAAAGTCGCATCCTCCATTATCTAATTGTTCGTATCTTACTCCCCAAATCTTCAAACCTTGCACATGTTTCTGAAGAAGATCTAATAGTCATGTGGGCCTTTCATACCGGCCGACAAATTGATTGGGCACATCTAGTCCGGTATCGCATGCATAAGGCATTGCGATTAAATGCTCCTTTGCCCTATCCTCACTTAGTTACCTTGTTCCTTCAACATTTTAACATCCCTCTTGATTCTGAACCATATGTTCCAATCAAGAGATCTTTCTTGATCGGTGTTGTTATGATTGCCTCCTTTGGTTACCGCAAAGAGCGTGATGGCTCTTGGGTAAAAAAGGGTGCTCAACCAAATGATGATGAATGACACTTACCAATTGAAGGGGACTCTTCTCTCCTTCAGAGTATTTTGGACAGGTTTGATGGACTTCAAACCTATGTTGGTGAGAGGTTTGACTCCTTGGAACGTCAAGTGGACACACGATTCGAGGAGATGAACTCAAGGGTTGCAAAGGTTGAAGAAGATGTCACCATTATTCGTGACTGCTTTGATTTACCTCCACCACCACCATCAGTTTAGACATTACTATTATTATTAGTATTTTGATTTCTATCCGTGTATTTGGCTATGTTTTGAAACACTTATTAGTATGTTACTTTCTAATTTAGTTATCTTGGATGACTTTCTAAATTATCTGACATTATATTATAGTTTATGAATGAATTATTATCATACTTTCTTAGTTTATGTATGCATTATTGTCTTCCTTGTTTGGATGATTATGAGTGAATGTATGATTTTATGTCTTTATACGCACTTTGGCTTTTTGTTGATGCCAAAGGGGGAGAGAAAGTTGGGATTAAATCAAGAACTCATATAATTAAATAACTTAATTTCAAGTGAAGCTTAAACTCAAAAACAAAGGGGGAGAATTAAGTGAGTGGTCGATTAGAAGATAGAGCTTGTAAGCGTTTCTTGATTTCAGGTTTGTCATCATCAAAAAGGGGGAGATTGTAGAAGCAAGCTTCATGATGATGAACCAAGCAATTTTGATGATGCCAAAAGCCCAAGTGATTGATTCAAGACTTCAAGATCAAGCATCAAGAATCCAATCCAAGATTCAAGAGAAGAAATCAAGACTTGAGGTTGTGCTCATTGCTATGCCGGAAATGATTCATGAGAATGGAAGCTGAGAAAGAGATACTCAAGGTTGTGCAAACTAATAGGTGATCAAGGTCGTACTCGAATCAAATAAACATTAAAAATGCAGTATCTAGGAAGTGATCCTAGGTCGTCTCCCAACGAGCAATGGTCAACCAACGTTCATAATAGATAGTGATAAAACAGTAACGAATTGGGGGGGGGGGGGTTGTTTGTTTTTGTAATTTAAATAGCAAGCAAATTTTAATTAGAAAATAACAAAATTAAAACATGTTGTTTCCCCTTGATTCACAAGCAAGTCTCTTATCATAGGTTACGAGGATTTATCCGTAACTAGTTCAACCACTTAATCCAACCCTAAATTAAATTACTAAGAGAAAATTAACATAAGGCTGTCATTATGTGATTAAGCAACACATACACCAATTAATCATGAACAAAACTGATCATTAAGCATGAACTTAAATTAAGCGCAGAGACAATTAATCAAGCACTAAGCATGCATGGATTAATAGCAACAAATACAGAGTAATTGGTGAAGAGGAAAAATTGATCAGTATTCAAAAGTAATAACAAAACCTCAAAGAGAGTTGTGCTTGATCCTTAAGAGAAAACAACGCTGGAGACTTAGCCTTCCATTAATCAGCAGAAAATGAAATTGTAGATTGAAGCAGAAACGAAATTGCACAAAACGAATTTTATTCTACGTGTACGTGAACAATGTGCATGAACAGTAATAAAAACTGGAATTGCCAAAACCCTAAAATTATTCTCCTCTCCCAAAAAAACTCCTAAACTAAAACCCTGGTGCTGTTATATAGGTCCTCAGCCCCAAAGCTTACGAATCTATTTTAGGTCCAAGCCCATAAATGAAATAAAATAAAATCTGGATAAGATAAGATAAGATTGGATGAAATAAAATTTGGACGAAATAAAATCTAGATAGAATAAAATCTGGATAAAATAAAATCTAGATGGAATAAAATCTGGATAAGATAAGATTTGATAAAATAAAATTGTCTGCTCTCTTCAAGTCCAAGCCCAATTGCTTATAATTCTCCTGAAATTAAATTAAAAACACAAAATTAGTCAAGTAGGCCCAAATGATAAAACTGCATAATTAATTTGACAATTAAGGCTAATCAGTAATTAAAATGGTGACAAAAAGGGTTAAGAAATAGGAGAAAATAATGACACATCAAATACCCCCACATTTAGCCTTTTGCACTCCTGGGCAAAATTAAAAAAAAAAAACAAAGCAAGGAACAAATCCAGAGACATTAAAGAGAAATAAACAAACACAAAAACAATTACATATTTCTTAATGAATCTCAAGGAATGAAAGGAATGGGCAACATCTAACATGTAGAAAGTTAAAGAATCAAGACAGTCATGAAAATCATCCAAGCATCTCAAACATGGCAAGATAGTCAATCAGCTCAAGAATGAAAAGTGATAAAGCCTCATAAAATATGCACTCTATCTCTCAAGTGTCTAGGCTACTGTTTACTCTCAGAGCACCCATGAAAACAAACACCACATAGACTTGGCAAAACTCTAAAATCAACAACCAAACTCGCTAAATACATACACATGAGGATCAAAAGGTCTTTTAAGGTTATAATGGGGCCAAGGACAAGGTAGAGGAAAGTATGGGATAAGTAGCTAAAACCCAAAGGAATATAGGAGCAATGGGGAATAAGTGGAAACTAAGTAAAAGTAGTAAACCCCAAAACCAAAATTAAAAATTAAGCATAAAAAGTAACCCAAAACAAAATCAACCAAGTCCTCAAACCAATCCAAGTCTTCAAACCAAGACCTCATGTATTCAACTTCATTCTTTTTCTGCTTTTTTTTCATATTTTTTTCATTTTTTTAACGTGAATAGTAGCATTTGAAAGCAATTGAAAAATAAAGCAACAATTAGGCAATATATGTATATACATCAAGCATGGCCAAAATACATCATCAAGCATGGCCAACAAAAACATATCATCCAATGAAACATACCCCCCCACACTTATTCCCAAAACAATTCCAAAGCTCCAAAATTCCTTAAGGGTAGGGTGAGATCATGGTTTTTCACTTAAGGCTTGTAATGAGCTTCAAAACAAAGAAAGGGGAACATAGGCTCAAAGGGGCTATCAAAGGAATTAATTCAAGGTAGGCTCATTTGGCTAGAGGCTTATAAGAACAAAATGCCTAAATCATTTCCCAACATGCATGTGAAGCAAGAAGTATCAACAAGAGTCAAGCCAAGGCTATTGTGCAAGTAATCAATGGGGCAAAATACACCAAATAAAATAGATGATGATGGCTCAAATTCTCACCAAGGGTAAATCTATCACTTCCAATTCGAACTTTCAAAACTAACTTGACATGCAGAGAAAAACAAGGATTTCAATTCACAAAATGCCAAGAAACTCCTATTTAAAAAACAATTACCCATTACCTGTACATAACCTATAATTCAAAGAGAAACATGCAATGTTGTACATAAAACATAAAACCAAAATAACAAAATAAACCTAGAAAACCTAAAAAAATTAAACTAGAAAACCCAACCAAATTAATCTAGAATACCCAACAAAATCAACAAAATTAAAGAACAATCTCCCCCCCCCCCACACTTAAACAACACATTGTCCTCAATGTAGCACAATCACAAGATCAAGAGCAATCAATAAAATTGGACAAGTGCAATAAAATTAAAGAAGGAGACAAAAAGAAAAAAAAGAAAACTCCCTAAGTCATGGCGGAAGAGAAGAAGGGTGAAGTAAGGAGGTCTCCTCCACCACTACATCCACTAAGGAGGGATTTGTGAGGAATGGTTTCAGCCGGTGTCCATTGACCTTGAAGCTCTTATCTGTGGATTCACTTTTGATCTCAACTGTACCATAAGGAAAAACATTAGTCACCACAAAAGGACCAATCCACTTTGACCTCAACTTACCACTCATGAGTTCGAGCCTAGAGTTATACAATAAAACTTTCTGTCCAACCACGAAGTCCTTCTTAGCTATCAAGCTATCATGAAACTTCTTGGTCTTCTCCTTGTAGAATTTGGAATTCTCATAGGCTTCTAAACAGATCTCATCTAGCTCACTTAGTTGCAACTTCCTTTCCTCTCCAGCCTGATCAATAAAGAAGCAGTAGGTCTTTACAGCCCAGTAGGCTTTGTGCTCTATCTCTATAGGAAGATGGCATACCTTGCCAAAGACAACCCAATAAGGCGACATTCCTATGGGTGCTTTATAGGCAGTCCTATGCGCCCAAAGAGCATCATCCAGCCTGGTGCTCCAATCCTTTCTGTTCGGCTGCACAATCTTCTCTAGGATCCTTTTTATCTCCCTGTTTGAAATCTCAGCATGCCCATTAGTTTGGGGGTGGTAAGGTGTGGAAATTCTGTGCACGACCCCATACTTTTTGAGCAAGGCATACATGGATCTGTTACAAAAATGGGTGCCTTGATCACTAACGATGGCTCTAGGGACTCCAAACCTGCAAAACAGATTAGATCTAACAAAATCTACAATAACCTTAGCATCGTTAGTTCTGGTGGGTTTGGCTTCCACCCATTTTGAAACATAATCAATAGCAAGGAGAATATAAACAAAACCAAAAGAGACAGGGAAAAACCCCATAAAATCTATATCCCAGACATCAAACACCTCACAGAATAACATAGGTTGTTGAGGCATATGTTGTCTCCATGAAAGTGAGTCGCCTGCTCTCTGACAAGGCTCACAAGTGCTACAGATTCTCCACACATCCTTGAAGATGGTGGGCCAATAGAAACCGCAGTCAAGCACCTTGCGAGCTGTCCTTTGTGCCAAGATGGCCACCAAGTGCGGAAGAATGACAAAATTGTAGGACTGAGTCAATCTCATGGTTTGGAATGCATCTCCTAATAACCTGGTCACTACACAACTTCCACAAATAAGGGTCATCCCAAATATAATGCTTAGCATTGCTCTTAATTTTATCATTTTGAGCTTTAGATGCTAAGGGAGGAAAAACATAAGCAACCAAATAATTCATAATATTAGCAAACCAAGGAGTGGGGAAAGAATCAAAAATACTATACAGAATGTACAAATGGTCATCTGAAAAATCATCCCGAATGGGTGAGTCCTCAAACACACGCTCAATCCTACTCAGATGGTCAGCCACGAGGTTCTGTGCACTGCTCCGATCACAAATCTCCAAATCAAACTCTTGGAGCCAAAGCATCCACCTAATCAATCTAGGCTTTGATTCAGCCTTCTTCAACAGGTACTTCAGAGCTGTATGGTCAGTATAAACAATAACACGAGTACCAAGTAAATATGAACAAATTTTCTCAAGAGCAAAAACTATTGCTAATAGCTCCTTCTCTGTGGTAGTGTAATTTGCTTGAGTAGCATCCAAAGTTCTGGAAGCGTAGTAGATCACCCGAGGCAGCTTATCAATCTTTTGAGCAAGGACAGCCCCCAATGCATAATTGGATGCATAACACATTAGCTCAAATGGGGCTGTCCAGTCAGGTGCCTGAATGATAGGGGTGGTAGTCACAGCACGCTTGAGGCAATGAAAAGCCTCTTTGCACCGGTCATCAAAATCAAACTCCACCTTCTTTTGCAGCAGATTGGATAGTGGAAGGGCCACTTTGCTAAAATCCTTGATAAAGCGCCTATAAAACCCTGCATGACCAAGAAAAGAACGAACCTAAAACTATACCTTGTTCTACCATGAAGTGACATTTTTCAAAATTCGGCACAAGGTTAGTTTCAATGCACCTACTAAGAACTCTATCTAGACTATCCAAACATGTATCAAAAGAGGATCCATAAACAGTAAAATCATCCATAAATACCTCTATGCAACTCTCTAAAAAATCACTGAAAATGCTAAGCATACACCGCTGGAAGGTACCAGGGGCGTTGCATAGGCCAAAGGGCATCCTCCTATAGGCAAAAGTGCCAAAGGGACAGGTGAATGTGTTCTTGGTCCTCAGGAGCAAAATGAATTTGTAAATAACTAGAAAAACCCTCAAGAAAACAGTAATGGGACTTACTGATGCAATCCTACCCCGCAAGGGCATTGGATAGAAAACTGCAAGTAGATTGGGCCAAATATGCAAGAGAAGGCCCTAGGGTTCTTATGAGCCTTAGGGTAGATTTCGGGCCCATGGGCTAAGTACGAGCCCACTTATCTTTGTAAATATTAGATTAAAGTTTCATTATTTTTGGGCCTTGTATTTAGGGCTCCATAATGTAGGTAGGGTACCCTAGAAATATAGGATTTTTCAGCCCTTGTATTTTAGGGCACCTAGACTAGTTTTTGTATTAGGGGTAGTTTTGTAATTTCACATGCACTAAGTGGATATTTGATGTGTGTGGTTGGAAATAAATTTAATTGAATTGGTAGAAGCCCAATCCAATTAAATTTTAGAGGGGGAGGTGAGCATTTGCTTACTACACCCCATTGCCACATCATATAGTCACACTTTGTGCATGTCCTTCATGCTTTTCATGCCTCATGACACCTAAGCACACTTAGTGGAGAATCTTGGAATTGATCTTGGATTAGTGGGCTGAACCATAACTAAAATTCACTAATCATAATTAGTGAAATTTTGGCTCCAAAGTTTGGCTCCACAAATTCAATTTCAAATTCAAGTGAAATTTGAATTTCCCTCCAATTTTGTGTGACACTTAGGCTATAAATAGAGGTCATGTGTGTGCATTTTTTTGAACTTTGATGATTTGAATATTAAACTTCAGATTTCAAAGCTCATTTAGAGCACAAAAATTCATGCTCTTCTCTCCCTCTCCCTTCATTCATCTCCTTCTTCCTCCAAGCTCTTATCCATGGCCTCCTATGGTGGTGAACTTCTTCTAGACTCATCTTCTCCTTGAAGTGGCGTCTCCTCTCTCTCTTCCTTCTCCATTCCGCTGCCATTTATCTTCCAAGAAGCAAAGGAATCCATTGATGAAGAAGATCCTAGGCCTACAAGCTCCAATGGAGCTTACATTACTTACCTGCCAAGCGCTCAAGCATTTGATCAATGAAAGGTAGGGGAAAATGATCTTTTCTGGTTACTTGGTTCAGCCTCCTATAATCAATGCAAACTCGCCAGCTGTTCTGCACTCTTGTGGAGATAAGCTCATCCCTTTCATTTTTAATCACTGTGAGGCCTGTCTTCTTAGGAACCACTTGGACTGGACTCACCCACTGGTTGTCAGAAATGGGGTAGATGATTCTAGCTTGTAAGAGCTTGGTCACCTCCTTTTTCACCACATCTAGAATGACGGGGTTGAGCCACCGTTGTGGCTGCCTCACTAGCTTAGCTCCATCCTCTAAAAGTATCCTATGCATGCAGGTAGATGGGCTAATACCAGGAATGTCTGCTAAAGTCCATCCAATGGCCTTCTTGTGCTTCTTGAGCACTAGCAACAACTTCTCCTTTAGCTCAACATCAAGGGAGGCAGAGATGATCACTGGAAATTTTTCCTTGTCCTTCAAGTAAGCATATTTGAGGGTTGCTGGTAAGGGCTTCAACTCTGGTGTGGGTGGTGGCTGAACAGTGGGAGGAACTAGAGTAGGAGAAGAAGAAGGTTCCTCAACCTGTACCTCATAAAGCAAGTCATAAGTATATGAACTTCCTACAACATGGTTAGTGCATTCTGACTCTAAAAAATCAATATCAAGAGGTACAACACCCAGAAAATCAAAACCAGACTTAAATTCAAATTCACTCTCAGCATAAAAATCAGATATAGGATCAAATTCAAACTCAGATTCATATTCAATGCATAAGGAGTGACAAGTATGCAGATCAGATAAAAATGGATGTTTCCTACCATGATGAACATAATCAAAATCAAACATATAATCATCAACAATCTGATCAATTATCTCAGCACAAAAAATAGAATGATCCTCAGATGGATGTTTTATGGCATCAAGAATGTTAAAATGAACAACAATATCACCAAATTCCATAGACAATGTGCCAACATAAACATCTATCTTGGTTCGGGCTATTTTCATAAATGGCCTGCCTAAAATAATTGGAACTGAACAATGGGAAAATCCCTCTTCCATATTAAGAACATAAAAATCAACAGGAAAAATAAGTTCACTAACCCGAACCAGTACATCCTCTATGAAACTCGCGGGGTAAGCAACACTTCTATTTGCCAAATGAATCACCACATCTGTAGATTGCAAAGGTCCAAGAGATAAAGAATTGAAAATGGACAAAGGCATGACACTAACTGATGCTCCAAGATGGCATTCTCAAATTTACTGTTCCCAATAATGCAAGGTATACAGAAAGTACCTGGGTCCTTACATTTCTTAGGAATGTGAGGAACAAATTTACCTATCAATGCTGACACATTTCTGCCCATGCTAATCCGTTTATTGCCTTTGAGCTTCCTTTTGTGGGTGCACAACTCCTTTATAAACTTGGCATATCTTGGAATCTGCTTGATGGCATCTAGCAAAGGTATGTTCACCCCTACTTTCCTGAAGGTCTCCAAGATCTCCTTTTCCGCTTCTTCCATTTTTTTGTTTGGAATTGCTCTCGGTGGGAATGGAAGAGGGATAAGAGGCTATGGTAAGTCAGAATTACTAGAAGAAGGTCCACCTGCATGAAAATTTTTGTTAGGAAGCTTTCTCTTTTGTGCAACTATCTCATCCTCTTTTTCAGGTGTAGAATGAAGCTTGACAGGTTCAGGTGTAGGTGTTGCTACTGGTGGAGGCACTTGAATTTGGTTGCCAGACCTCAAGGTGATGGCACTCACATTTTTCGGATTCTGCACAGTTTGTGAAGGCAATTTGTCAGAATTTTGGGACTAAGCTTAGTTCAACTGAGTAGCCATCTGCCCCATCTGATTTGTCAGACTCTGAATGGAGGCTCTTGTCTCTTGCTGAAATTGCATATTCTGGATGGTCATTTGCCTCACTAACTCTTCTAAGGAAGGTTGAGAAGGGCCCTCAGTTGCTTGTTGTCTTTGTTGTGACTACTACTGTTGTTGTTGCATTGGAGGAGGAACATATGGCTTGCTTGGACCAGCAACATTTTGGAAAGGAGGGATAGGCTGTTGTTGTTGTGGAGGACTTGTCCATTTTAGATTTGGATGATTCCTCCAACCTGGATTGTATCTGTTGCTTGAAAGGTCATAATTATTCTGCTATTGTTGGTTTTGCTACTGAGGAGGTCTATTATAAATGTTTGCAGCATAAGTTTGAGGTTTCTCATTGACTCCAGATTGCTGCAAAGAAGGACAAAGATCTGTATAGTGATCTGCAGAAGAACATAGACCATAGACTCTTGCAACAGGTGCAGATTTCTGATTCATGGCAAGCTAAGTTACTAGGTTGACCAAGGCATCAAGTTTTCCCTCAAGCTTTTTATTTTCAGCAGATGAAGATGAATCCGTGGTCACCTCATGGACTCCTCTAAGGACAATAGCATCATTTCTTGCACTAAATTATTAGGAGTTGGAAGCCATCTTCTCAATCAAATTCCTAGCCTCAGCAGGAGTCATATCACCAAGGGCTCCACCACTGGCAGCATCAATCATACTCCTCTCCATGTTGCTAAGTCCCTCATAGAAATATTGAAGAAGGAGTTGCTCAGAAATCTGGTGGTGAGGACAGCTTGCACATAATTTCTTGAATCTTTCCCAGTACTCATACAAGCTCTCTCCACTAAGTTTCCTAATGCCTGAAATGTCTTTTCTGATGGCAGTGGTCCTAGATGCAGTGAAGAATTTCTCCAAGAACACCCTCTTAAGGTCATCCCAACTGAAAATGGACCTGGGAGCAAGGTAGTACAACCAATCTTTTGCCACTCCCTCTAGAGAATGAGGAAAAGCCTTTATAAAGATATGATCTTCCTGGACATCAGGGGGCTTCATGGAGGAACAAACAATATGGAACTCCTTAATATGCTTATGAGGATGTTCACCTGCAAGACCATGAAACTTGGGCAACAAATGTATTAGTCCAGTCTTGAGAACATATAGAACACCCTCATCAGGATATTGAATGCATAAGCTTTCATAAGTGAAATCAAGTGCAGCCATCTCCCTAAGAGTCCTCTCACGAGTTGGAGGTTGATCCATGTTCTCAGTATGAAAATTAAGTGGCTAAATCCCAAAGGAATAGAGGAGCAATGGGGAATAAGTGCATATTAAGAAAAAATAAGAAGACCTAAAGATAAAATTTAAACATAAAGAGTAGAACCAAGAGTCTCATCATTCTTTTTCCATTTAAGATCTTATTCACTCAACTTTATTGCTTTTCTTTTTCCTTTTCGATTTTTTTTTTACTCTGTAGCATTTGAGAAACAGCATCTCATTCAGCATGTCCAACATTTAACCAATATACAATGTACATCATGTATGGCCCAAAATACATCATGAAGCATAGCCAACAAAACATATTATCCAATGAAACAAAAAAACCCCCACACTTATTCCCAAAACAATTCCAAAGCTCCAAAATTCCTTAAGGGTAAGGTGATATCATGGTTTTTCACTTAAGGCTTGTGGTGAGCTTCAAAACAAGGAAAGGGAAACAAGGCTCAAAAGGGCTATCAAAGGAATTAATTCAAGGTAAGTCCATTTGGCTAGAGGCTTATAAGAACAAAATTGCCTAAATCATTTCCAAATATGCATGTGAATTAGGAAGCATCAACAAGAATCAAGCCAAGGCTATTGTGCAAGGAATCAATGGGGCAAAACACACCAAATGATTATGATTATGGATGGCTCAAATTCTCACAAAGTTAAACTTATCACTTTCAAATTGAGCTTTCAAAACTATCATGACATGTAGAGGAAAAACAAGGATTTCAAATCACAAAATGTCAAGAGACTTTTATTTTCAGAACAATTACCCATTTCTTGAACATATCCTATAATTCAAAGAAATATATGCAAAGTTGTACATGCAAACAGAATTGACCTAAAATATTAAACTAGAAACCCAACAAAACTAACAAAACCAACAAAACTAGCAAAACAAAAGAACATTCCCCTCCCCATACTTAAACGACACATTGTCCTCAATGTAGCACAATTAAAAGATTAAAAGCAATTAAACCATCAAATATAATCAAACAAGTGTAATAAAAGCAAAGAAGGAGATAGGAAAATAAGATCTCCCTAAGTCATGGTGGAGGAAGGGTAGGGTGGAGTAAGGAAGTCTCTTCCACCACTACGTCCACTAAAGAAGGGTTTGTGAGAAATGGCTTAAGTCGGTGTCCATTGACCTTGAAGCTCTTGTTTGTGGAGTCGCTTTTGATCTCAACTGTACCATAAGGAAAAACATTAGTAACAACAAAAGGACCAATCCACTTAGACCTCAACTTACAACTCATGAGTCCAAGCCTAGAATTATACAAGTAGGGGTCATCCCAAATAAAATGCTTAGCATCACTTTTAATTTTATCTTTTTGAGCTTTAGATGCTAAGGGAGGAAAAACAGAAGCAACTAAATAATTGACAATGTTAGCAAACTAGGGAGTAGAAAGAGAATTAGAAATATTATACAGTATATACAAATGATCATCCGGGAAATCATCCCGAATGAGTGAATCCTCATCAGACACACGTTCGATCCGACTCAAATGATCAGCAACTAAATTTTGTGCTTCGCTCCTATCACGGATCTCCAAGTCAAACTCTTGGAGCCAGAGCATCCATCAGATCAATCTAGGCTTTGAATCAACCTTCTTCAACAAGTACTTTAGAGCTGCATGGTCAGTATAAACAATAATGCGAGTACCAAGCAAATAAGAACGAAATTTTTCAAGAGCAAAAATTATGGCTAGTAGCTCTTTCTCAGTAGTAGTATAATTCGCTTGAGCAACATCTAAAGTTCTAAAAGCATAATATATCACCCTAGGCAATTTATCAATTTTCTGAGCAAGGACAGCCCCTAATGCATAATTTGATGCATCACACATAAGCTCAAAAGGGGCTGTACAATCGGGTGCTTGAATGATGAGGGTGGAAGTCAGTGCTCTTTTGAGGCAATCAAAAGCCTCTTTGCATTTACCATTAAATTCAAACTCCACCTCCTTTTGCAACAAGTTGGATAGTGGAAGGGATACTTTGCTAAAATCTCTTATAAAACGCCTGCAGAATCCTGCATGACCAAGAAAAGATCGCACCTCTCGCACGCAAGAGGGGTAAGGCAATTGTGAAATAACAGAAATTTTTGCAGGATCTACTTCAATGCCCTTATTGGAAATAATGTGGCCTGAAACTATACCTTGCTCAACCATAAAATGACATTTTTCAAAATTTAGAACAAGGTTAGTTTCAGCGCATCTATTCAAAACCTTTTCCAGACTATCCAAACAAACATCAAAAGAGGATCCATATACAGTCAAATCATCCATAAACACCTCTATGCAATTTTCTAAAAAATCACTAAAAATACTAATCATGCACCGCTGGAAGGTACCAGGGGCATTGCACAGGCTGAAAGGCATTCTCCTATAGGCAAAAGTGCTGAAGGGGCAGGTGAATATGGTCTTTTCCCGATCCTCAGGAGCAATAGTGATTTGCATATAACCAGAAAAACCATCAAGGAAATAGTAGTGAGATTTACCTACCAGGCGTTCAAGCATCTGGTCAATGAATGGCAGTGGAAAATGGTCCTTTTTGGTAACCTGGTTCAGCCTCCTATAGTCGATGCACACTCTCCAACTGTTCTGCACCCGAGTAGAAATCAGCTCATCCTTCTCATTTTTTATCACGGTGAGGCCGGTTTTCTTCTGAACTACCTGGACGGGACTCACCCATTGGCTGTCGGAGATAGGATAAATGATTCCAGCTTGCAAAAACTTGGTTATCTCAATCTTCACTACATCAAGAATCACCGGGTTGAGTCTTCTCTGTGGTTGTCTTACTGGTTTAGCTTCATCCTCTAAATTTATTCGATGCATACATGTGGATGGGCTAATACCAGGAATGTCCGCCAGGGTCCAGCCTATAGCCTTCTTATGCTTCTTGAGAACAGATAACAACTTCTCCTATTGCTCATCAGTAAGGGAGGCAAATATAATTACTGGAAAACTTTTGCTATCATCCAAGTAAGTGTATTTTAAATTTGATGGCAGAGGCTTCAATTCTGGTGTGGCCGGCTGGATAGTGGTAGAAGGAGATGGTTTCTCAGCCTGTACCTCATAAAGAAAGTCAGAGGTATGTGTACTTCCTGACTCTATAAAATCAATCTCAAGAGGTAAAATATCACCAGACATGCAATCAATATCAATTTCATATTCACTCTCAGCATCAAGTACAAATTCAGACATATGATCAAGTACAATTTCAGACTCAATGCATGAAGAGTGAGAGGCATGCAGATTGGAATAAAGATCAGTCATGTATTCATCAACAACATGGTCAATTATTTCAGCATGAAATACAGAAAGATCTTCAGATGGGTGTTTCATAGGATCCAGAATATTAAAATGAACAGTTATATCACCAAACTCCATAGATAGTGTGCCTGCATATACATCTATCTTAGTTCTAGTAGTTTTCATAAAGGATCTGCCTAGAATGATGGGAATTGATCCTTGAGAAAATCCCTCCTCCATATTCAAAATATAAAAATCAACAGGGAAGATCAGTTCACCAACTCTAACTAAGACATCCTCTATGAAACTAGCAGGATAGGCAACACTTCTATTAGCTAAATGAATTACCGCATCAGTTGACTGTAAGGGACCTAGAGATAGAGAATTATAAATAGACAGAGGCATAACACTAACAGAACTCCTAAATCTAGCATGGCATTGTCAAACTTACTATTCCCTATAATACAAGGTATGATGAATGTACCTGGATCTTTACATTTTTCAGGGATTTGGGGAACAAATTTACCAATCAATGCGGAGACATTTCTGCCCATGCTAATTCGTTCACTTCCTTTAAGCTTCCGCTTATTAGTGCATAGCTCCTTCAAGAATTTAGCATATCTTGGAATTTGCTTTATTGCATGTAGCAGATGTATGTTAACCTCTACTTTTCTAAATGTTTCCGAGATCTCTTTCTCTGCCTCTTCCATTTTTTTGTTGGGAACTGCTCTTGGAGGGAATGGAAGAGGGATATGCTACTTCTGCAAATCAAAATTACCAGTGGAAGATTCACCTGCACATAAATTGTTAGGTAACTTACTCTTTAAATTTTCTGGAGTAGAGTGAAGTTGGGCTGGTTCATTTGTGGATGAGGAAGGTGCTACTGGTTGAGGTCCTTGTTACTGCTTTCCTGACCTCAATGAAATGACACTCACATTTTTGGGATTCTGAACAGATTGAGAAGGCAGCTTGTCAGAATTCTGGGACTGTTGTTGATTTAACTGTGTAGCCAATCATCCCATTTGATTAGTTAAGCTCTGAATGGAGGCTCTGGTCTCTTGTTGAAACTGCATGTTTTGCATAGTCATTTTCCTCACAAGTTCTTCGAGGGAAGGTTGCGGAGGAGCCTCAACTGTTTACTGTTTATGGGGCTGTTGCTGTTGTTGTTGGATTGGTGGAGGAATGTATGGTCTGCTTGGGCCAGCAACATTTTGGAAGGAAGGAGCAGACTGTTGTTGTTGTTGTTGTTGAGAGCTAGACCATCTGAGATTAGGGTGATTCCTCCATCCGGGATTGTATCTGTTGTTGGAGAGGTCATAATTGTTCTGCTGTGGTTGATTTTGCTACTGAGGTTGAGGAGGTCTATTGTAAATGTTTGCAGCATAAGCTTCAGGCTGCTCAATTGCTCCAGGTTGCTGCATGGAAGGGCAAAGGTCTGTGTGGTGGTCAGCAGAGGAGCATAAACCACAGACTCTTGCGACAAGTACAAATTTCTGATTCAAGGCTAGCTGGGTTACCAGGTTAACTAAGGCATCTAGTTTACCTTCAAGCTTCTTGGTTTCAGCTGCTGAAGATGAATTCGTGGCTACTTCATGCACTCCTCTAATGACTATAGCATCATTTCTGACACTAAACTGTTGGGAGTTGGAAGCCATCTTCTCAATTAAATTTCTGGCTTCAGCAGGGGTCATGTCTCCAAGGGCTCCACCACTGGCAGCATCTATCATACTTCTGTCCATGTTACTGAGTCCTTCATAAAAATATTGGAGAAGAAGCTGCTCCAAAACCTGATGGTGAGGGCAACTGACACATAGTTTTTTTAAATCTCTCCCAATATTCGTATAGGCTCTCTCCACTGAGTTGTCTAATACCTTAAATATCTTTTCTGATGGTCATGGTCCTGGAAGCAGGGAAATTTTTTTCTAAGAATACTCTCTTAAGGTCATCCCAGCTCGTGATGGACCTTGGAGCAAGGTAATACAGTCAGTCCTTTGGTACTCCCTCTAAAGAATGAGGAAAAGCCTTCAAAAATATGTGATCCTCTTGGACATCTGGGGGTTTCATGGTGGAGCAGACAATATGAAATTCTTTCAGATGTTTGTGCGGGTTTTCACCTGCAAGGCCATGAAACTTTGGAAGCAAATGGATCAGTCCAGTTTTAAGAACATATGGGACATCCTCATCAGGGTATTGGATGCACAAGCTTTCGTAGGTGAAATCAGGTGCAGCCATTTCCCTTAGAGTCCTCTCACGGGGTGGAGGTTGTGCCATGTTCTCAGAATGCTCAAAATTATAATGCTCAAAATCAGGATGTTCAAAATCACCAATAACAGAATGCACAGACTCACCAGTAATGGAATGCTCAGGATGATCAAAAGGTACAAAATGATGCCTAACTAATCTATGAAATGTCCTATCTATCTCAGGATCAAAGAGTTGTAAGTCAAATGGATTGCCTCTAGTCATACACTACATTCAGCATGCACAACTAGTTGTCTTCTCATGTAAATAAATGTGTAGGTTTGAACTACAGCTACCCTTAAATGATATCTAAATGACTTTAAATTTTGTGAGCAACCTTATAAAATGATGAGAAGATAGCACATAAAATTTCAAACAAAAATTCAAAGTCTAACTATGGAAGCTAAAAATGGTAGGTTAAGAAAAATAAGTGAATAATACTTGAAAAATAAAAAACTTTTGACATAATCACTTTTTTTGGATGATGGAGACCTTAGCCGGCCTATGGCAAACTGCCATGGCGTAGGAAATTTTTTTCTACCCCAAATACATATATAATAATTGCGATTCTGATAACCGGAGCAAAAGTTATGGCCGTTTGAAGTTTTGACAAAAATAAAATTTGCTACTTTTTTGGAACATTCAAATCTGACCAAAGTAAAGGCTCTAGCTATTTTTCCCACAAAATATAGATTAAAAGAAGTTACCACAAAAAAATTCAGCCAAAAATAACAAGGGTGGTCGCTAAAACAAAAAATCCTAAATAATTCAACAAGGGTGGTCGCTAAAATCCATCGCTACATGATTTCCACTACTACTCTGTTTTGCCGCAAGCAAAAGTGGTCGCTAAATCTGTCGCAAAACACTATTCACAACAAAACACCCAAAATTGAAACAGGGGAAGCGCTTAACAGAAAAACTGAAACAGGGGAAGCGCTTAATAGAAAAACTAAAACAGAACACACACTAAACAAAATACCAAGACACTAAACAACACTAACAATTAAACATAAAACACGAAAGAATTAAACACTAAAATGACACTAGCTATTATGAGCTTTTGGACGCTGCTCCCCGGCAACGGCGCCAAATTTGATCGAGGTCGTACCCGAATCAAATAAATATGAAAATGCAGTAACTAGGAAGTGATCATAGGTCGTTTCTCAACGAGCAATGATAAACCAAATGTTCATAATATACTTGCAGTAACAGTAACGATTAGGAGGGTTGTTTATTTTGTGAAATAAAGAACAAGCGAACTAGAATATGAAATTAATAGTATTAAAAACGGATTGTTTCCTCTGATTCAGAAGCCACTCTCTTGTCCTAGGTTATGGAGAATTTGTCCCTAACAGCTAACCACTTAATCCAACCCTATTTTAATTTACTAAGCGAAAACCAACTTAGGACTGTCAATACGTGATTAGGCAACACATACACCAATTAACCCTTCGTCCATTAAGCATGAACGCAAGTTAGGCTCAGAGGCAATTAATCGAACACGAAGCGTGCACAAATTAATATTAACGAATGTGGGTTAATTGGTGAAGGGAAAACTGCCAGGAAGCTACATTATAAACAAAACCTCGAAGAGAGTTGAGCTTCGTCCTCAGAAGGAAACAACACCAGAAAACTTAGCCTTCCATAGATTCAATAAAAGCAGAAACGTAAATGAAAGCAAAAGAAGAAACAAGAACGAAATTGTAATTAGAAGCAGAAAATAGAAAATTGCATTACGTGAACAGTAGCATTCGAACAGAAAAATGTAAAACATAAACCCTATGCTCTGAATAATAGTCTAACAGAATAGCCTTGCACGAATCCCAAGACTGCTATTTAAAAGAGTCACTCAAAGTCACTGGGCCCTATTACATTATTCTGGCCCAAAACGAGATAAACACTGAACTACATAAAATAAAATTGCAATCTCCTAATTAGAAATTAACTAAGGTAAGCGCTGCTTTATTAGCCCTCTTCAAGTCCACAACCAAAATCCGGATTAAGCCCAATGTTTCATTAATTCCTAAAATTAGATTAAAAACATCAAATTAGCTAAATGATCCCAAATAATAAAACTGCCTAATTAATTTGACAATTAAGACTAATCAGTAATTAAAATGGTGCAAAAAGGGTTTAAGACATAGAAGAAAATGATGGCACATCAAAAGCATTGGTAATCAATTACATAGTTTTGGTAATCGATTACAGTTTTGAAAACTTTGAAAACTTTGAAAACAACTTTGAAAACATTTCCAGAAAGCTTTGTGGCTACTGGTAATCGATTACAACATCTGGTAATCGATTACCAGAGAGTAAAATGGTTGGAAAAGTTTTTGTTAAGATAGAAACTCACTTGGCCAATCATTTGTGCTTTTCAAAATCTTTTCTAAGAGTCTATCTTAATTCTTATCTTGAGATCTTTGCTTTACTTGACATCTTGCTTTCTTCATCCTTGAAATTCATCTTGAATGATCTTTGAAATTCCTTGGCATCATCAAAATAATTCTTAAATTCCTTGGCATCATCAAAATAATTCTTGAAGCTTTGCTTCTACAATCTCCCCCTTTTTGATGATGACAAGTCCTGAAATCAAGATAGTATATACAAATACTCCCCCTTTCTTTTGGAGATTATACCCCCCCCCCTTTCTTTAAGCTCTCTTGATTTCTATGTTCTTTAATTTTTCTCCCCCTTTGGCAACATCAAAAAGCCAAAGTGCGGGGAAATTTAAAACATCAAACTTAAGCAATCAGTAAACACAAATGTTTCAATCAACCAATCAATCCTTATTTATCCAAATCACTAACATCAAAGAGGTCTAATTCTCTCCTAATGGAAAAGAATGTTTCCTTAGGGAGAGGTTTTGTAAACATATCAGCAAGCTGATTCTTTGTATTAATAAATTCTAGAACACAATCTCCCTTCAGAACATGATCTCTTAAGAAATGGTTCCTAATTTCTATATTCTTGGTTCTAGAATGTTGAACTAGATTTTTGGATAGATTGATTGCACTTGTATTGTCACACCTAATGGGTATATGATCAAGAAGGATTCCATAGTCAGATAGTTGTTGCTTCATCCATAAAATTTGGGCACAACAACTGCCAGCAGAAATATATTCTACTTCAGTAGTAGATAAAGCAACACTATTTTGTTTCTTACTATGCCATGATACAAGAGCAGATCCAATAAGTTGACATGTCCCACTTGTGCTCTTTCTATCAGTTTTGGATCCGGCAAAGTCAGAATCAGAGTATTCTATTAAGTTACATGCTGAGTTCTTAGGATACCATAATCCTAAATTGATTGATCCTAATAGGTATCTTATGATCCTTTTTACTGCACTCAAATGTGATTGTTTGGGGTTGGATTGGAACCTAGCACACATGCATACACTAAACATGATATCCGGTCTACTAGCAGATAAATAGAGAAGAGATCCAATCATACCTCGATATTGTTTCATGTCTATAGACTGACCAGATTCATCTTTATCTAAGTAACAGCCAGTACTCATAGGTGTAGCCATGTGCTTTGCACTTTCCATCCCAAATCTTTTGATCAATTCTTTGCAATATTTTGCTTGGTTGATGAATATACCTTCTTTAGTTTGCTTGATTTGTAACACCAGGAAGTAATTTAGTTCTCCCATCATTGACATCTCAAATTCGCTTTGCATATCAAGAGAGAACTCCTTGCACAATGAATCATTAGTGGATCCAAAGATTATATCATCAACATATATTTGGACCAACAAAATATCATCATGCTTTCGCTTTATGAACAGTGTGGTATCCACTTTTCCTCTAGAAAAATCTTTCTCTAAAAGAAATTCGCTTAGGCGTTCATACCATGCCCTTGGGGCTTGTTTCAAACCATATAAAGCCTTTTTCAATCTATAAACATGATTTGGCTTATCTGAAATTTCAAAACCTGGGGGTTGTTCAACATATACTTCTTCTTGAATTAAGCCATTTAGAAAAAGACTTTTAACATCCATTTGATAAAGCTTAAAATTCATTATGGATGCATAAGCTAAAAGCATTCTAATGGCTTCTAATCTTGCAACTAGAGCATATGTTTCTTCATAATCTATTCCCTCTTCTTGATTATATCCTTTTGCAACTAACCTAGCCTTATTCCTAATGATTATGCCATGTTTATCTAACTTATTCCTAAATACCCATTTTGTTCCTATGATGGGGTAGTTTTCAGGTTTCTCTACTAGTTCCCACACATTGTTTCTCTCAAACTGATTTAGTTCTTCTTGCATAGCAACTATCCAATGATCATCTATTATGGCTTCATTTAAATTTTTAGGTTCAATCATAGACACAAAAGCCATATTATTGCATAAATCTTTAAGAGAATGTCTAGTTGTTACCCCTTTTGAGATATCACCAATAATGTTGTCAAGGGGATGATCTCTTGAAGTTTTCCATTCTCTTGGAAGTTCATCATTTGATTTGGCTTCTTCTGGAGGATCTTCATTACTTCTTTTTCCTTTTCCTTTAGAATCTTGTCCATAAATATGAATTTGTTCTAAAGATTCTGCAATATCATCTAAAATATCCTTTCTTGGAGGAATAACATTAGACTCATCAAAGGAAATATGAATAGATTCTTCAATAGTCATAGTTCTCTTATTATATATTCTATAAGCTTTACTATGCAAGGAATAACTAAGGAAAATTCCTTCATCTGACTTAGCATCAAACTTTCCTAAGTTTTCTTTTCCATTTTTTAATACCAAGCATTTGCAACCAAAAACATGAAGGTGTGAAATGTTGGGTTTTCTACCATTAAACAGTTCATATGGAGTTTTCTTTAAAATGGGTCTTATTAAAGCCCTATTCATGATATAGCATGCAGTATTAACGGCTTCAGCCCAAAAATATTTTGGAAGAGGAGTGTCATTTAATAAGGTTCTAGCAATTTCTTTCAAAGATCTATTTTTCCTTTCAACAACTCCATTTTGTTGAGGGGTTCTACGTACAGAAAAGTTATGTTCAATGCCATGCTTATCACAAAATAATTCTTTATTTTCAAATTCACCCCCATGATCACTCCTAATAGATATAATTTTGAGATTTTTTTTGTTTTGAATCATTTTTGCAAGTTCCCTAAATGCTTGAAATGCATCATTCTTATGAGTGATAAATAGTGTCCAAGTGTATCTAGAATAGTCATAAACTATAACAAGGGCATAATAACTTCCTCCAAGACTCATGATTCTAGAAGGGCCAAACAAATCCATGTGTAATAATTGTAAAGGTTGAGTAGTTGAAACAATGTTTTTGGATTTGAATGAAACTCTAGTTTGTTTTCCCTTTTGACATGCATCACATAGTCTATCTTTTTCAAATTTTAGTTTTGGCAAACCAACAACTAAATCTTTTGAAATTAATTTGTTTAAGTGTTCCATGTTAATGTGAGCAATCCTTTTATGCCATAGCCATGGATCATTATATTTGCTAAGAAAACATTGATTATCACCTAGTTTTTGACTTAAGTCTATCATGTAAACATTATTGACTCTAAACCCTATATGCTTTATATTTGTATCATATCCATGTTCAATGACACATTTTTTAGAATCAAATGATACTAGATAGCCTTTATCACACAATTGACTAACACTAAGCAGGTTGTGCTTAAGACCTTCAACTAGTAGAACATTTTCAATGGAGGTTGAAGAATTTGTACCTATTTTTCCAACTCCAAGAATTCTACCTTTGTTATTGTCACCATAGGTTACATGCCTACTTTTCTTAGAAGAGATATGTGTGAACTTTGATGCATCTCCTGTCATATGTTTTGAGCACCTGCTATCTATGTACCACTTTTTCCTCAAGGGTTCCTACAAGATCAATATTGTGACTTAGGTACCCAATCTTTATTGGGTTCTTGAGTGTTAGTGTGAACAATGGATCCTTTTGGGACCCAAATCATTTTAATATTGTTGCAATTTTTCCTAAAATATCATGTAGATATGTCATGCCCTTTTCTTCCACAGTAAAAACATGTAATGAAAGGAGAATTATATTTTTGTGTGGAAGAAAAGAAATTTTTATAAAACTTTTGTCGTTTTTCTGGTTTATATCCAATCCCTACTTTATCAAAAATACATCTTTGTTTTCCTAATATAATATCTAGGTTGTTTTTGCCACTTGAGAATTTGCCAAGTGAGTTTTTCAGATTTTTAATTTCTTCTACATATTTACTACAACATTCACATGAATTTTCTTTTCCAATAGTCATAGTAGAAGCATGAACTTTATCACTTGATTTAGAGATTGACACTTTAGAATTAAGATGATCTAACTCTTTATTTAACTTTGAAATCTCTTTCTCTAAATCTGAAATAGTTTTCTTAGATGAAGAAACAAGTTTTGCAAGTTTAATAGATTCGCTATGTAATTCAGCAAATGCATCTTGTAACTCATCAAAAGAAATAGATTTGTTAGAAGATGTTACCTCTTCGTCACTTTCATAGTTTTTGTCCATTAGACATAGATTAATCACTTCTTTTTCAGAATCATCAGACGATTCTAAGTCATTATCATCCCATGTGATGTAGGCCTTCTTTGTCTTCTTTTCTCCAATGTTCTTGTTTTTGAATTTCTCCATTCTTTTCTTAAAGATTGGACAATCAACCCTCAGATGTCCGAGTTGATTGCACTCATAGCATCTTGGAGTTTGAGATGATTCTTCAAACCTTCTTTTAGGTTTGAAGTTTTGTCTTCTTTGAGTTTCTCTCATCCTAAGAAATTTGTTGAATCTTTTGACAAAGAGACTAAGTTCTTCATCATCATCCAAGTCAATTGAATCTTCCATATCACTTTCTTCTTGGATTGAAGATGAGGCTTTAAGAGTAATTCCCTTCTTCTTCTTATCATTTTCTTCATGTTGATTTAGTCTTTACAACTCCATCTCATGTTCCTGTAATTTACCAAATAATGTGGCAAGAGACATACTAGATAAATCTCGAGATTATGTGATGGTTGTTACCTTGGGTTGTCATTCTCTACTTAGACATCTCAAAACTTTATTTATTAGATCTTCATTTGGAAATATTTTTCGTAAAGATGCAAGATGATTAACTATGTGTGTGAACCTCTTTTGCATGTCTTGCATACTTTCATTTGCATTCATCCTAAATAGTTCATATTCATGAGTTAATGTGTTTATCCTAGATCTTTTAACATTTGTTATGCCTTCATGTGTTACTTGTAGGGTATCCCACATATCCTTTGCACTTTTACAGTTTGATACCCTAAAGTATTCATCCATTCCTAGGACAGATGTAATTATGTTTTTGGCTTTTAAGTTATATTGTACTAGTCTTCTTTCTTCCTCACTCCAATCTTCCCTAGGCTTTTCTATTGTTGTATTTCCAGCAACCATGGTGGGAATATAAGGCCCTATTTCTATGGCTTCCCAAATGTATAAATCTATAGCCTCTATGAAGATTTGCATGTGGGTTTTCCAATAGTGGTAACCCACTCCATTAAAAATGGGAGGCTTATTAATTGAATTGCCTTCAGGGAACAAGTAGTTTGATGAGGCCATTAATTCTTGAAGCTTCTAAACTTTGTAGAAGAATGAAGCTCTGATACCACTTGTTGAACAAGTGGCCTCATATATCTTAAGAAGGGGGGGTTGAATTAAGATATCACAAACTATTCCCCAATTAAAAATTCTACTTTGATTTTAACCCAAGTCCCAAGATTCCTTTTAAAATGAATTCCTAAATAATAATTCAAATTAAACTTACTGAATAGAAAAAATAAGCAACAATAAATAAAAGAGTTTAAGGGAAGAGAAAGTGCAAACACAGTTTTAATACTGATTCGGCAAAGTTCGTTGCCTACGTCCAGTCCCCAAGAAACCTGCTTGGGAGTTCCACTATCTCACAAATCCTTTACACCTTCTGAAACGCACAAGGATAACCCTTCCTTTGTGCTCAGATGCTTTACAACAAGAGACTCACAGTCTCCTAGCCCTTTTTTCAGAAATAAGAAGAAGAAGAAGAAGAAATGATCTCTCTTGAAAGAGACAGATGTTACAATGAAGCCCTCCATTCCTTATTGAATAACACAAGTGTTTGGCCAAGGAATTTTTGAAGATAAGAGATTTTTGTTTGAGAGGATTATGCCTTTTGTGAACAGTGAAAACTCTGAAGAAAATTTGTGCCCAAGTTACCTATTTAAATGTCTTTGATGGCCATTCAAAAATCCAATGAAAAGTTGTGACTGTTGGCAGATTTTCTCGAAAATCCTCTCTGGTAATCGATTACAGCATTGGCGTAATCGATTACACAATTTTTTTTATTCAAAATTCAAATGTCCAACATTCAAAAGCTCCGGTAATCAATTACATATGATGTGTAATTGATTACACACTTACAAAATCATTTTTAACCGTTTTAAAGCATTGGTAATTGATTATATAGTTTTGGTAATCGATTACAGCTTTGAAAACTTTGAAAATAACTTTGAAAACATTTCCAGAAAGCTTTGTGGCTACTTGTAATCAATTACAACCTTTGGTAATCGATTACCAGAGAGTAAAATGCTTGGAAAAGTTTTTGTTAAGATAGAAACTCACCTGGCCAATCATTTGTGCTTTTCAAAAACTTTTCTAAGAGTCTATCTTAATTCTTATCTTGAGATCTTTGCTTTACTTGACATCTTGTTTTCTTCATCCTTGAAATTCATCTTGAATGATCTTTGAAATTCCTTGGCATCATCAAAATAATTCTTAAATTCCTTGGCATCATCAAAATAATTCTTAAATTCCTTGGCATCATCAAAATAATTCTTGAAGCTTTGCTTCTACAATCTCCCCCTTTTTGATGATGACAAGTCCTGAAATCAAGATAGTATATACAAATACTCCCCCTTTCTTTTGGAGATTATACCCCCCCCCCCTTTCTTTAAGCTCTCTTGATTTCTATGTTCTTTAATTTTTCTTTCCCTTTGGCAACATCAAAAAGCCAAAGTGTGGGGAAATTTAAAACATCAAACTTAAGCAATCAGTAAACACGAATGTTTCAATCAACCAATCAATCCTTATTTATCCAAATCACTAACATCTAAGAGGCCTAATTCTTTCCTAATAGCAAAGAATGTTTCCTTAGGGAGAGGTTTTGTAAAGATATCAGCAAACTGATTCTTTGTATCAACAAATTCTAGAAGAAAGGGGGAATGAGTTCAAGTTAATTGCGACGGGTTTGCGGAAACATTGTCATTGTATTCAAGTTAATTGCAAAAATGCCACCGTTGCAGTTTCTAAGATGGTCCTTTACAACTGTCTTAAAATCAGCGATGTAAAAGGCTTAATTTTTAGTAGTGAAGCTTATGATCAATAATTAAAATTTCATTTAATGAAAACTTATTTAAGCTAAAATTTGTTTTCTTATTTTTTTTAAAATCCACAATTTTAATTATTTTTTAATTGAGATATTTTGTCATTCACTTTTAAAAATCTATAATTTTACTCTCCTATTTTTTAATTGAAACATTTTATTCTCTACTTTTAAAAAATTCACAATTTAAGATTTGATTATGTATTTTTTTAATTCTTTTTTTAATACTTTAAACTTTTTAGCAATTAAATATTTTAAAAAAATATTTGTTATATAAATAATAAATAAACATGTATCAGTCAACGTGTATAGAATGCATAGATCAACTTTTAAAATTAAATACAAGAACTAAAATTATAGATTTTTAAAAAATGAGAGATAAAATGTCTCAATTAAAATTACATATTTTTAAAAATAAAGGATGAAATGTTTCAAATAAAAATAAAATAACTAAAATCATATATTTAAAAAATTAAAGAAACAAAAATTATATATTTAACCTAAAATTTACCGTGTTGGCAAAAATATAAGTATAATGAGTTATAATGTGATAAAAAAGATAAAGACATAAAAGAATGACTATTAACGTGATATATATAGTATACTTTTAGTTTCATAATGGATTTTCAGAAATCACATTGAAATACGCATTAACGTTTGCTTATTTGGTTTCACCTTGCAAAATTTATTTTAGTTTCATAATTAATTAGTATAAGTTATTCTAAAAAAAATAATTAAAAATTAAAGCAACTTTAGATAATTTTGTATTGAATAAAAAAATTATAATTAATTTATTTTTAAAATAATAACATTCAAATATACTACTCTCGTGCCCAATGTAAGAAAAAAACGATGTCAACTAACAAAGTAAGATAGTCACATTAAATTATACCAATTTTTATTAAAAAGTAAATTTTTTTCAACTTATTATTCATTAAAATTTGATATCATACATAAATAAATTGTTATTAAAACTAACACTTCAATTAAAAAAATGATATTCTTAAAATAATAACATTAAATAAAATAAAATAAATTAAAAAATTATATTTCATACTAAGAAAAAATACTTTTTTCTTATATTTAAAGTCAGAAAATAAATGATATCACTTATAAATTAATTAAATTAAAATTAATTTGATTCAAAATTAATTTTATGAAGATACCATACACATACAACATTATTAAGCATCTAAATATCATAACCCAAAAAAACAGGTCCGTAAAAAAAACCAGTACTTGAGATAATGTAGTGAAATGCATATGCATATAGGACCTACCGTGAAGGTGTCTCCAATGTTGATTACAAGGGCATCAAGGCCAGGTGGAATCGTTTGCCACCTGTTGTCCGCAAATACATGAAGGCCTCCAACATGATCTTGGTGAAGTACACGTGCTTTCCAAATATTGCATACTAGCATGTTGTGCAACATCAGCTGGGCAGTAGCTATTGGATTACAAGTGTGAGGTGAAGTCATACATCGGATAAAAATAAAAAGGTTGAGCACCATATAATACAGAAATACACATCAAAATTATATCACCCATACCTAATTTTGGGACCACGTATTAATAAATGACATAATTTGTATTATATGAATATGAATATAAGCACTAATCAACTTGATTTCAAAATTATCAAAATCAAGAGTTCATTACTTTAAGCATTGGGTCTCTATATGTATCCTTTGGTGATTAGTATCTACATGCCTTTAAGTTTTGGTAACAACACAACTAGTGATGTGATCCCCGTTCTATTTTTTGGCATATAAAAACTCAGAGTCAAGGTTTCCTTTACTGCAAACTTTCAAGCTAGAAGATGAAATAAAATGAATTTTATAGTACTTTTTTGGTTGGCAGTACCTTTGTGTCATCCCACTGTTTACGCTGGAATTTGGTAAACAACCGCTAGTCTAAGTTAATTGCTTGCGAGATCAACTAGTGAATCTCAGGAGCATGTCATTTGTGTGTTTGCTTTAAATATAAAGCCGTTAATGTTCATCATTGCAATAAACATTTACTGGTTCGAAATTTGCAGAAAGGAAAATTCTTTGACAGAATCGAAATGCTGAAAGTAACTTTACAAGGGAAGATAAATTGCAGAATCGAAAGGCTCAACGAGTTCATTCAATCGAATGAACCATTTAAAAGACAGGAATTATAAAGTGAAATGTAAATTGCATTGCATTTGAAATGTAAAGTTTACAGAAACTTAAAATGGTTCACAAACATACATTCTCCTTGCGTACTCGTTTCTCTCTGCGCTGGGTACTTTGAGTATATAAGGATTCATATAAATGATTTGCGACCCTGAAATCTGACTAACAAACTGCTATATATAGACATTCGAAAATAAACTGCCCTAACGGTCGAGCACTATCCTAATGTCAAGTGTCCTGCCACGTACACCTTGCATGCACATAACTGCTCCTTAGAACGGTTATCCACATTGCTCGAAGTCGAACTGATTTTGTGAAGTTTTGTCAGAAATTGCGCTAAGTCCAGAAATCTGGCTGCCTCGACTTCGACTCGAGTATACACCAGTTCGAATCGCCCAATGATTCGAAGCCCTCTTTCTTGTCTTAGCCTTATACTTCGTAAATACTTCCTTGCACCTGGGAATCCCTTTCAAAAAACTCTTTTTCCGATTTCGAACAGAATCTGGCAAAACTCGTATCTAGAGCATATTTTTAGCTCATCAAAAATATGGGCTAACAAATTGCCCCCAAAAAATGTCTGCTTCGATTCGAGATCGAAGGGAGAGGAGAAGTTGACATTTTTTCTTTTCTTCAATAGTTTCCCTGGAACGGCGACACGATGGCACGTTTAATGGTAACCGTCGCCTCGATCTTCCACTACCCATCATTAATCCCACCTTTCTAGGCAGAGTGGGACACGTGTCACGCTGGGGAGTAAAAAGGGAAATCTGATGTGATTGATTTCTGACCCTTGATTATATTTTTTCCCTTTTTTTTTTTTAACATGAAACTCCATAAATAGTGCAGAGAACCTCAGAAAACCCCTTCAGCTCCTTTATTCAAAAACCTTTCTTCTTCTTCTTCGCTTCTGAAACCCTTCTTCTTCTTTGCATCCATTATCTCCGGCGAAGCTTTCTTATTTCCAGATACTCGTTATTCCTTTTATCATCAACCTCACCGCATTTCCGAACTTTGCCACCGTTCTTCGTGAACCCAAGCTCTCACTCACTGATTCCAACAACTACCAAACCCTTCGCGAGAAAACCATCCCTTTTCAGACTTCTTACAATGTCGCAAGGACAAGCAGTTCCGTTTGCTGGGAAATGGCATCGTTTTACAGTCAGGCCTGATGGAGAAAAGGTGGTTCCAGAACCACATGGTGACGCCGAACACACAGAAATCTGGGAATCGGAGGTGATGATCCCTTTCGCAGTGGAAAGAACAGTTTATGCTTTCGGTGGACCCCTGCCAGACCAAGAATCACTTTCGAGTGCCATGAACAAGGTATTTCCCTGCTACCCAACTTGCGAACCTAGGATTTTTGATAGTGAGCCTTACAACTTTAATTGTTTAAGCAAACCCCACAAACTCTTTCGATCCGCCCCGTCAATAGCCCATAGGGATTACCTACCTTGGCTTGATCGAGTTGAACAAGCGTATGAGGATTTCTGGAAGACATATGGCATCTTTGATTTGATACAATTTTCTCGATCTGGTCCTGAATACCGACCAGAAATGCTGATAGCAGCTATGCACTTTTTCGAGTCTTCTACCAACACCTTTCAGTTTAAATGTGGTATGATGACCCCCACTCTCTTAGACGTAGCCGCCCTCACAGGCCTTAGGCCTAGCGGAGAAACTTATGATCCCACTAAATCTAGTGATAATATCAAGCTAGTATATAAGGAGAATACCTTTTCCAAATATATAGCTGAACACAAAGGATCGGTCGAAGAGGAAGTCTCTGATGAAGAGCACGTAGCCTTCTTGACCCTATGGCTATCTCACTACGTCTTTTGCACAAAATCCTTGCAAGTAGCCAAAAGATTTATTCCAATGGCATTACAAATTCATGAAGGTCAAAACTTTGGATTGGGACGCCTCTTGTTAGCAGTGCTATACGAATCGCTTGGTGAGGCCTGCAACGATCTGAAGAAATCGAAGGATGGGTCTTCCTTCTTAGTGTCCGGGCCTATGTGGCTTCTCCAATTGTGGCTTAATGCCACTTTCGAACAAGAAATGGGATTAATAATCCCACAAGATTATGCTGAAGAAGTTGCGAATCGCTCGATCGAAGGCCAGAGAGCACTTCGATTAACACCCAAGACCTTCGATCAAAACCCACAAAAGCTGTTCCTAAAGTACATGAGGATTTTTCTGAGCTTTGACAAGTTTCTTCCCCAACATGCTCCATTCATTAGTCGAGAAGTTGGCCCGGCCTGGTTCACTGACTATTTTCCTGCTGTCGATCCGGACAATGAAGAAGAAGTGAACGAAATATGGTCATTTTACTTGAATCCACAGATTCTGTCTTGCCGTACAGGTGTTCAATCGAACTATTTAGGCCTGGTTGGATACCAGCCTAATTTGGTTTCGAGACAATTTGGCCTCTCACAAATCCGTCCTAAAAGCTTGTTCGAAGATCCTCGAGACGTTATAAGAGGGGCCAATCTTTCGGAAAAGACTTTCAAGAAGTTTTTGAAGATTTCTCTTGATGAAAACTATGACCTGCATCCTTTTGAGTTCAACCATTCCCACTTCTGCACCATGGGGTTTGTTACCTGGTGGGAGAAATATTATTCGACCCGTTCAGTTGGAGACACTACTATCATGATCTCCAGACTTGAGAGTGGTTTTACACAACCAACGGTCGAGAATATCCGCTCAAACCTTCAAGCTCGAGGTACTAAATTACTTTTGATTTTCTAAATTGATATGTATTTTTGCCTTTTCTAATATTCTTACTTTCAGGCAAAACAATCATGACAAAGAAAATTGCTGAAACGTCTCGAGCTGATGTGAGACCCAAGAAACCCACTGGGGTGAAGATCCAAGAAGGGAAACAAGAAGAGAAGGTAACTCTTCTGAATTTATCTTTTACTCTTAACGTCTTGCCTCATATTTCTTTATTTTTCAGAGTCAAAAGAAAGATGATAGCACTGAAACTACCACTACTTCAAAACGCTCGAAGCATGCGGTCGTCGAATTAGACGAAGAAAAAGATGCAAGTTTTTATTCTTAATGTCAATATTATAACTCTCTTTCAAGTCTATAATCTGACAATTCTTTATCCTCGTAATGCAGGAAGAGGAGGAAAGACCACTCATAAGAAAAAGAAAATTTCCTTCGACTTCGACCAAGTCTACTGAACAAACAAAGGCAGGGAATTCCCAAGCTCAAATACCTAAGAAGAAAAAGAAGGTAAAGCAGGTCGAGCCTGCACCTCCTGTGGCTGTTGAGGGTGGTGAGCCAATCAAGAAGAAAAAGAAAAAGACCAAGTCTTCAAAAGAACAAGGTGACAATCAACCTGTTGACGTCCAACCACCTTCGACCGATATTGACGGCACTGAAGTAGAGGCTACTCCTTCTGTTGCTGAGATGGGCAATCCTGTTGATCAACCGGACTTACCACAAGAACAACCTGCCGTCGAGGTATCATCCTCTTAATGTATTTTAAATCATAGCTTATACGAAACTATTTGTTAACCTTTTTCCATGATAATTCGAATCAGGTACAACAAAATGTTTCTGTAGAAGAAATACCCTCACATGCTCGAACATCTCCCGCTCCTGAGACGGATGCAGTGAATGTTGAGGAACAGGGTGAAGGTCAAGGCATTGGATCCAGCAGTCCTCATGGATCGAGTCAAAAAAGTTCATCCGAAGAAAACTTTTCCGATGAAGAAGCCATAGAAGAGGCTGAAGCTGGAGGTTCGGACATTTTCCCGGCGTCTTCGACATCTAAGCTTTCCGCTAGCATAGGGATCGCAGAGGATACATTCATTCAAATGCAAGACGAAGACCCTGCTGCAGCCCTTCGACTCCTGCTGAACACCAGTCAAGCCAATACCTCAAGTGAAAAGATTCCTGGTGCTTCGTCCTCCTCTGATGCTGACATAACCTCTTCAGTGCGCCAAGATTGCCTGCTCTTGAAGTTATCAATGGAATACGCACGGGAAGACGTACTTAAATCCATTGAAGAGAATCCCTCTGCCGCTTTTGGACACCTGAATTTTTTGAAGAAATTGCACAACCCCCTTACCTCTGATGAGATTCTAGGCAAAGTTATCCAAATCGAGGCCATCATCGACCAGTTTGCAAGTACCGTGCAGAAAAAACGCGAAAATAGCGCCAGACTGGATGCCCAGAAACAGGCACATATCCTTCTACTCGAGAAAGCCCGAGCTGCTCAAAATGAAGTCGAACGTCTCACCAAAGAGGCGAAAGAAGGATCTTCTGAGATCAAAGCCTGTGATGATAACATCTCCTCCTGGGAGGCAACTATTACAAATTTGCTGTCTCAGGTCGATGATCTAAGGCAGAAAATTGTAACAGAGCAAGCCAAACGCCAAGAACTCCAGGAGAAGGCCGCTAATTCGATTCAGAAGCTGGTTGCTGAAAAAGGGAGGGAAGGCCTGAAGGCCTTTAGCGCATCTCAAGCTGTAGCAGATAAGGCGAGAGCTATGGAGAGTGCTGACCAGGTCTTAACTAAAGAGATGGCTACCTTGAAGAAACTATATGAGGACTTGGTCATGCATTAGTAGAACTTATAATTTCTATATTTCGAATTCTGTATTTCGATTCTACTTTTTATGTAATATTGACAAATGCCTTTTTGTGGCAATTTACTGTTATCGCCATTTTTATGTTTCCAGTATTTTTCTTATTCTATGCTTATTTTAACTTCGAGCAGTGTTGGTTTATATTTTTTCAAATACTTACCATTTATGCTCAAAGTACGTTTCTGAGGGGTTAATTCTTCTAACTTATAAGCACCATTCGAATAGATCTGAATTATTTTGAACGGTCCTTCCCAATTTGGGGACCATTTGCCCAAGGCTCGATCCTTACTATCCATGGGCAGGATAACCTTCCAAACTAAATTTCCAATACTAAAAGTTTTTGACTTCACTTTCTTATTATAAGCTTTAGCAACTCTTTCTTTTTGTTTAGTCAAAACCTCTAATGCTCTTAATCTCTCCTCATCTAAATCAACCAACTCATCTGACATCATTTTCCAATAATGATCGATTGGAATATCCATTTGTTTTTGTACCCTGGCTGATTGCAAATGTATTTCGACCGGAAGTACAGCATCATGCCCATAAGTCAGTCGAAATGGGGTAGTATTAGTTGATTCCTTAGGAGAATTTCTACATGCCCATAGAACTTGATCTAACGTTTTATTCCAATTTCTTGGCTTTTGGGCAATGTGTTTTTTAATTAAGTTAATTACAATTTTATTGGCTGCTTCGACCTGACCATTTGCTTGCGCGTAATATGGTGTTGAGGTTAATAATCGAAAGCCAGTTTTTTGGGCAAATTCTTTCATTTTTCGTCCAGTAAAAACTGAACCTTGATCAGTGGTAATTGTTTCGGGAATACCAAACCTATAAATAATATAATTTTGAATGAAACTAATTACTGCTTCCTGATCAACATTTGGCAAAGGGACTGCTTCGATCCATTTTGTAAAGTAATCGACACCAACTATGATATAACGCTGGTTCTTAGAAGAAGCAGGCTTGATTTCACCAATTAAGTCCAAAGCCCATCCTCTGAAAGGCCAAGGTTTGATTATGGAGTGTAACTCACTAGCAGGTACATGCTGTATTCCTGCATGCTTTTGGCATTCCTGACAGCCTTTAGCAAATTCTATACAGTCTTTTAACATCGAAGGCCAATACAAACCTTGTCGAAATAAAAGCCATTTCATTTTATGGCCTGCTTGATGTGATCCGCAAGCCCCACTGTGAACATGGGAAACTGCCAAGTATGCTTCTGATTCACTTAGACATTTCAGCAACACTCCTTCTGCAGTCTTTTTAAACAAATCATTTCCCACAATCACGTAATTTAAAGCCCTATATTTGATCTTTCGAGCCACATTGCCTATTGGATTTTCCAAATATTCAATAATGGACTTTCTCCAATCATTATCTAACATATTGTCAATGGCCAAAATTTGAATTTTTTCCTGGAGATTATTCATGCTTTCATCTTCATTATTTTGTGGTGTACTTGCCCCCACAAGTTTTGGCATTGGCAATTTAGTGCTTAATGGCTCTGGAAATTCCAGTTTATCTTTTATTTCGATCAACTGAGTTAACTTTTCCTTCGACATTTTGTACCCTGAAGCTATTTGGGCTAAATCATTTGCTTCTTGGTTTTCTTGTCGAGGTATATGTTCAATGTTAATATAATCGAAATGATTCAGAAGAGAACTTGCGATAACAAAATATTTTGCTAAGTGTTCACTAACACATTTGTATTCTTGTGTCAATTGCCTCAACACTAATTCTGAATCGCCTCTTATGTTAACATTTCTTGCCCCCAGGCTAATTAAAATTTCAAGGCCTGTAATTAGAGCCTCATACTCAGCCTCATTATTAGAACAAAGCCCTTTGATTTTATATTTGAATTTAGTTGGAACTTTATTGGGGGATATTATTAAAACTCCAATTCCAGTTCCATGTTTGTGTTTCGATCCATCGAAATACAAAATCCAAGGCTCTGTATCGACATAGTCTTGCGGCATCTCGATCACTGAGTGATCTACAATAAAATCTGCCACAATTTGACCCTTAACAGATTTCAAAGGCTTGTACGTTAAAGAATATTCTGTTAATGCTAAAGCCCATTTTCCAATTCTACTGTGCAAAATAGGTTTTGACAACATGTGCTTAATAATATCATAATGAGAATATACATAAACATCAACAGGCTTTATATATTGCTTAAGTTTTGCACAAGAGAAATACAAACAAAGACAAAGTTTTTCTATGGCAGTATATCTAGTTTCTGCATCATTTAGTACACGACTAAGATAATAAATTGCATGGTCTATGCCATCATCATCTTCCTGAGCCAACATGCTACCAATGGTCTTGTCAGACGCAGCAATATACAACTTCATAGTCTTGTTTCGACTAGGAGGCATTAACACAGGAGGCTTGATCAGATATTCTTTAATTTCATCGAAAGCCTTTTGATGCTCTTCATTCCATTTGAATGGTTCATCTTTCTTGAGTCGAAGTAATGGCGAAAAAATTTGAGCTTTGCCACTTAGATTCGAAATGAATCGTCTCAAGAAGTTGATTTTTCCTAGCAAAGACTGAAGCTGTTTTTTGGTCGAAGGAGGCTTCGTCTCAAGAATAGCCTTTGTCTTGTTTTGATTTATCTCAATGCCTTTTTTATGCACCACAAAACCAAGGAAGTCTCCTGCACGCACACAAAAAGCACATTTTAATGGATTCATTTTTAATCCATGTTTCCTCATTCGTTCGAAAGATTGCCTAAGGTAATCCAAATGGCTATCTTCTGAGGAAGATTTGATGATTATATCATCAATATAAACTTGCATAAATGTGTCAATAAAATCATGAAACATGGAATTCATGGCCCTTTGATAAGTGGCACCAGCATTTTTCAACCCAAAGGGCATAACCACCCATTCATAAGTGCCTAAAGCACCAGGGCATCGAAATGTTGTTTTCGACACATCACTTTCAGCAATAAATATTTGGTTATAACCAGAATAACCATCTAACATGCTTAGAAATTCGAAGCCGGCTGCTGAATCTACCAACATTTCTGCTACTGGCATAGCATATTCATCTTTAGGTGTAGCATTATTTAAATCCCTAAAATCTATGCATACTCTAAGAGTTCCATTCTTTTTAATGACAGGGACTATATTTGCTAACCATTCGACATACCTGGCAGCCCTGATGAATTTACACCTCAGCAGCCTTTCGATCTCTTCCTTAATCTTGGACATGATTTCTGGTGCGAACCTTCTTGGTAGTTGTTTTACTGGTCTTTTTCCCTCCTTAATAGGTAATTTCATTTCGACCATTTCTCTGCTTAACCCAGGCATTTCGTGGTAATCCCAAGCAAAACAGTCTTTAAATTCTCTAAGAAGAGGCACCAGCTTTTCTTTTAAACTTGAGGTGATATTGGCACTGATATAGGTTGGCCTTTTTATCGAGCCATCTCCAATATCGACCTCTTCCAAAGGATCTTGAGCCTGCATCTTTGGCGCCTCACTTATGGGATTTTTCTCAAAACCCAGCGGCTCATCATCATAAATACAATCCAGTCTTCGATCCTTTGTTTCTTTGTTTTCACGATCTTCGATCTTGGCTTCAACTGCCATATTTTGTTGAAATTCAGCCTCAAAGGCCGTATTTAGTCTATTTTCGGCCATATAAGCCGTAATTCTGGCCCATGCAGTGGCCTCAGTCATATTAATCTTCATATATATTCCACCCAGTTGGTGGAATGACTCCATCTTCAGAGGGAACAACATCAATTTCCTCCCTCTCCCATATAAACCCATAGGTAGGATGGAGTTTGACAGAATGGATAACATTGTCACTTGATTCGACAATAGCCTCCTTATCACCACAAGGTGCTATGTTAGCCAACTTTTTGTCAAAGGTTTGTGCAGTAACATTATCGACCTCCGACTTATAGAAGCTTTGATCCGCTTCTATATTTTCAACAATTCCATCCTCCCTCCAGATAATGAGTTTCTGGTGAAGGGTAGATGGCACAGCCCCAACTCCATGGATCCATTCCCTTCCTAACAGCAAGTTAAAATTAGCCTTGGACTGTATCACCAGGAATAGAGTTGGTCGAACTATACTGCCCACAGCAACATCTACTTGAATGGCTCCCAAAGAATAGCCAGTTTTACCCTCATAATTCGAAAGCACAATGTTGTGGGCAGATAGATCAGTGTCATGTTTCCCGATCTTGTAGAGCATAGATCGAGGCATTAAGTTGACAGCCGCTCCTCCATCAATGAGCACTTTGTTGATTCCAACATTCTCAACTTTTGCCCTGATGAAAAGAGGTTTGAGATGACTTTTCATCTGAAAATCTGGCTTTTCGAAATAAGCTAATTGCTCTTCCACACAGCCATTATTCATAACATAGTAACATACTGGCTTTGGGTCAGCCATATCAAAATGATCGAACTCGCTTTCGATCTCAGTAACTTCAGATTGGACATCATATTCAGATGGCAAGATAGATACCACACAGATGACATCAAAATCTGGTTCAGAATCCAGTAGATCCTCATCTTCCATCTTATCTTCATCCACTGGAGGCAGGAGCCTCTCTTTTACTGGCCTCCTAGATACTTCTTTATACTGGCCCGTTTGCGGATTCTGTTGGGCCAATTTCTTCTGACGCTGGAACCTACGCCATTGGGTCCTCGTCATAGGATTCTTTCCTCTGTAATTGTTCCTATAAGAGTACTTATTAGCCTCTTGTGGGCCAACTTGCTTCGTTCCACTCGAACCACCTACTTCCATGATCCCTTTGTTGAACCTTATGAGTCCCTGGTGCATCCATTTTTCGACCGGAACTGATCCAGGAGGAGAGAAAGTATTCCTTCGACCAGACTTCTGATTAGTATTCGGCTGCACCATAACTCTTTTGCCTTTATCGAAACGTTGGTTCTGCTTTGCCCCCTTGTTAACAACTTGGTATTTCTTGAGGCCCTCAGTAGCCTCCCTATCACATACTGCACTGCAGCGAGGGCAGAGCATCACAATCTTGTTTTCGAGTTTGCATCTGTTCAAGAAATCAATTAATTCCTCCTCAGCCTGAGGATACACAACCTTCATTTGTTCATTGTAATCCTCTTCAGATATGTCCTGAACTTGCACATGGGACAACTCCATTGTTTCGACCATCATTATTTCTTGGGGCTCCGCATAGAGAGTTTCAGCAGCTTTGGATGTTTCAGAATTTGCCTGAACAACCTTTGGTTTCTCACCAAATTTGAGCCTCCCTTCGTCAAGAGCCTTTTGAACCAAATCCCTGAAAAGAACGCAACGTGAGGTTTTATGGCCAAGAAAATTATGAAATTTACAATAACCCCTTTTCTTCTGTTGTTCGATTGGGGGTAATTTCAAGCCCTTGGGAACAACAATCTGGCCATCTGTGACTAATAAATCAAATATTTCATCACATTTAGTTATGTCAAATGTATAAGTTTTAGACACAAATTTATCATTTTTAGGTTCAACAGGGTTTTTTCCATTGGAAGGTCTAAGGAGTTTACAAACATAAGGAGGCCCAGGTTTTAATTCTGCTAAATCAACCTCATTGTCTTCGATATCTTCATAAATAATATCGAACTCCTGGTCACTGTCATTGGTTTCGACATATGCAACCTTTTCCTTCTTATGGAATTTAGAATTTCTAGCCTTTTCAGCCTTCAACCGTTCGAGTTGTCGAACTCTATCAGCCAATTGAGCCATATCCCTTAAATACTGGGTATCTAATTTCTTTCTAATCGAATAGTCTAGGCCACCAGCAGCCATTTCGACTAATTCATGTTCAGGGACTTGGGTGAAACACCTTGCCTTTAAGAGTCTGAATCTGTTCAAATAATCATCAATTGATTCAGGTGCCTTGCGTCGAACGCTGGCTAACTCTTTAAGGCTAATCTTAGATTGTCCCATATAAAATTGCTCATGGAAAATCCTTTCCAATTGGTTCCAATTATGTATGGAATGAGGAGGAAGGGTTGTAAACCATGTAAAAGCATTTTTAGTCAAGGAATTAGGGAAAAATTTCATTCTTAAATTTTCATTATTAGCCAAATCCCCTGCCTCGACCAAATATCTAGCAATGTGTTCGACAGTGGACTCATTTGTCTCTCCTGCAAACTTAGTAAACTTAGGGATTTTCACACCCCTTGGTAACTCTGCTTGTAACACAAACTCAGATAATGGAGACACAAAATTGGGCCTATGTAAACCCAAATTTAAACCGTTCTGTACTAAAATTGTTTCGACCATTTGGGCCAAGTTATTCTGCCTATCGAAACGGTTTTGTTGAATATTCCCTATTACTTCATCAGCATTTTGGTTTCTATTTACCAATACTATACCAGGGTTTGGTTCGACCTGTTGGACTGGTGGCTCTATACGTGCCACTGGTTGTGCTGCTTGAGCCATTTGCATCCCTGGGTTGTTAGGCATCTGTATCTCTTGGACAGGCGCCTGTATTTGGATCTGTCGAATTGGTGGTTGCTGTATGGGTGGTGCCCCAAAAAAGTCAGCAATTCGACTTATTTGATTTGTTAACATTTGGTAACTGTCATTTGTATTTTGAATTAAGGGGTTAATAACAGTTCCTATTTGTTGTGTTAACATGTTAACCATATCATGGTTACTTTCATCCATTTGTTGTCTGAGTGACAAAACGGATGTATTGGTTAAATGTTGAGGAATTACCCTACCTTGATTGCCCGCTACAGATCCTGATGGAGAGGACATATTAAGATTCTCTATATTTGGTTGAGAGTTTTGCAACCCTGCCATCAAAGATGTAGGCATGCCATATAGAGGGTTTTGAGGCGGTCGAAAGGGACTTCCAATGGGATTCCCTAAACTAGGGTTATTCCATGGGGCAAAAGCAGACGCTGACGTGGTCGAACTTGCCAACGTCATGTTGGTCATGGGAGAAGTTACCTCTGTCTGATTCATAACTGTCGAAGCGGTCGAACTTATCGTGCCAACAGCTTGGTCAGGAATTGCTCCTATGCCAGAATTTATATTGGCATTACTGACAGATGTCTGCGTTGGTTGCCCCTCCATATTTGGAAGGTCATTGTTTCGATTACTTGGGGGTGGTCTAGCCATCCTTGTACGAGTTTTGAATTCTGTTAAGTGTGGAACAGATTTCCCACTTCTTAAATGCATACAAAATCAAAACAATTAAGAATGCAATAAACCAACTGCACTAAACAACTTTAATAATAATTTAAAATCAAAACACACAATTGACCGGTCCCACTGGGCGTGCCAATTTGTTTACGCTGGAATTTGGTAAACAACCGCTAGTCTAAGTTAATTGCTTGCGAGATCAACTAGTGAATCTCAGGAGCATGTCATTGGTGTGTTTGCTTTAAATATAAAGCCGTTAATGTTCATCATTGCAATAAACATTTACTGGTTCGAAATTTGCAAAAAGGAAAATTCTTTGACAGAATCGAAATGCTGAAAGTAACTTTACAAGGGAAGATAAATTGCAGAATCGAAAGGCTCAACGAGTTCATTCAATCGAATGAACCATTTAAAAGACAGGAATTATAAAGTGAAATGTAAATTGCATTGCATTTGAAATGTAAAGTTTACAGAAACTTAAAATGGTTCACAAACATACATTCTCCTTGCGTACTCGTTTCTCTCTGCGCTGGGTACTTTGAGTATATAAGGATTCATATAAATGATTTGCGACCCTGAAATCTGACTAACAAACTGCTATATATAGACATTCGAAAATAAACTGCCCTAACGGTCGAGCACTATCCTAATGCCAAGTGTCCTGCCACGTACACCTTGCATGCACATAACTGCTCCTTAGAACGGTTATCCACATTGCTCGAAGTCGAACTGATTTTGTGAAGTTTTGTCAGAAATTGCGCTAAGTCCAGAAATCTGGCTGCCTCGACTTCGACTCGAGTATACACCAGTTCGAATCGCCCAATGATTCGAAGCCCTCTTTCTTGTCTTAGCCTTGTACTTCGTAAATACTTCCTTGCACCTGGGAATCCCTTTCAAAAAACTCTTTTTCCGATTTAGAACAGAATCTGGCAAAACTCGTATCTAGAGCATATTTTTAGCTCATCAAAAATATGGGCTAACACCCACCAAATCAAATTGGCAAGAATCTTCCAAAAGAGGATATTGAGTCTACGAAATTATTTAATAAACAAACATGACCAAGAGAGGACAAGATATTGACATTCCCTTACTCCATTAAATTTATTAAAAGAAAAAACATCCACCACCACCATTTCATTGAAGGCATATTCTCAAGCATGAGGAGAAGGTTGTACGAAAAAGGGTGTTCAAAAATACACATTGTGGAATAAAAAGATTTATTTTATATTTAAATTATATTAGAAACAGATGACATATTAAATAATGTACCTATTGATGAACCCTTGAAACATAAAAATTCTTCAATAGTGTGAAGACTCTACGTGTATCTACACCGAGACTGACCTCTATTCATCAACAACTTTGACAAGTGGAAAAATAAGAACAGAGAAATGATATTAGGATTGTTTCAACGTGCAGCCCAAGGCTCTATATAGCACGCTAAAGATACCAAATTTCTGATCAAATCAAAATCATTATTAATAGTATCCTTTTTTAAGCTATATTATTTCTTGTTACCTTTTATTGCTAACCATTTAACAATTAAAATTGAAATAATAATTGATCAAGTCAAACTTGTATCTAGTCGTCTTTTCAACCCAAATTCCAAATACACAATTATACATGTTTGTTTTTCTTCTTTCACCAAATCTTTCATATTATTTATATTTTCAGTGCTAGTAAAAATATAATAATATTCCACCTTTTTGAAATTAATTAATCATTTGATCATATTAAATTCTCTAATTTAATTAATCATCAAATATTAAAATAATTTCTTTAACAGATATTAGAGCACTCGTTTGTGTGTGACCCTGTAGGTTCAATACTAAGCCGGTAATATATTAATCAAATTAATATACTAATCAATGTAGGCGTCTAGCAACACTCCTTAATGTCCGGATAGCATGAAGTGGCATTTTACTTTCAAGAACCATTAGAAGAGTAGTGTAATAATTTCTTTCATCTTTACAACTTTGGGTTAGCTCTAGAGTATGGTATTACTATCAAACCCTTTTGAGTTAACTCATAATGACTTAAGAAACACATTTCTTCTTTCATTTAATTTTCTTGGCCAGGATATAATTTTATTCATAGAGCTCAAACTTATTACCAAGAGTCGATGTATTCCTTCTTGATTAATCATTAATTTCATAGGTATTTAATCATATCCAATATCCATTCAACAAGTGCTCTAAAGCACTAGGTGTTCGAAATCAAAATACAACAAATAACCTGTTAATTACTATGACAATCTCGGGTCAAAGAAAGTTATTATACCTCTTCTTGAGAATTTTCTATTGACAGCTTATGATAAATTTTAACCATTAGAAAATTTCAATTGAGTCAGTTCAATAATCACATCAACATGTGACTCATATATATATGAAAATTAATAAATGAGATCTATTAATATTTATTCAATAAATACTATCACATATATATTAATCCATCAGAATTATTGATATCCTATTTACAATAATCCTATGATCAAGAACGGTTTAGATTAAAATTAGAACGAACTTGTTTCTCATCATCATAATCTCTATTATAATAACAAGTCTTTAATTTTTATCAAGGACATTATCAAATGGACCATTTAATCAAATAGTGAAATATGACAATGAAAATAAAATAATACTTTATTATTAGAATTAGAATTGATTATATGATGACTTGGATCGTAGGCATATAAATTTATTCCAAACAAAGGTATCCACTCAACTAAGTTAGCCAATAAAAAACAAATAACCTATACAAATATAAAATTCCAAACATATGCTTTGTTTCCCATGAAAATTGAAAAAGACTTCAACAAAAAGCAAATCATTTATAGAATGAAAACTAATTATTCCATTAGCATAATTGTTTCCACAACCATATAGTTCGGTTCAAAGAAAAATTTAAATAGCACAAGCATTTCTTAACTTAATCACCACCTTAAAATAAATTTATCTCATGGTTATCAAATATCAATAAGATATACTACACAAACCACTATGATTCAACCAAATGTTCAGTAAGTTTTCATGTTGATCATACAGGTAGTTAAATGTTTATTTTTATCTAAGATAAGTCTTGCATAAAGCATATGCAACACAAATTAACTTTCTGAGGGTTCGATAAAATATGCTATTGCTTTTGGTGATTACAAAAATTGTGAAACTAGTACGCAGCTTTGACAAATACATTGATTTGTCAAAAGTATTAAATAAAGAGAAAGAGATGGTAGATTCTATACCGTTATATGCTGAGAAACACCAGGTGCTCTTGATGCCCTGGAAACTTTGGACAGTTCCTGCTCAATATCCTCCTGTCCATTTAACCAGAAAATGATAAAATACTTTATAAATATATTCTATAGCAACATGCACGTGGCTTATGGTGTCTTAATAATGTAATTGAAATAACAATTAGATCAATGAGTCAGACAAACCTTAGAGAAATACACAGGGCAGTAATGCTTATTCCTCTTCTTCACAGCCAAAAGCTCTGACTGTAAGAACATATGATTATTAGTCAATAGTACCAATCCACCACAGAGATGAGGCAATATTAAAATAGTTATATAGCTTAAAATCAGCCAGTCTCTAAAAATGTATATCATATGCCACAAATCAGCTGTAGTTAATTAGTTGACAGTTAGTTCAGTAAGAAAATGTACTGAAGTTAAGTTTGTACTGATCGTAATAGTTCCCTTTTTATAAATGTATAAACCAAAAGATGAGCTCATAACATTTTGTAACTCTCACCCACAAGCAAATAAGAAAACATACCTAAAAAACAGGAACTCCATCAAAACCTCCCTAGTTGACTGGTTTGAGCTGACAAGAGTGAAATGGAAACTAAATTAAACACAATCTAACAGCTTAGTGGATCAACCAACATATATGCTACATGTTTATATATAGTTTAGTTTTAAATTGATATAGAACTAATTCCCACATAGCAACTATCGTGTATATAGTCAAAGATTCTTTCTCTCATTATTGTCATTGCTACTGGACTAAATTGATGAACAATAATGGTGCTGCTTAAAGTGATATGTTGTAAGTGAGAACTATATAGTATATAGTAAAATTCTAACCTCCAAAGCATTCCTTATTTGAACAGGATCAAGTAAGAATCGGAAGGCAATGCCTTCAACCTTCAACATGTATACTTGTAGCACAAGAATTCATCATATGTAAAAGGTACATGATAAACACCATAATTAACAAGCTGAAGACACTATCTGCTATCTAGTTGCAGTCAGTAGCACATCCTTCCCTCGTTATAGATTACCCAATTCCAACATGACTCTCAATATGATAGAAACCAAGTACAACCAAAGACATTTGATAGATACAGGTATGGAATACAGGTTCCATTGGAAAAATATGTTGAGAGTATAGCAGATAATGTTATCAATATATATAATTTGACAACAACATATGCATCAATTAAAAGAGCACTAACTAAAGCCAAGGTATCATTGAAGAAATCCACATTTGCATTTATTTTCCTTTAAGAAAAGCAACATTACAGCGAGAGAGCGAAGAAAATGAAAAGGACCTGGTCGAGAGTAATTGGAACAACTTTAGCCTTGCTTCGAAGCTCTCTACTACGTGATCGAACCTAAAATAGTGAACAACAAATTAGGACAATGCAATTAAGAGAGGATGAAATTGGAATAGGATTGAGTGGAGAAACTTGAGCGAGAAAGGCTTCGGCGTCCTCTTGGCGAAAGCAAAGCAATCCAATGGACTTGGCACCGTCGGGGTCGGAGATAAGAACGAACTCGTTGTTGGAATTGTTGACGGTGAAAATGGAGGTGCCGACGAGGGACTTAGCCACATGCTGGGAGCCCAAGGTAGCAGTGGCGGCATGGGCAAGGGCGTGTTTAGGGAAGAGAAGATTATGATGAGCTTGAGCTAGGCTCGCTTCATGTCATCCAAATTAGTCGCGAGGTCGGACCCTAAGCGGACGCAGTGTTGATGGATGAAGCTGGAAAATGACAGAAGCAGGTTTGAGTGTCCACGCGACTCCATCTGTTCTTCTAGTGTTGGGATTCTTTGGCGTATACCCTAGCAAGCCAATTGAAGAAAGTTTTCCTATCCTTGGGAGGAAAGGCCCTAAAAATCCCACGTTTCTCCTTCAAAAAATCACTCCTAATACTTTCCTTATTAACTATGGGATATTCGTTCTCATAAGTAAGGAACCAAGAGTCAATGGCTTCATAATCCAACTCAGGGCGGTACGGACCTACACAGCAAATTTCTTTAGAGTTTAAGAAAGCTGGAAGTAGCACCTAAGTTTCTCACATTTTCTTGCATTCCTTTTCATGCCCAGGGATTGAGAGTAACTCCAAGCCTTGGTTTGATTTTGTTGAAGACACTATCGATGTTGGTAATGGTATGCTCCTCATAGTGTTAGTAGAAGCATGTTGCTCTATGGTGTTGGTGCGTTGAGAGGAAGTGACCATTCTGGACAAGAAGGTAGGAGAGAAAAGAGGAGCAGTCACGAGAGAAAGAAAAAGCTCAAGTGTGCAAGTTAGGGTAGCAATGAAGTAGTAGGAATGCTACTGACTTTTGAGTTCAGTATTTATAGAGTTTAAAAGATTGAAAATTTTCAAAATTTGAATAATTTAAATATCTTTTAAGACTGATAATATAATCTTGTGACATATTAATAGGGTAGGAAATTATAGCTGTAAAATAGGGAGTCATTTCTTATCGATTAGTGTAAAAATCACAACCATGATTAGATGATGTTTCCCATATATTAAATACTGATTAGACAAGATATTAATGTAATATTTGAATAGTTGTTACAAAAATATTGCATTCTCTAAGAAGTATCACTCAAATACATTGTTTTTGGAGAGACATTTGTTATCTTTGTTATATAAAATTTGATTAAGTTATGAAAATCAAATTTCGATGTACTTGTTTATAGATGAATAGAGGAAGCCCTTCAAAAGCAATCAGAATACAACAAAAGTTTGAGAAACAAGACAATTTAATCTAAAATGAGTGATTTCGAGTAAAACTGCGTGTAATTGGAAAGCATTAGAGAGCAAGTCTTTTTCGACAAATCGAAGTATCAGTTAATACAGTTGTAGAGAAGTTACGCGAAGCCAATTATGAGTATTAGATCACGGTATATAGCAATGTGGTTGTATACATGTCGAAATCATATAATTCGATGTTAGTATTAGATGTTTATAAATAAAACTACTAACGACCAATTTTGGAGATTGAAACACAATCACTTAATTTTTTAAAACACCAACACGCCTACATGGAAATTGGCAGAGGTTCAGCAAGTCATCATGTAAGTATTCAATTCTCAACTTTCATGAATTCATGTTTGTTTATTTTATTGCATATTTGTAAATCCTTAACTTTTTCCAATCTCTATTTCTTCTCAAAACTTTAGTTTTTCAATTTTTTTTATTATTGTTGAAATTATTTAGAAACTAATCATTAAATCAAAAACAACTTTTATTAGATTAAGTTATCCTATAACCTTGAACTGCAACATAATTATAACTCAAATGAATATATTTATTGTAATTATAATTGTAATTTACATTAAATTTAGACAATTCTCTATTAAGTTGAAAATTAAGAACTTGCTTATTTGACCAAAAAGAACACATAACATTATTTGATTAAAAAAATTTCATCTACAATTTTATACTTCAAAATCCAAAACAACAAAGTATTAAAGTTGATAACACAAGTGAAGTGTATTAGTAATAGTTGAAGTGAAGTGTATTAGTAATAGTTCAGTCTAACAAAATGAAGTCCAATTTCCTACTAAAAAAAAAAAAAAAAGTGCAGATAAACTTTATGCACTCCAATTATTTTTTTTTAACGTGCACAACCCAGTCTGAGTTTTTAAAACCAATCAGGTTACCGAGTTTCCTCAAAACCTGTCGAGTTTAGCCAGACCATCCTATGTTACATGCATGAGCGATCCAATAATGAAACTGGTTCGATTACGGCACCAGGTTCCAGTTGGACCAATCGACCGAACTAGATTTCACAACTATACCTTTAAATATTTATTTGTTAATAGAATCATTTAGTTAAAATCACTTTGTTGTCAAAAATATCTTTCTTTCAAGGAATAAATATAATATTCACAGCTAATAGTAAGAAAAATTAATTAAGTATTAGATAAAAATTTCATATAACTCTTTATTACATAAAAGAAAATGAGATAAATATTTTTTTAATATGAAAACTTAGGAAAGTAACTAACATCAACATTGTTGTTCTCTGCCGTGTTTGAGAAAGCATGCAATGTCGTCTGAAACCTCTGAAAGGACAAAATCAAACAGACTTGATCTGTCTCGAATTGAAACACCATTCCATTTCCTAAATTTTTCACTACCAGGAAAAAAAAAAAACTGAAGCACAAGCAAGCACTCCACCCATTTCCTCATCCTTTTCCTTGAATAGTTTCAGCTCTCAAAAGTCAAAAGTCAAAACCCCACACGTACGTTACTTTTTCTCCACAAACGTACAATTATCCTTAATCGCCCTCTTCAAATCCTCAAGCCCCACATGTCCACCACAGAACACCATTCTCCCCATGCGACTCACGTCATTCCCCGCCACATTCCTCACGCTCCACCACTCACACCTTCCATTCACAACCTCACACACCACCATCTCCATTTCCATCCGGTTCTGAAAATACACATAATCCCCAACCCAATGCACCTCAATGGACCCCACCACACCCCAACAACAACAACAACAATCCCCTTCACCCATTACTAACCTCACCACCATCTCCTTCGGAATCGCTCCTATTTCCTCACACCAATACCTTAACCCTAACCCTAATTCCCCTTTCACTTCCCACAACTTCACCTCCTTCACGTTCTCCGCGTCCCCAACTAATCCCGCCACCATTAAACGACCGCGTATCGTTCCCGTTACGCAGTAGAAAACGTTCTCACTCGGACGTAAATTGTACGGTCCCTGCCACGTCATTGTGCCGCAGTCGAACGAGTACGTCACGCCGGATTTTTTCTCCGTCACGTGCATCTTGTCTCCGGAGACGGCGACGGCGAGCCACGTGGAGGCGGTTGAGCCTTTGAGAATCTCCGGCATGGGCTCGCAACGGAGCCACGCGAGTGACTCCGGGTCGTACGCTTCCACCGCTAGAGGTTCGTCCTCGAAGTCACACGCGCCGCCGGCGAGGATGATGTGGCTTCCCACGCGCGCGACGATGGGGTCGGTGCGCCACACACGTGGGGGGCGCGCGTGGTGCCAGGTGAGTCTGAGGGGGTCGAGGGAGAAGGTGAATTCGCGGGGAGAGAGCATGTAGAGGAGCGTGGAGTGCGACGCGCGAAGGGCGGTGATGTGGTTGGGACTCGGCGCGTGGATTTCAAACCATTCTCGGGAGCGTGGGTCAAAGGCGAAGGTGGCGGTCACGTGTGGGGCACGGGGGCTCTGGATGTGCACGGTGAGCCAGGGCTTGGCGGGGTTGACGTAGCGGAGGGAGGTGGAGATCGCACGCTTCCATTCATGCGACACGTGGGAAGCTGACACGAGGTGGATGAGTGGCACGTGCGAGAATATGGCCTCTAAGATATCCCCGTGCATGGGAGCTTTATCTTCTCTTTCGTCTATGCATGTTGCCATCTGTGTGGGATATGCTTCTTCTGTTTGCTCTTTTTTGCTTCAGAGTAATACGAGTAGTCTAAAAGTATGGATCGTGAGGTATTTATAATTATATGAAAAGTGGGAAAATAGAACTGTAAGTGAAAGGTTGCGTCGTTTCGTTGGGATGAAAATCACAGGCTATCTACTAAGTATTAATACTGTACCTATTTTTGTTGATGATTACAGTCATTTTTATTGAGGAATCTAATAAGTATTTTAATTGTAGTAATAAATATTAATTTTTATATAAGTAAACTTATAATAAATAAATAATTTTAAATATATCATTTATATTTTAAATTTCTGGTAAATAATTACATTGTGATATAAAATTGTTTTTAATTATTAGATAGTTTCTTTTCATAATTGTACTGAATTTAATTTTAAAAAATAAATTGAAAAGAATAAACATTCAAGAAAATCATAGGTAAGATATATAAGATTGATTTAGTAGTAAAAAAAAGAAGAGAGAGAAGAGGCCAAGTTCCAACTAGGGTGGGTATACAATTTGGTCCCTAAGCTCGGAAGGGTAAGTCTAGTTAGCAAAAAGAAATTGATTGTTTTTTCAAAATTTGTATTCAACCCATCAATGTGTGGACTTAAATAGTAATTTGAAAAAATATTTTTTTATAAAAGTATTTTCATAAAGTGAAAAATATATAAAACTAGTTTTTTTTATTGGTGTCATACACTTTATTGTGGTCTCGAGACTAATTTATCATATTTTTTATACATTAAATTTGATTTTTGTTATCTTCCAGGGACCAATTTATTTGTACTTTTAAGAATAAATTTGATTATTTATCCTTAAGTTTTAAACAAAAATTTATTTATTTTTTGTAAGGATAAATACAATATGTTTATAAGCGACGGATAGATTTTGAAAGTGATGGATAATATTTGATTTGGATGTGTTTTAAACCATATTTATATTAAAATTCTGAATACAAATTTATAATATATTATAATTACTATAATAACAAAATCATTTAATAATGAATGCAAATGTACAATATATTATAACAATGACAATAATAAAATCATAATTATAAATGTTGCCAAATAATATATATATATATATATATATATATATATATATATATATATATATATATATATATATATATATATATATATATATATATATATATATATATATATATATATATATATATATATCAGTAACTAATCATACCATATCAGTAACAAATCATACCATAGAAGTCAATAAAAGAATACTAACATAAAATATATAAAAGAATGTTGTCATCCTATGTGATTTTATATGCAAATAACACTGTTTTGAACCATTGTGCCAAATTGAAGTCTTATTTTTTGAACAATAGGATTTGTAATTTGAACAATCCCTAAGCTCTTCAATCTTTTTGTATCAATTTACCCCCTTTGTGTGCAAGTAACATCAAGAGTTCTTGTTCTCAACAAGAAATAAAAGAAAATAAATAAATAATATAACTAATAAATAAGTTAACTAACAATAGAAAGCTCAAATCTAACTACATAAAAAAGAAGAAACATAACAATGTTACATATACTTTGTTAGCCATTGGATTCATGAATTCTACCAGTTTTTCATGATATGGTGAATATAGGAACATATTAGAAGGAAATGAAATGTTAACAAAAAAAGAGAATAAATTATTATACTTGACTATAGAATTTTTCATAAACATAACATGCAAAACAATATGATATTTCCTGGAATTTTTTTTAACATAACATGCAAACCAATTTTGAAATCTATAAGGTCAAATTTGAATTGATAAAAAAGAGATAAAACTTTTTTTAAAAAAGAAGATAAAACTCAACAGATAAAAAAAACTATCAAAAGCATAATAGGACAATTTCAAATAAAAAACAAATTTTTTAATAATATAAAAAGAGGGTCAAAATATGATAATGAGCACAATATAAAGACAAAATTTTTAATGACCTATCAGTCATTTTTTTATTTGTCTCCCGATCATGAAATGTAGAAAAAACTTGAAGGAAAAAGCCAAGAAATTTACGACTTACATCAAACCGAACCACATCTAGCTAGCATTAACAAATATGACTTTTGGACCGCTTTCGGTGAGAAATAAATTGAAAATGTCAAATCCACTTGTCAAACTCATTTACATATTATTTTCTATTAAGAAAACATATAGGAGAACAAAAAATGTGGACGATAAAAATGCATTGTAAAAATTTAAATTAAATAACAAAAAAGTAAAACATTACTATTACTATTAATTGGTGAGTAATATTTATCTTCCTTACTCTTGTTGTTAAATTTATCTTCCTCGATCCCGTATATAGCTAGTATGATTTCTCATACTTGAGTATAGAACTTCACATCAATGTCTACAACACAAGCATATATCAAATTCATAAATCAATTGTTCTTATCAAAATCTGGAACCGTGACATGTCAGGGTGGACATCGCTGAGTGGGGTCCTAAACTTCACACGTCGGTTAGGAGAGGTGCCTATGACAGGAGGGGGAACCTGTAAAACAAAGGGCTCCAACGCTCAAGTAAGAATATGAGTTAAGAAAGAAAAACAAGTATATGCTTAATAAGACTCGTATGAGCAAGAGAGAGAGAGAGAAGAAGGGCATAGGCTTGTTATCGTGTGCTGAGTGCGTGAGTAAATCGTGAAGAAGGGTTCGATAGAACCTGTATTTATATTTGTTGAACGAGGGTGATGGTCCTTGTTTGTATGGGTTGTTGTAGCATTTGCAGATAATTTCCGACTTGTAGATAATAGTTAGGAGCTTATAGATAATGTTAGAGAGAACATTTACTTATAGATAAAAGGTAGATGATAATCGTACCTTGTAGATAATGTGGCGTTATAGATAATTAAATACTTGCCAATAGAAAAGATATTCAAATACATTTGAATATTAGTTAAGTTAGAGATAACCTATTTGTTGGGGAGCCCGACTGCTAAGGGTCATGCGTCCACGCTCTTGTAGTAGGACTGACGTGGAGGGTTGACATGCGTCTTTGAGTGCCATGTAGGATAAAACATAGATTTTGTGTGTCCTGGACAGTACATAATGTTGGATCAAGTGGCCTCAGAATAATTAAGAAGGGGGGGTTGAATTACTTATTAGTGAACCTTTACTAATTGAAAATCTATCCTTCTTAATGTTACTAGATTTAATTAGGCTTTTACTATAATGTTAAGAAAGTAAAGAACAGAAATAGACACTTAACCAAAAGTAAAAGCGATAATTAAAGTGCACAACGGAAATTAAAGAGTGTAGGGAAGAAGAAGACAAACACAAGAATTTTTATACTGGTTCGGCAACAACCCGTGCCTACATCCAGTCCCCAAGCAACCTGCGGTCCTTGAGATTTCTTTTCAACCTTGTAAAAACCTTTACAAGCAAAGATCCCCAAGGGATGTACCCTCCCTTGTTATCTTTGAACAACCAAGTGGATGTACCCTCCACTTGAACTGATTCACAAGAGATGTACCCTCTCTTGTTCTCAATTACAATAATCCAAGTAGATGTACCCTCTACTTGTACCACAAAGGATGTATCATCCAATGTGTTATGACAAAGTTCTCAGGCGGTTAGTCCTTTGAAACTTTGTGAAGGGGAAACAAAAGATATCTCAGGCGGTTAGTCCTTTGGAATCTTTTGTTTAAGGGAAAGGGAAGAATCAAAAGAATTCTCAGACTGTGTCGTTTTGAATTCTTTGAAAAGGGAGAAGGGAGACACAAAAGAATTCAGGCGGTTAGTCCTTTGTTCTTTTGGAAAAGGGAGAAGAGAGACACAAAAAGAATTCAGGCGGTTAGTCCTTGTCGAATTCTTTTTGGCAAAGGGAGAAGAGAATGAAAAGATATAACACACTTTTGTTTTCTGTGAAAGAAGAAGGTTTGGAAACTAGAAAACTTAGAAAGCTTTTTGGGCAAAGGAAGAAGAAGAAAAAGTTCAAAAAGATTGTAAGAGTTATGTAAAAAGTTATTGAAATGCAAGTCAAGGTCTTTCTTTTATAGACTTTTCATGTCTGGTCATGAAAACCATTAGAAGAGTTATAACCTTGAGAAAAACCTGAAAACCATTGGAAGAGTTATGTCTCTTGACTTTCTATTCAAAACTTGTCACTAGTAATCGATTACCAAAACCATGTAATTGATTACCAAAACCATGTAATCGATTACACAAAGCATTTTATGAAAAGATATGACTCTTCACAATTTAATTTGAATTTCAACGTTCAGATACACTGGTAATCGATTACCAATATATTGTAATCGATTACACCATTTAAAAATCAATTGGAACGTTGCAAATTCAGTTAAAAGCTTTTGAAATCAAACTTTGCCACTAGTAATCGATTACAGGTAATTCGTAATCAATTACCAGAGAGTAAAAACTCTAGTAACTTAGAAAATTTTGAGAAAAACTCTTTTGAAAAACAAAACTGTGCTATGTTTGTTTTTTGAAAAATCTTTTCAATACTTTGCTTGTGAAGTCTTCTTGATTTCTTCTTTTGAATCTTGAATTCATCTTTTCTTGAATCTTGAAATCAAACTTCTCTTGAATCTTGAATCTTCTAGATTTCTTCTCATGAAACTTGAAATTATTCTTGATCTTGAACTTGTTGACTCAATCTTGAAATCATTCTCTTGGGCTTTTTGTCATCATCAAAACTACTTGAATCAACTTGATTCATCATCATGAAGCTTGCTTCTACACATAAGCCCCGCAAGCTCTGAGCCGGCTTGCGGGTGAAAGAGGTTGTCTAGTGCTTAAAGAGATTATCTTGTGTCGAGGGAGTTTATCTGATGTCCGGGGTAGTAGTCTTGACAAGCAGAGGTTCATGAGTTTGTCAAGCCCCCAAGTATGAATGAGTGTTGTCCTGTGTCAGGTGTGGAAACCTTGACCAGTCTAAGAGAATTGCAAGTCAACGTGGCTTGTCAAGCCCCCGAGCTTGGACAAGTGTTGTTCGGGCTGTTTTTATCAAGTGGTCTATGATGGACATGTCTTTGGCGTGTTAGGTAAGGTAAGTCATTAGATTTGACAACTCTACCCTTTTCTGACCATTGGAGAGTGCATTGAAGACAAACGTTACTTTTGTCTACTGCAACAGACGTGTGCGGTGCATGTGCAACACTCTTGCATACATGTCACTCATGGAATGGGCACGTACTGGAGTAGTGGTTCATGCGTGAGTGGGAAGCGTTATGGTGTGAAATTTTAGGGCACCTCTTTAGCTCCTACCAGTTACCGATGTGTCTGTCTCCCCTTTAAATGGAATAGACATTTGATTTCAGGTCATTGTTCATTGTCTTCTTGCTTCCTTGCTTTCTTGCTAGCTTTTGTGCTTTCTGGCTTTCGGTTTCCATTTCTTCTTCCTCCAACTTCCAAAGGTACTTTCATCCACCATAATGTCTTATTTTTTGTCTAATTTTGACATCGGTCTGGGTGGTAGTGACTCTGGGGGCTCAATTGAGTAGCCCATCTTGGATTGGGAGGTCATCTCAATAGGCGGTTCCAGGTCTAAGGATACTCACCAAGGTGCGTCCAATAACGAGTCATCCTCTACTAAGAGGGTGAGGGCCTCGCGTCAAACAGGTGGGGGTGCTTCTCGCCCTAGAGGAGGGTCATGGCTTTCCGCTACTGTCGGGGAGCCTGTCCCAGTCACGGTGAACCTCCCCCCTTCTGCTTCCGGGGGTGTGAGGAAAGGCAGTGGCGGTGGACATGTGAGGGCATCTCCCTGCATGCGACGTAGCCTTTGTGTTAGGTTGCTGTTGTCCATCCCGACCATTGCTGGCTATGAGTGGGTGAGGGGCGATGTGTTGAAATATAAGTCTTGTCTGACCTTGGCGACGAGTGTCATTGCGCTTTAGCGCCAGGTGAAGTTGGAAAACCCTAAGGACTCCTGTAAGTTGGTCGTTCAGGCGTGTGGGAGTGATGACTTCCCGTTTTTTGGGGTGGTGCCTTGTCATCCGCCCTTCTTCTTTATGTACAGATGTCTGTTTGAGGTCCTGGGTGTCATTTTACCCTTGACCACTTTTCAGTGTACTCTACTGGAGCACTTGAATGTGGCCCCTTCCTAACTTCACCTGAACAGTTGGGCGATGGTGTGAGCCTTTGAAATTCTATGTCCTTTCTTCAACATCCGTCCTAGTGTGTCGGTCTTCTTGTTTTTCTTCCAAATGAAGTTGAGTGGCAAGATCAGAGTGGTTTCCTTAAACAACGTGTCCAAGAAGCTGTTTGATTTTGATTTAAACATTTTTCATTATTTTAAGGACCATTTTTTCAAGGTCTTAGTTATTGATGTCGTGGATGATGACATGCCACTAATGCTTAATAGGGATAGGGAGCCCTGCTTCCCGTTCTACTGGGAGTCTAACCCCACTAGGTTCAAGTCTTATGACAAGGATTTGTTGACCTTTGTGGATAGGGTCGACAAAGCAATTTTGGCACACCTGCCAGCCTCGCTGGACGTGTAGGCCATTTTGTCTGTTCCTTCAGCGAGCGATCCTCTCGCTGCCTTAGATGGTAAATGCCTAACCTTGCCCTCGTTTGTGTCTGAGGTTGGTGTCAGCCAATGACTAACACATGTTTGTGTTGTTGTCTTACTTGTTTTGCAGGTATTATGGGTGACTTCACCTGGAGGCCACTCATGAAGCAGGTTGGACCTACAGGTGTGATCGTGCCACCATCTGCTGAAAAAGAGGGCTAGCCTGCTGGTGAGGTTGGTCCTGTTGCTATTGCTGTTGAGGTCACCCTTAATGCTCCTTCCTCTGTTTTGGCAAAGAGGAAGATGGATGATATTGTTGGGTCATCTGGCCACAAGAAGTTGAAGGCCCTTATGAGTCTTCACGCCCAAAGATGGGCTGCAGGGTTGATGCCCACAGCGGGTTGCCTTTCGACTGTGCAAGATGTGCCTCTGGCTCCACTGACCGTCAAGACTCTTGCTACTCCTGCTCCTTCACCTCCTCCCGCAGTTGCTATTCAGGAGGTTGCCCATGCTGCTGATGAAGTTTTTATGCCAGCTGCTTAGGTTGATTCTGCTATGGCACCATTGTCCACCGTCGCGGCACCTTTGTTAAGTGTTGGTGTGGCGGCCACTGGTGCTCTCACAGTATTGCCTCCTTCCTCTGCAGCTCCGATGCCTTCTTCCTTTACTATTTTGGTGGCGGTGGCGTCGCCTTCTTCGTCCTCTCGCCCTCATGTCTCGCTTGATCACTTGTACACCTCTAATGATACTGACTCATTGTGGGGTACAACTTATAAGCCAGAGCAGAAGGCCCCAGTTGCCTTTGTGTCAACCTTCGGTAAGAACCTTATTAGGTCGACTGGGGTGTAGAATGTTACTGACTCTGCCAAAGTGTTTCTCCAAAGGAGTTTGGCAATTCTGGAGGATAATGGATTGCGGCACCAAGAGATTATGCAGAAGGTGGCATCCTTGGAGGCGGAGGTCGCCAAGTGGAGGGTTACTGCTTAGACTCTTTGGCGAGTGGAATGCCCTAAGGTGGACAATGCCACCGTTGCTTTTGTTGAGGCCACAAGGTCAAACCACCAACTGTATTCCAAGGTTGGTGGTGTGTTGGCCAAGTTGCTACGCACCTAGTTAGATGATGATGAGCTGTTTAGATGCTGTAAGGACTTGTAGGCTAAGAAGATGAACTTGGGTGGCAAAGTGGAGAGTTTGGCGGTTGAGAAGGACAGGCTTGCCAAAGTAGTTGCTAATTTAGAGGCCCGACTTAAGGAGTCTGAGTCTAGGCTGGAGGAGTCCGAGTTATGGGCTGCCAAGGATAGGGAGGCCGGCAGGCAGCTTGAGGAATAACTGATTTTGTAAAAAAGAAGGTCGTGGAGCAGCATGAGAAAGGGTTTCAGAAGGTCGTCAGACAGGCCTATTTCTTTGTGAAGGACCTTGACTTAGGTCTCTTCGATCCCTTCAAGGATGTGAAGGATGGTGTCTTGCTTGATGAGAAGGAGATTGTTGTGGAAAAAGAGGCTGCTGATGAAGGTTAGGGTATTGTGGAGCAAGGTAATGATGACTGTGTCTAAGCTGCCTTTGTCTTTATCTTTTTCCTCTTTTTTGAAATTTGGCCACACAGGCCTTGCAACTATATCAATTATTTTTGTTCAATGCACAAGCTTTCCTTTGATGGGAAATTTTGAACTGTATGTCTTATGTGTATGTATGTATGTTGCCTTTGTCTTGGCAATGCTCCGTACTTGTGGTCGTATGAATAGATCATCATAATGTAGATAATGTAGGAAGCAAGACCTTGTTGATGTAGAGGTAGGACCGTGGTGGTCTTGTAAAGTGACGTGAAGTCATCTCAAGTTTGATTTCAGCCTGGTAAAAGGTCTTGTCACCCATCTGATGGGGCTTTCTTCTGTTTTGTGGGGCTTCTCCCCTGATGGTTATGAGGAGTTGTGTTTGACTTGCCCCTGGTTGAAGGTCTTGACTAACTAGTGTGGGGATATGTCGTTTGACTTGCTGAGTTCCTCCTCTGATGGTTATGAGGAGTAAGTGTGAGCGGCACCTGATTGAAGGTCTTGTCATGGCGGGTCATTTTTACCTACAAAAGTACTCCTTTGATGGTTGTGAGAAGTAAGTATGGGCTTTGACCTGATTAAAGGTCTTGCCAAATAGTGGGGGGCAATTCGCTTTGTAGATCTTGGACCCTTGACGGTGGTTGTCATAGTTGCTGCATGTGAGCAGATCAAGGGGGTACCTTGGGTTTTGTAGAAGTATGTACCAAGGGCGGACCTTGGGTTTTGGTACCGTTGCAACCTACCCTTCGGTGGGAGGGCAACGCGAGGCTCACGGGTGCATCTTCCAAGGGAGGAAGGCGCGTGGAGTCGCCACCAATGTTTATTCGAGGAAAACGTCGGAAAAACCGGAAAAGGTGTGGTCTACGAACTTTAAGCATGAAAGGTTCGGGAGTTATTTTTACGCACGGGGAAGGTATTAGCACCCCACGCGTTCGTCACAAGGGACGACAGCCTTTAACCAAGTGTGCAATATCATGTCTTCGATTTGTTTTATTTTCCCTATTTTACGTTTTTATGTCTTTTTAGGCCTTTTTGTATTTTTTTTTATCTTTTTGTGGTCGACAAGGGTGTTTCCCTCGCTCCTACGTATCCTCAATTACGATGAGGAAATCAGACCTACGCAGTTCTTTTAGAACTAAATGTTGGTTATGTTGTTTTGATCTTTTTCCGCAAGATCGATTTTAAACGAACAAAAGTCGTTTAAGGCGTTGGACCATTAAACGATCTTTTGATTTTTGGAAAGGAGAGAAATGTTAAGGCGTTTGACCATTAACGATCTCTTGGTTTTTGAAAGGACAGAAACGTTAAGGTGTTGGACCATTAACGATCTCTTGGGATGGTCGACAAAAGCGGGGCTTTTGCTCCTACGTATCCTCAATTGCGATGATGAAATCAGACCTACGTAGTTCTTGCAAAAGCAGTAAAGTTATGAGTTGATTTTATGCTTTTGAATAGTCCATGTTAACCGATAAAAGCAAAGAGGACCGTTTAAGGCATTGGACCTTAAAATGGTCTTTAGTGATTTTTGCGGACAAAGCTTGATTTGTGAGTTGATTTTAGTCTTAGTTTCACTTTGGTTATTAGTCAATTCATTCAAGGAAACTTCCAAAGAAAAACGTCCGATTGATTTTTATGATTATTTTATTCAAAGATATTTTGATTATTTTATTATTAATTTTCAAGATATTGATTATTTTATCATTATTTTGCCTTTTTTTTTGGTTTAACCGTGGTTACAGCGTGAACGATCGGTTAAATTTTGATTTAACAGTGATTAAATGAGATTACAACACAAATGATCGGTTGAAATTCATTTTATCATTTATTAGGTGAGAAAACGGCTTAAATAAATGGTAAAAAGCTCGTTAAAGCAAAATAAAAGAAAATTGAAAGTAAGTGAAATAAAATTGAAAGTACACAAAACAAGTAGGGACCACTAAGGGTGCATAGAATGAATTGAAATATTCGATTTCGGGAACTTACCGGTTGAAGATTGAAGAACGACGAAGAACGAATGAAGAACAATGAAGAATGATGAAGAATTTCCACAGAATCGCTTACGAAAGCGTTACGGAAGCACTTCGACTCGATTTTTCTTCATGAAAACGTGTTTTTTTTCCCAAAATAGCCGAAATGCATAGCCAAGGGGTCTGGAATATTTTGAAACATCCCCCCTCCCCTATTTATAGGAAAAAAAGGAAGGTGCTTGCCGCCTAGAGGCTTCTTGAGGAAGATTTCTAAGCGCACCTCATTTACTAAGTTCACCCCCCTTTTCGTACTTTACAGAAAAGTTACGGAAGCCTTACGGAAGTGTTTTGGATTTGATTTTCATCTTTTTTTTCTCTTCCCTTTCATAAATGTTAAGTGAAATATGCTTACCCAAGGTTTTCAGAAATTTTATGGAAGCCACGAAAGCCCCGGAAACCATTTTTCAAAAACGTGGAGGAGCTTGCCGCCCAGTTGCTTCCTCCTTAAGCAACCCAACTTCCAAAATGTTTGGGAAGGGCCTAGATTCGAATTTCTATTTACACCCCTATCCTGATAAGTTCACCCCTTGTTTTTGTGTTTTTGGCTGTTTTTTTTCCGAAATCTCATGAAACTTTACGGATTCCACCACGATGAGTGTTAAGCCTTCCGAAGCGATCAACAATGGTCCTCAGATGAAATTAGAGTGTAACAGTTTATCTACACACACCCCACTTTGCTAAATACACTCCCGTTTTCATATTTTTGACTAGTTTCTTCCTGAAACATCTTGGAACTTTACGGATTCCACAACGATGGGTGTTTAACATTTTGAGGTGATCAAATGAAGGTTGCATGCCGACAAAAAATGATCCCTGGATGAAATTAGGGTATTAGAGTTGCCCCTCTTTACTTATCTTTTATTGGAGATAAAAGGGAAGTAAAGATAAGACACTAATTTCGTTCGAGTTGAATCTTTACCCGACCGACCACTAGCGCAATTCCAAGCAATAAAACTCGTGAAGGCATGAAGATATTGAAATTCCTTCTTTTCTCATTTAATTCATTTTCATTTTCACTCTCCCTTTTTTTTTAAAGCGTACAAACAAAGAACGTCGAGTCCTACAAAGCCTAGGGAAAATGGATATTGAAGTTTTGGAGGTGAAGATATTGTTGTCTTCGAAATGCAAATGAAGACATTGTCGCCTTTTAAAGGCATGCAATGACTGAAGACATTGTCGTCTTCAACATGTAGATGAGGACATTGTCGCCTTTGAAGGCATGCAATGACTGAAGACATTATCGTCTTCGAAATGTAAATGAGGGTCATTGTTGCCTTTGAAGGCATGCAATGACTGAAGACATTTTTGTCTTTGAAATGTGTGCGGATTACCGTATAGGGCATCTCCGCATGCTACCTGACTTCTCACAGGTCGGGGTAGCAGAACTGTGTGTCTACGGATAACCACTTGGGGTATTTCCGCCTGCCACCTGACTTCACGGGTCAGGATTAACAGAAGTTGTCTTTGTACGAATAACCACTCGGGTATCTTCGCGTGTCATCGGACTCATCATCTCTGGATAGCAAAGGTGCAGAAGACGAAGTTAGTCTCTGCGTGTCAACGGGCTCACTTGCCCCTGGTTGACAAAGGGTGCAGATGACGACGTTAGTCTCCACCTGCCACCTGACTTCTCGGGTCAAGATTAACAGAAATTGCTTTGTACGGATAACCACTTGGGTATCTCCGCCTGCCACCTGACTTCTCGGGTCAGGATTAACATAAATCGTTTGTACGAATAACCACTTGGGTATCTCCGCATGTCATCAGACTCGCTGTCACTGGATGACAAAGGTGCAGAAGACGACGTTAGTCTCTGCGTCTCAACGGGCTCGTTTGCCCCTGGTTGACAAAGGGTGCAGAAGACGACGTTAGTCTCTGCTTGCTATTGGACTTTGAGTCTGACGGATAGCGAAATAGTGTTTATATGGATAACCACTTGGGTATCTCCGCCTGCCACCTAATTTCACGGGTCAGGATTAACAAAAATCGTTTGTACGGATAACCGCTTGGGTATCTCCGCATGTCACCTGACTTCATTGTTCAGGATTAACAGAAATCGTTTGTATGGATAATCACTTGGGTATCTTCGCCTGCCACCTGACTTCTCGGGTCAGGATTAACAGAAATCGTTTGTACGGATACCCACTTGGGTATCTCCGCATGTCATCGGACTCGCCGTCTCTCGATGACAAAGGTGCAGAAGACGACGTTAGTCTTTGCGTGTCAACAGGCTCGCTTGCCCCTGGTTGACAAAGGGTGCAGATGATGACGTTAGTCTCTGCATGCTACTGAACTCTGAGTTTGACGGATAGCAAAAGGGTGTTTATACGGATAACCACTTGGGTATCTCCATCTGCCACCTGACTTCTTGGGTCAAGTTTTACAGAAATCATTTTGTACGGATAACCACTTGGGTATCTCTGCCTGCCACCTGACTTTTCGGGTCAGGATTAACAGAAATCGTTTTGTACGGATACCCACTTGGGTATCTCCGCCCGCCACTTGACTTCTTGGGTCAGGATTAAAAGAAATCATTTTGTACGGATAACCACTTGGGTATCTCCGCCTGCCACTTGACTTCTCGGGTCAGGATTAACAAAAATCGTTTTGTACGGATAACCACTTGGGTATCTCCGCATGTCATTGGACTCGCCATCTTTGGATGACAAAGGTGCAAAAGACGACATTAGTCTCTGTGTGTCAACGGGCTCGCTTGCCCCTGGTTGACAAAGGGTGCAGATGACAACGTTGGTCTCTGCAAGCTACCAGTGAGTCTGACGGATAGCAAAAGGGTGTTTATACGGATAACCACTTGGGTATCTCCGCCTGCCACCTGACTTCTCGGGTCAAGATTAACAGAAATCGTTTTGTACGAATAACCACTTGGGTATCTCTGCCCGCCACCTGACTTCTCGGGTCAGGATTAACAGAAATTGTTTTGTACAGATAACCACTTTGGTATCTCCGCATGTAATCAGACTCACCGTCTCTGGATGACAAAGGTGCAGAAGACGATGTTAGTCTCTGCGTATCAACAAGCTCGCTTGCCCCTGGTTGACAAAGGGTGCAGATGACGATGTTAGTCTCTGCATGCTACCAGACTCTGAGTCTGACGGATAGCAAAAGGGTGTTTATACGGATAACCACTTGGGTATCTTTGCCTGCCACCTGACTTCTCGGGTCAGGATTAACAGAAATCATTTTGTACGGATAACCACTTGGGTATCTCCGCCTGCCACCTGACTTCTCGGGTCAGGATAGCGAAAGGTGGGGCGGTCGACAAAAGCGAGGCTTTTGCTCCTACGTATCCTCAATTTGTGATGAGGAACTTAAACCTACCTAGTACTTGAGAAAGCGGTGTGAGACTAAAATAGTCTCTACCGGAAGATGCTGACATCTCCGGAAAGGGTGCAGATGAACACATTGGTCTCTGCTTGCCAATCGGACTTGGGGTCTCTGAATGACGAGGTGCGGATAACCGTAAGGTGTCTCCACATGCTACAGGACTCTCGGGTCGCTGGATAGCAAAGGGTGTGTGCGAGTTACCATCGGGTGTCTCCGCATGCCACCGGACTCTTGGGTCACGGTAACAAAAGGTGGGGTGGTCGACAAAAGTAGGGCTTTTGCTCCTACGTATCCTCAATTTGTGATGAGGAACTCAGACCTACGTAGTTCTTGATAACTGTGAGACTAAAATAGTCTCGGTGTTCTTTCACTAAAATGTGAACATGCTTTAGTAAAGAAACAAAACCTCTAACCGATCAGAGCAACATATAATTTTTGGAGAAAAACAATGTGTTTATTGGGGAAGGAGAGTATGCTGATAAAATCTTTTCATAACCAGAAATGAGATTTCGGATAACATCACACATGCAAGTGTTTTATCCTAATTTCGAACCATAGATATGTCATAACTTGATTTTGCAAATCATTTACTATCAAATCAAAGATTACATGCATGATCATGGATCAATAGGACCCTTTTTGGGAATAGTGTTTTAGGTGGGAAATTTGGCTTTGAGTGTTTTGGCATTTTCCTTTTCTATTTTTGTTTAGTGCGGGGCGAAAAAGTCACCGACGCATAGGATTTTGGTTGGCAATCAAAGGGAGAGGACCACTTCAAGTCGTGGTTTCCTTTCTTTTCTTATTTGCTTGTGACAATTCAAATATTGTCTGGTCCGAAGACCTTTATGTATATTTCTTTTGTTTTTCTTCTGATCTTCGATCGGGAACTTTTCTTTTTCTTTTGTTTTCTTCCGATCTTTGATCAGGAACTTTCTTTTTCTTTTTGTTTTTGAAGCACGTTGGCCGCTTAACAATGAACGACTCTTCTTTCTTGGGAGATCCCACTGTTCCTTCTTCCGAGGGCAAGGATGGAAATTCTCATCCTGGGTCAAGGTTTATGGTGGTTTGAGGTTTTGACTCAAAAGGCTTGTAGAACGGCTGGACGTGATGTATGTCAGGGTGTTGGTTTGGCTAGCAGTTCCGGGATAAAGGAATGTCGCACACTTTTTCCATTACACACATGCAACAATGATGATTTGGAAATTTTATGGAAAACTGGTCATGCATGCACCCATGTGGACACTCAAGCATCAACTTTTTATGGTCATGTGACACTAGGGCTCAGGATTCATTTTCCCTATTTAAGTCAACCCAGTGTTTCGAAAACATGTTCTTTTATCATTTCCTACATTCATCCAAGTCCATTTTGGGCGTTTGGGAAAATTTTCACAGCATTCACCCTCAGGTGCACACACATTTTTTTTTTCAAAAACTGGTGTTATGATCAGTGAATCTTTTTCAATGAAAAGCTGGAAGTTATTTCTTTTCAAAAGTGTGCTAGCTTTTCAGCCGAAAGATATATTTTTTGTTCTTGTTTGTTTTTGTTTTTTTTCTTTTTTTTTTCAGAGATTAAAAACAACTTGTAACCTGGACACGGTTGATGCCCGGGATCACATCTTTTTTTTTTTTTTGAAAAAGGCGTGCGAACGAAAGTGCATAAGACCTACACATTTTTTTGCGTTTCAGACAAATCATCGTAAAGTAAGTACGACCATAAGCCCAAAGCGATAAATTACTCACAATGCGACAGATAACTGCATGTTCAGTTTAATCACAATGGACATAATAATTGGAAGCAGATAATGTCAGATCACAAGGGAAATAACAAAATAACTGAAAGCAATAATGAAGGATAAATCACAAGTTTGGTGATCCCGATTGTATGGCTCCGCCTCCTCCAAGGAAGTGCGGAAATTCATCATCCCTTAGTTGCCCCAGTCTCTGTCTGAGGAATGACCATCCTTTGATGGCCTTGAAACGCTATTGATCTTCCACGCTTTGATCGATGTTTGTCAAAGCATGTGTCGGCTTGTGAGGCCACAGTGGAATCCTCTTCAATGGTGCCCTTCCTGGACCGCTTCGCGGGGAGCTTCTTCGTAGCCAATTCTAGGTTGCCTCCTAGTAGCGCTTCTTTAACGTCTTGAGCCGGACGGGTGATGACTTGTCGGTCACGGGCCTAGTATTTTTGCTTACCTTTGGCTTTGGACTTGGTCGCCTGCTGGTCGGCCATGTGTCATAGGAAACGCTCCAGCCTTTTTGTGGATGAGCTTAGGTGAACTCTAGAGGTGGTGGCGGTGCGTCTGTTGCCCGCTATTGTGATGCCTCACCCTGCGCCTGGGGGTGCAGTACTTCTCGATGAAAGCCCTGTTAATAGGGGCATGATGACCCTGCTGGGGGCGACGAGCACTCCATAGAACTAACGGAGGCTCGTAATCAGAGTTGGAAACCCTAGGACCCTGTTGGACTTCTCCGGGCCCACTGAGTGCCTTGTAGGCGCGATCCCTATGTCATGATGGCATAAACCAGCTGACACTTCGGCAGGGGGAGATCGGAGTGGTGGTCGCTAGGAAGAAGGTTTCTATGTAGCAACATCATCCATATGTTGGTGCACATGATCCACACTCGTCTCTTTGCAGCGGCTGGGTGAAATCTTGCCCTGGTATGCATAGTAGCTGCACGATAGCCTCCCTCTAGTTATGCTTGCACAGTTGGCCCTCCTCTGAGATCACGGGGGTGGCCAAGGAACTGATAAAGGGAAACTACTCGCCCCTCACCTGGGAGCGCAAGTCTCGGTTAAGCATTAAAGGCAGAGGACCTTGAGTCCTCTAAGGCGCTGATGTGGAGCCCTCTGAAGGCGAGGACGTGTAGTCCTCTGAAGGCAAGGGCATGCAACCCTCTGAAGGCGAGGACGTGTAGCCCTCTGAAGGCGAGGGCGTGTAGCCCTTTGAAGGCGAGGGCATGTAGCCCTCTGAAGGCGAGGACGTGTAGTCCTCTGAAGGCGAGGGCGTGTAGCCCTCTGAAGGTGAGGGCGTGTAGTCCTCTGAAGGCGAGGACGTGCAGTCCTCTAAAGGCAAGGACGTGCAGTCCTATGAAGGCGAGGACATGCAATCCTCTGAAGGTGAGGACGTGTAGCCCTTTGAAGGGGAGAACATGTAGTCCTCTGAAGGCGAGGACGTGTAGCCCTCTGAAGGCGAGGATGTATAGCCCTCTGAAGGCGAGGACGTGTCGTCCTCTAAAGGCGAGGACGTGAAGTCCTCTGAAGGCGAGGGCATGGAGTCCTCTGAAGGTGAGGGCATGGAGTCCTCTGAAGGTGAGGACGTGCAGTCCTCTGAAAGCGAGGATGTGTAGTCCTCTGAAGGCGAGGAGGTCCATTCCTCTGAAGACGAGGACATATAGCCCTCTGAAGGGGAGGACGTGCAGTCCTCTGAAGGTGAGGATGTGTAGTCCTCTGAAGGGGAGGATGTGTAGCCCTCTGAAGGCAAGAATGTGTAGTCCTCTGAGGGCATGTAGCCCTTTGAAGGCGATGACATGTAGCCCTCTGAAGGCGAGGACGTGTAGTCCTCTAAGGGCGTGTAGCACTGTGAAGGCGAGGACGTGTAGTCCTCTAAATGCGAGGGCGTGTAGCCCTCTCAAGGCGAGGACGTGTAGTCCTTTGAAGGCGAGGGCGTGTAGCCCTTTGAATGCGAGGATGTGTAGTCTTCTGAAGGCGAGGGCATGTAGCCCTCTCAAGGCGAGGGCATGTAGTCCTCTCAAGGTGATGACGTGTAGTCCTCTGAAGGCGAGGACGTGTCGCCCTTCGAAGGCGAGGGCGTGTATCCCTCTGAAGGCGAGGGCGTCTAGCCCTATGAAGGCGAGGACATGTAGTCCTCTGAAGGCGAGGGCATGTAGCCCTCTCAAGGCGAGGACGTATAGTCCTCTGAAGGTGAGGATGTGTAGTACTCTAAAGGTGAAGGTGTGTTGCCCTATGAAGGCGAGGGTGTGCAGCCCTCTGAAGGTGAGGACATGTAGTCCTTTGAAGGTGAGGACGTGTAGTCCTCTAAAGGTGAGGGCGTGTAGCCCTCTGGAGGCGAGGACATGTAGTCCTCTAAAGGTGAGGGTATGTAGCCCTCTGAAGGCGAGGACGTGTTGTCCTCTGAAGGTGAGGGTGTGTAGCCCTCTAAAGGCGAGGACGTGTAGTCCTCCGAAGGCGAGGATGTGTAGTCCTCTGAAGGCGAGGGCGTGCAGTGTAGAAGTAAAGCTTCATGGTGAATCAAAGGTGATTCAAAGGTGTTTTGATGATAAAAATGTGATAACAAAAGATGATGACAAAGATGATGACAAAAAGCTCAAAGATCAATCAAAGAACAACTCAAGTGAATCAAGAACAATTCAAGATTTCAAGATAAGAATCAAGAAGAATTCAAGACTCAAGAAGAAAGTCTAGTGACAAGAATCAAGATTCAAGGTTCAAAGATCTCAAGAATCAAGATCAAGATTCAAGACTCAAGATTCAAGAATGAAGAGAAGACTCAATCAAGATAAGTATTAAAAAGTTTTTCAAAACTTTGAATAGCACATGAGTTTTTGACAAAACCTTTTACCAAAGAGTTTTTACTCTCTGGTAATCGATTACCAGATTGTTGTAATCGATTACCAGTTGCAAAATTGTTTTGAAAAAGTTTTCAAATTGAATTTACAACGTTCCAATTATTTTCAAAAAGCTGTAATCGATTACAATGTTTTGGTAATCGATTACCAGTGCCTTTGAACATTGAAAATTCAAATTCAAATGTGAAGAGTCACATCTTTTCACATAAAAGCTTTGGGTAATCGATTACACTTATTTGGTAATCGATTACCAGTGACTGTTTCTGAATAAATCAAAAGATGTAACTCTTCAAAATGTTTTTGACTTTTTCAAATTGGTTTTAAGTTTTTTTCTAAAAGTTATAACTCTTCTAAATGGTCTTCTTGACCAGACATGAAGAGTCTATAAAAGCAAGGTTTTGTTTTGCATTTTCAATTCAATCAATTCAATACTTTTTCAATCAATCTTATACAATCCTTTACAAGCCTTGAATCTCTTTGAACTTCTTCTTCTTCTTTGTACCAAAAGCTTTCTAAAGTTTTCTGATTTTCTAAACCTTCAACACTTGTGCTATTCATCTTTTCATTTCCTTCTTCCTTTGCCAAAAAGAATTCGCCAAGGACTAACCGCCTGAATTCTTTTTGTGTCTCTCTTCTCCCTTTTCCAAAAGAACAAAGGACTAACCGCCTGAATTCTTTTGTGTCTCCCTTCTCCCTTGTCAAAGAATTCAAAACGACACAGTCTGAGAATTCTTTTGATTCTTCCCATTCCCTTATACAAAAGTGTTCAAAGGACTAACCGCCTGAGAATTCTTTTGTATCCCCATTCACAAAGTATCAAAGGTTTAACAGCCTGAGATCTTTGTCTTAATACATTGGAGGGTACATCCTTTGTGGTACAAGTAGAGGGTACATCTACTTGGGTTTGACTGAGAACAAGAGAGGGTACATCTCTTGTGGATCAGTTCTAGTGGATGGTACATCCACTAGGTTCAAAGAGAACAAGGGAGGGTACATCCCTTGTGGATCTTTGCTTGTAAAAGGATTTTTACAAGGTTGAAAGAAATCTCAAGGACCGCAGGTCACTTGGGGACTGGATGTAGGCACAGGTTGTTGCCGAACCAGTATAAAAACTCTTGTGTGTTTGTTTCCTTCTTCCCTACTCTTTTACTTTCCGTTGTTCATTTAATTTCCACTTTTACTTTCTGTTAAGTTTCTCTTCTACTCCTCATTCTCTTAACAATTTAGTAAAAGCCTTAAAAGAGTAATTTTTTAATTAGTAAAGGTTTAGGAATAATTAATTCAACCCCCCCTTCTTAATTATTCTGAGGCCACTCGATCCAACATGCAGCCCTCTGAAGGCGAGGACGTGTAGTCCTCTGATGGCGAGGGTGTGTAGCCCTCTGAAGGTGAGGACGTGTAGTCTTCTGAAGGTGAGGGCGTGTAGCCCTCTAAAGGTGAGGACGTGTAGCCCTATGGAGGTGAGGACGTGTATTCCTCTAAAGGCGAGGGCGTGTAGCCCTCTGAGGCGAGGGTGTGCAGCCCTTTGAAGGTGAGGACGTGTAGTCCTCTGAAGGCGAGGAAGTGGAGCCCTCTAAAGGCGAGGATGTGCAGCCCTTTGAAGGTGAGGGCATGCAACCCTCTTAAGGCGATAGGTACTAGTACCCAAGGGTTCACCCTTATGAGAAAGCAAGAGATCGACTCATCGAGAGGGCCGGTCATCCCAAATTCAAAAATATTGGAAAGTAGATGTAGGAAATCTATGTAGTTAACATGATTTTTAGGGATCCAGATGCATGCAACCTTTGTCTTGAAATGCGGTAAATGCGGACTTCGTATGCAACAATGCAATGTAATGGAAAGTTGTACAATCTTCATGACATTCTTTCCCTATTTTGTGATTTTGATTTGATTTTTTCGGAAAACACAGATTGACTGTCCTTTTGAAAGAGGTGATAATTCATGCAACCTTATCCTATCTTTTACAAATCTCTCCGGGAACTCCCTCAGAGTGTATGTTCTGTTTGATTTAAACACTTGACCATTTTGGAGTGACGGCAATGGAGCCGTTTGACATTTAATCAACCCATTGAAATCCTAGGGTTTGTCCCCTTTTTTTTTTTGTTTAAAAACATCGAGGGTGAGAACTTTTGATCTGCCCCTAGGCTCATGCACGGTGCCCCTCATTGCCCCAGTGTAAGGCTTTGAGGTACCAATTGTTATCTTTCATCATGACCTTGTAGCTGGGAACCTATTGGGTGAGAACTTCTAATCTGCCCCTAGGTTCGCTTGAGGTTTATGCATGGTGTCTTTCATTGCCCCAGTGTAGGGCTCTGAGGTATCCATCATTGTTTTGTTTTCACAACCTTGTAGTAAGGAAGAATGAAAGGGGCAGTTAATTCTCGCAAAAAGAATTTTTCATGGACGAGAAATAGTTGAAGGATTTTTTTTAATTGATGGGTTAAGTCAAATGACTCCTATTCTTGATAACTCACTTCTCTTTAAAAAAGAAAAACTTTCCGGAATGATAAAATGAGGTCACATGAACGTCTATATTTTTACTTGAAAACACAGTCAATCAAATGATTTTTTCTTGAACTTTTTTTTTGCTTTACTTGTCGTTTTACGGCACCCCCACCAACGTCCAGGATGAGTAATCTCTGTTTGAACGGTCTTGGAAGTCAATACTTAGGAGCGTAGGTCGCTTTGAGCAAACAAACCAATGGCTTACACTCACATTCCGGTGGAGGTTGAATAAGCAAAGATGTGTTTGTGAGAGGATGAGAGAGACAAGGATGTCAAATTTATCCATATTATTTAGCAGCCACATCATGGGTTCCTTTCTAATTCTCATCCTCTTCATTTGCCCCACTTTTCTCATTCATCAAAGCAGGATGATCGAATTTGCCTCTTTTTAGACCCGCTTCGATCCTTTCCCCGATGAAGACCAAATCTGCAATGCTTGAAGGTGCATACCCCACCATTTTCATAGTAAAACACTGGTAATGTGTCTACTATTATTGTGATCATTTCTTTCTCCGTCATTGGAGGTGCCACTTGAGCTACCAGGTCTCTCCACCTTTGGGCGTATTCTTTGAAAGATTCGTTCCCCTTTTTGCACATGTTCTGTAGTTGCATCCTATCCGGAGCCATATCAGAATTGTACTGATACTGCCCAATGAAGGCAACCATTAGGTCTTTCCAAGAATGGACTCGGGAAGGTTCCAAGTTAGTGTACCAAGTAACAGCTACCCCAATAAGACTTTCTTGGAAGAAATGTATCAACAGTTTCTCATCTTTTGCGTATGCCCCCATCTTCTTACAATACATCTTTAGATGGTTCTTGGGGCAAGTAGTCCCCTTGTACTTGTCAAAGTCCGACACCTAGAACTTGGGAATGACCATGTTTGGGTACTAGGAACAACTCTTCTACGTCAGTAAAGGCATAATCTCTGCCAACTTCAACGACCCTGAGCCTTTCCTCTAGATGATCCAACTTTTCCCATTCCTTCCATAATAGGAGGGATTTTACCTGTTATGGAATGCAAGGGTTGTGGTTGGGGGCGAAATTGAGGGCCCTCCAAAGTGTTTTGTAGGAGTATACCACCAACTACATGCCCTTCAGTGGCATATTCGAGGCAAGGCTCGAAGTCGGCTAGATTGTGGTGGGGAATTTCATGTGTCTCCCCCATGGTTTGAGAGACATGTGCATGATCAGTTTGGGGTTGTCATCTCTGAATGAGTATGGGAGTGGAGTTATTGACATCCTCACTGGGAGTGTATGCCATATTGGGTGGTGTATAGTTGGGAGGCAAGCCATATGGTGGGAAGGCGTACTTGTTTTGAATTTGCAAATAATAGGAGCCGCTCGTACTTCCCAAATCTTTACCTACCATAGCTGAGGTTGGATGATTCATTTGGTTGAGGCCAAATGGGGGCATCGGGTTCACCTTAGCAACAACGCTGGTAGCGGAAACTGCAACTGCATTGGCTTCCATTATCTTCTTCATGCTCATCATGGCCTCCATCATTGTGGCCATTTGCTTTTTCATGGCCTCCATGTTGGCCTTCATCTGCTTTTGCACCTCCTCTACTTCTCCCATTACTCTAGCTATAGCACGGGTTCGATAAAGGCGTCGGAAAGCGTGTTCTTTCCTTTTGATAACGATGATTAAGTTTGTTTTTTTTCAAGGAAAGAATGCAATGAGCAATGCAACCAATGAAAAGCATGGATGTATGCGAATGATGCACAGTTAAAGTATTGCGAATTTTTACGCAAGACATGGGGTTGAATCAATTTAGATTTTCAACATGGTCCTTGACATCTTTGTCAAGGTGAAACTAGAAGTAACAAGGACATCAATAGTCTAAATGTGTTTGGCAGTAGACGAAGCAGCGATGTAACCCGATCCAACTTTTGCCCCAATTTTTGCAAGATGGTTACTTCCATACTTCAACTTGACTTGATGAACCTTTTTCGTAAAAGCATGAGCTTTGTTCAACCCCATAACCCAAGGAATAGCAATTTCAATTGCCAATAATTTGACAACATTTCACAGAGATGAATAACTCGAGCATACTTAAGCTATGCATGGCAAATGTTATTATGAAATTGAGATGCCCGAAGAAACATCTTTTCTTAGTTAACCATGCATTAGTTACCATGTTCAATCATTTTGTTTTTAAGTGAAACGGGTTTATGATCCCAACATGGTTGACTCATGATACCGAACATATGCAACTAAGAATGCAGAGTGAATTTTAATGCTTCTTTTTTTGTTTTTGTTTTGCATAGGAAAATGCAAGGATCATGCATGAGTAAACCTGAAAACAAATGGTATGCAAAAAAACATGTTAGATGCAGATGCATGGTGATGAAGTGACTTATGCAAAATGCAATGCATGAATATGGTAAGTGACAAATGCAGGAACGATATGTCCATTACGATGCCATGAAGAGATGCTTATGCGGTGCATGATATGAATGCATTTACGGACACGAGAGACCGAAATATCATATCTTCTTACTTGCACATTTGGGGGCACAGTGCCCCATGTGTACAGTTAAGAAAGTGATATGGACCTTCCAGCTTCCCGTGACAAAAGATGAGACCAACATGCACCGCATGCGTGATGACATGATGCACATGCGCAAAAGCGCAACAGGGGGATGTACACAACATGGTAATATCCTCAAATAATCACACAAAAAAGACGTGCATGACATTAAGGTTATATGCATGGCAGTGTTTTAAAACGCACGCAGCGTGTTCGCTTCGTGCCCCTATTTTAGGGTTCTAAACGGGAGGAACTAAAAGACTTTTAGTGATAATTCCCAAGGTGGTCATATCTCTCTTGATGGTTTCTAGAGGTATCATCCCCTTCGAAAAACATATTGCGGCAGTAGGGACTACTAGCAACAATATGTTATCAAAGAGAAAAACTCTAGATGAGGGTTCACTATTGTCATACCCTAATTTCATCCGGGGACCATTGTTTGTTGGCATGCAACCTTCGCTTGACCGCTTCAAAATGTTTAACACCCATCGTTATGTAATTTATAAAGTTTCACAACATTTTGGAAGGAAAAAACAAGCATTGTTGCGCAACCCGTAAAGTTTCGCAACATTCCGAAAGTCAAAAAGAGCATTGTTGCGTAATCCATAAAGTTTCGCAACATTCCAGAAAGAAAATGGGTGTCGTTACGTAATCCGTAAAGTTCCGTAACGTTTTGGAAAGGAATCAACAAGAAAACACAAAAGGGGGGTGTATTTAGTGAAAAAAGGGGTGAAAATAGCAACCAGGCCCACTTGGGCCTCCCTGAGGGTTCCAAAAGAAGGCGATGCCTTCTGGTGGAAGCAACCCTGCTCGCCTGGGCGAGCTAGGCGGCAACCACCTCCCTCTTTTCTCCTATAAATAGGGGAAAGAGGGCAGAGCAAAAATGTTCAGCCCTTCTGGTATTGAGAATTCTCTCGAAATTAGTGAAAAAAATTGTTTCCGTGAAAAAAATCCAAGCTGAGGTGCTTCCGTAACGCTTCCGAGACGTTTCCATGAGCGATTTCGTGAAGATTCTTCACCGTTCTTCATCATTCTTCGTTCGTTCTTCATCGTTCTTCGGTCTTCAACCGGTAAGTTCCCGAAATTGAATCTTTCAATTCATTCTATGCACCCTTAGTGGTCCCTACTTGTTTCGTGTACTTTTATTTTCATTTCGTTTTATTTTCAATATGTAATTTTACCGCTTTTGTCGATCACCTCAAGAGATCGTTAATGGTCCAATGCCTTAATGTTTTCTCTCCTTTCAAAATCAAAAGATCGTTTAAAATGGTCCAACACCTTAAATGACCTTTGTTCAAATTAAAATCTATCTTGCGAAAAAAGATCAAAACAACTTAACCAATGTTTAGTTCTTAAAGAACTACGTAGGTTTGATTTCCTCATCGCAATTGAGGATACCTAGGAGCAAGGGAAACACCCTTGTCGACCAGTAAAAGATAAAAAATACAAAAAAACATAAAAAGCATAAAAACACAAAAAAGACATTAAAAAAGGGAAAATAAAACATTTTGAAGTCATATTTGCACACTTGATTAAAAGCTGTCGTCCCTTGTGATGGACGCGTGGGGTGCTAATACCTTCCCCGTGCGTAAAAACAACTCCCGAACATTTCACGATTAAAGTTCATAGACCACGCATTTTCCGGTTTTTCCGACGTTTTCCTCGAATAAACATTGGTGGCGACTCCGCGCATTTTCCTTTCATGGAAGACGCACCCGTGAGCCCTCGCGTCGCCCTCCCGCCGAAGGGTAGGTTTTGATAGTTGGCGACTCCACCAAGGACTTTTTTTTAGAGAGTTAGGCCTATTAATCTTTTGTTCAAAAGTTGTGTTTTCCCTTTCATCAGTTTCCCTTTTCCTTTTTGTTCATGTATAAAATTTCTTTAATGCTTTAAGTGTGTTTTAATGTATGCATTAGATAAAGATGTTTTCATTTGATGACACCAACACCTTTTTGCACACACGATGAGTTGAAAAGGGGCCCTATACCCGAGTCCATGGGAACATAAGGAGTGAAGGTGAATCTGTGGTCATGTTGGGTCTCCGACTTACTTGATAGCAGTGAACCCTCATCTAGAGTTTTTCTCTTTGATAACATATTGTTGCTGGTAGTCCCTACTGCCACAATATGTTTTTTCGAAGGGGATGATACCTCTAGAAAACATCAAGAGAGATATGACCACCTTGGGAATTATCACTAAAAGCCTTTTAGTTCCTCCCTTTTAGGTCCCTAAAATAGGGGCACGAAGTGAACATGCTACGTGCTTATAACCTAAATATCATGTATGCTTTTGCCGTATGATGATTTATGGATATTGCCATGCTGTGTACATCTCCTTGTTATCATTTTTTTCTGCATCTGCATCATGTCATCATGCACGGGTTGCATCTTGATCCCCTTATTTTGTCACAAGAAGTCGAAAGGGCCGTGTCACCTTCTTAAATGCATGCATCGGGTGTTGTGCTGCTCGAATGCTGTATTTAAGAAAGAGATGACCTCCCGGGCTCTCGTATCTGTAAAATACATCTCTGCCATAAGCATTTCTTCATGCATTCCTCCATTTTTACCCATGATAGATGTCGGAGCCTTGATTCGCACAGGTTTTTCACTTTTTAGTAAAAAAATGGGATCGAGTCAAATGCCTTGGCTTAAAAAGAGATTCTATCATGTCAAGATCAAGAGCCTAGAAATCGCCAGTCTGAAAGAGTTAGGACAGTTGATGGGTCAATGATCGAGGTCGTACCCGAATCAAATGAACATTAAAAATGCAGTATCTAGGAAGTGATCCTAGGTCGTCTCCTAACGAGCAATGGTCAACCAAACGTTCATAACAGATAGTAGGAAAATAGTAATGAATTGGGGGGGGGGGTGTTATTTCCTTTCGTTCTTAATGCAAATTTCCGTTTTCTGCTTCTAATTACGAGTTCATTCGTGCTTCTTCTTCTACTTTCATTTACGTTTTTGTTCATTTACGTTTCTGTTCATTTACGTTTCTGTTCATTTATGTTTCTGTTTCATGTTTCATTTGCGTTTTCTGTTTGAATCCATGGAAGGCTAGATTTTCTGGTGTTGTTTCCTTTTGATGACGAAGCCCAACTCTCTTTGAGGTTTCGCTTGTAATGTGGGTTCCTGGCAGTTTTCCCTTCACCAGTTATCCCAATTTCGTGAATATTAATCAGTGCACGCTTCGTATTCGATTAATTGCCTCTGAGCCTAACTTGCGTTCATGCTTAATGGACGAAGGGCTAACTGGTGTATGTGGTGCCTAATCACGTATTGAAAACCCTAAGTTGATTTTCGCTTAGTAAATTGAAACAGGGTTGGATTAAGTGGTTGACTGTTAGGGACGAATTTTCCATAACCCAGGATAAGAGAATGGCTTCTGAATCAAAGGAAACAACCCGTTTTTAATATTAGTATTTTTGTATTCCAGTTTACTTGTTCTGCTCTTTAATTACCAAACAACCAAACCCCCCCCCCCCCAATCGTTACTGTTACTGCAAGTATATTATGAACATTTGGTTTGTCACTACTCATTGGAAAACGACCTAGGATCACTTCCTAGTTACTGCATTTTCATGTTTATTTGATTCGGGTACGGCCTCGATCAAATTTGGCGCCGTTGCCGGGGAGCAGTGTCCAAAGGTTCATAATAGCTAGCTAGTGTTGTGTGTTTAATCCTTTCGTGTTTTATGTTTAATTGTTAGTATTGTGTTAGTATGTGTGTTAATGTTGTTTAGTGTCCTGGTATTTTGTTTAATGTGTGTTCTGTTTCAGTTTTCCCATTAAGCGTTTCCCCTGTTTCAGTCTTGGGTGTTTTGCTGTGAAGAGTGTGCTTGCGGCAAAAACAGAGTAGTAGTAGAAATCAATTAGAGACGGATTTTAGCGACCACCCATGCTGAATTATTTGAGATTTTTTGTTTTAGTAGCTAGGGTTGTAATTTTTGGCTGAATTTTTTTGTGGTAAATTCTTTTAATCCATATTTTGTGGGAAAAATAGCTAGAGCCTTTAGTTTGGTTAGATTTGAAAGTTCCAAAAAAGTAGCAAATTTTGTGTTTGTCGAAACTTCAAATGGCCATAACTTTTCCTCCGGTTATCAGAATCGCAATTACTATATATGCATTTGGGGTAGAAAAAAATTTCCTACCCTGGGGTAGCCGGCCTAGCCAGCTGAGGTCTCCATCGTCCAAAAAAAAGCGATTCTGTCAAAAGTTTTTTATTTTTCAAGTTTTATTCACTTATTTTTCTTAACCCACCAATTTTAGCTTTCATAGTTAGACTTTGAATTTTTGTCTGAAATTTTTTGTGCTATCTTCTCATCATTTTATAAGGTTGCTCACAAAATTTCAAGTCATTTGGATATCATTTGAGGGTAGCTGTAGTTCAAACCTGCACCTTTATTTACATGACAAGGCAACTAGTTGTGCATGCTGAATGTAGTGTATGACTAGAGGCAATCCATCTGACTTAGAACCCTTTGACCCTGAGATAGATAGGACATTTCATAGATTAGTTAGGCATCCTTTTACACCTTTTGATCATCCTGAGCATTCCATTACTGGTGAATCTGTGCATTCTGTTATTGGTGATTTTGAACATCCTGATCTTGAGCATTATAATTTTGAGCATTCTGATTCTGAGCATTCTGATTTTGCACATTCTGAGAACATGGCACAACCTCCACCCCGTGAGAGGACTCTAAGGGAAATGGCTGCACCTGATTTCACCTACGAAAGCTTGTGCATCCAATACCCTGATGAGGATGTCCCATATGTTCTTAAAACTGGACTGATTCATTTGCTTCCAAAGTTTCATGGCCTTGCAGGTGAAGACCCGCACAAACATTTGAAAGAATTTCACATTGTCTGCTCCACCATGAAACCCCCAGATGTCCAAGAGGATCACATATTTCTGAAGGCTTTTCCTCATTCATTAGAGGGAGTGGCAAAGGACTGGCTGTATTACCTTGCTCCAAGGTCCATCACGAGCTGGGATGACCTTAAGAGAGTATTCTTAGAGAAATATTTCCCTACTTCCAGGACCACAGCCATCAGGAAGGATATCTCAGGTATTAGACAACTCAGTGGAGAGAGCCTGTATGAGTACTGGGAGAGATTTAAGAAACTATGTGCCAGTTGCCCCCACCATCAGATTTCAGAACAACTTCTTCTCCAATATTTTTATGAAGGACTCAGTAATATGGAGAGAAGTATGATAGATGCTGCCAGTGGTGGAGCCCTTGGAGACATGACTCCTGCTGAAGCCAGAAATTTAATTGAGAATATGGCCTCCAACTCCCAACAGTTTAGCGCCAGAAATGATGCCATAGTCATTAGAGGAGTGCATGAGGTAGCTACAAACCTATCTGCATCATCTGAAACTAAGAAGCTTGAAGGCAAACTGGATGCATTGGTTAACTTGGTAACCCAACTGGCCTTGAATCAGAAATATGTACCTGTCGCAAGGGTTTGTGGTTTGTGCTCCTCTGCTGACCACCATACAGACCTTTGCCCTTCCATGCAGCAACCTGGAGCAATTGAGCAGCCTGAAGCTTATGCTGCAAATATTTACAATAGACCTCCTCAACCTCAGCAGCAAAATCAACCACAGCAGAGCAATTATGACCTCTCCAGCAACAGATACAACCCTGGATGGAGGAATCACCCTAACCTCAGATGGTCCAGCCCTCAGCAACAACAACAGCAGCCTGCTCCTTCCTTCCAAAATGCTGCTGGCCCAAGCAGACCATACATTCCTCCACCAATCCAACAACAGCAACAACCCCAGAAACAACCAACAGTTGAGGCCCCTCCACAACCTTCCCTCGAAGAACTTGTGAGGCAAATGACTATGCAGAACATGCAGTTTCAGCAAGAGACCAGAGCCTCCATTCAGAGCTTAACCAATCAGATGGGACAATTGGCTACCCAATTGAATCAACAGCAGTCCCAGAATTCTGACAAGCTGCCTTCTCAAGCTGTCCAAAATCCCAAAAATGTCAGTGCCATTTCATTGAGGTCGGGAAAGAAATGTCAAGGACCTCAACCCGTAGCACCTTCCTCATCTGCAAATGAACCTGCCAAACTTCACTCTATTCCAGAAAAAGGTGATGACAAAAATTTACCTAACAATTTCTGTGCAGGAGAATCTTCTTCCACAGGTAATTCTAATTTGCAGAAGCAGCACATTCCCCCTCTTCCATTCCCTCCAAGAGCAGTTTCCAACAAAAAAATGGAAGAGGCAGAGAAAGAGATCTTGGAAACGTTTAGAAAGGTAGAGGTAAACATACCTCTGTTGGATGCAATAAAGCAAATTCCAAGATATGCCAAATTCTTGAAGGAGCTGTGCACTAATAAGCGGAAGCTTAAAGGAAGTGAACGGATTAGCATGGGCAGAAATGTCTCCGCATTGATTGGTAAATTTGTTCCTCAAATTCCTGAAAAATGCAAAGATCCAGGTACATTCAGCATACCTTGTATCATAGAGAATAGTAAGTTTGACAATGCCATGCTAGATTTAGGAGCTTCTGTTAGTGTTATGCCTCTGTCTATTTTTAATTCTCTATCTCTAGGCCCCTTGCAGTCAACTGATGTGGTAATTCATTTAGCTAATAGAAGTGTTGCCTACCCTTTTGGTTTCATAGAAGATGTCTTAGTTAGAGTTGGTGAACTGATTTTCCCTGTTGATTTTTATATTTTGAATATGGAAGATGGATTTTCTCAAGGATCAATTCCCATCATTCTAGGCAGACCCTTTATGAAAACTGCTAGAACTAAGATAGATGTTTATGCAAGCACACTGTCCATGGAGTTTGGTGATATAACTGTTCATTTTAATATTCTGGATGCTATGAAATACCCATATGAAGATCTTTCTGTATTTCGTGCTGAAATAATTGACCATGTTGTTGATGAATACATGACTAATCTTTATTCTAATCTGCATGCCTCTCACTCTTCATGCATTGAGTCTGAAATTGTACTTGATCATATGTCTGAATTTGATGCTGAGAGTGAATCTGAGAGTGATATTGATTGCATGCCTGGTGGTGGTGTTTTACCTCTTGAGATTGATTTTATAGAGTCAGATAGGACTAACCATGTTTCAGGAAGTACACATACCTCTGACTTTCTTTATGAGGTAAAGGTTGAGAAACCATCCCCTTCCACCACTGTCCAGCTGACCACACCAGAATTGAAGCCTCTGCCATCAAATTTAAAATACGCTTACTTGGATGATAGCAAGAGTTTTCCAGTGATTATATCTGCCTCCCTTGCTGATGAGCAAGAGGAGAAGTTGTTGTCAGTTCTCAAGAAGCATAAGAAGGCTATAGGTTGGACCCTGGCGGACATTCCTGGTATTAGCCCATCCACATGTATGTATCGAATAAATTTAGAGGATGGAGCTAAACCAGTAAGACAACCACAAAGAAGACTCAACCCGGTGATTCTTGATGTAGTGAAGAAGGAGATAACCAAGCTTTTGCAAGCTGGAATCATTTATCCTATCTCCGATAGCCAATGGGTGAGTCCCGTCCAGGTAGTCCCGAAGAAGACTGGCCTCACAGTGATCAGAAATGAGAAGGAGGAGCTGATTCCTACTCGGGTGCAGAACAGTTGGAGAGTCTGCATTGACTATAGGAGGCTGAACCAGGTTACCAAAAAGGACCATTTTCCCCTACCATTCATTGACCAGATGCTTGAACGCCTGGAAGGTAAATCCCACTACTGTTTCCTTGATGGTTTTTCTGGTTATATGCAAATTACTATTGCTCCTGAGGATCAGGAAAAGACCACATTCACCTGCCCCTTCGGCACTTTTGCTTATAGGAGGATGCCTTTCGGCCTGTGCAATGCCCCTGGTACCTTCCAGCGGTGCATGATTAGTATTTTCAGTGATTTTTTAGAAAATTGCATAGAGGTGTTTATGGATGATTTCACTGTATATGGATCCTTTTTTGATGGTTGTTTGAATAGTTTGGAAAAAGTTTTGAATAGATGCATTGAAACTAACCTTGTTCTAAATTTTGAAAAATGTCATTTTATGGTTGAGCAAGGTATAGTTTTAGGCCACATTATTTCCAATAAGGGTATTGAAGTAGATCCTGCAAAAATTTCTGTTATTTCACAATTGTCTTACCCCTCTTGTGTGCGAGAGGTGCGATCTTTTCTTGGTCATGCAGGATTCTACAGGCGCTTTATAAGGGATTTTAGCAAAGTAGCCCTTCCATTGTCCAACTTGTTGCAAAAGGAGGTGGAGTTTGACTTTAATGACAGATGCAAAGAGGCTTTTGATTGCCTCAAGAGAGCGCTGACTACCACCCCCATCATCCAGACACCCGACTGGACAGCCCCTTTTGAGCTTATGTGTGATGCATCAAATTATGCATTGGGGGCTGTCCTTGCTCAGAAAATTGATAAATTGCCCGGGGTGATATATTACGCTTCTAGGACTTTAGATGCTGCCCAAGCAAATTATACTACTACTAAGAAAGAGCTTCTAGCCATAGTTTTTGCTCTTGAAAAATTTCGATCTTATTTGCTTGGTACTCGCATTATTGTTTATACTGACCATGTAGCTCTAAAGTACTTGTTGAAGAAGGCTGATTCTAAGCCTAGGTTGATCCGATGGATGCTCTGGCTCCAAGAGTTTGACTTGGAGATCCGTGATAGGAGCGGAGCACAAAATCTAGTTGCTGATCATTTAAGTCGGATCGAACGTGTATCTGATGCAGATTCACCTATTCGGGATGATTTCCCGGATGATCATTTGTATATACTGTATAGTATTTCTGACTCTCTTTCTACTCCCTGGTTTGCTAATATTGTCAATTATTTAGTTGCTTCTGTTTTTCCTCCCTTAGCATCTAAAGCCCAAAAAGATAAAATTAAAAGTGATGCTAAGCATTTTATTTGGGATGACCCCTACTTGTGGAAATTGTGCAGTGATTAGGTCATTAGACGGTGCATTCCAGATCATGAGACTGACTCAGTCCTGCAGTTCTGTCATTCTTCCGCATCGGGAGGTCATCTGGGTGTTCAAAGGACAGCTCGCAAAGTGCTTGATTGTGGTTTTTATTGGCCCACCATCTTTAAAGATGCGTGGAAGATCTGCAGCACTTGTGAGTAGTGTCAGAGAGCAGGAAATACACTTACATGGCGACAACAAATGCCTCAGCAACCTATGCTATTCTGTGAGGTGTTTGATGTCTGGGGTATAGATTTCATGGTTCCTTTTCCTGTCTCTTTTGGTTATGTTTACATTCTCCTTGCAGTTGACTATGTTTCAAAATGGGTGGAAGCCAAGCCCACTAGAACTAACGATGCTAAAGTTGTCGCAGACTTTGTCAGGTCTAATCTGTTTTGCAGGTTTGGAGTACCTAAAGCAATTGTTAGTGATCAAGGAACCCATTTTTGCAACAGGACAATGCATGCCCTGCTTAAAAAGTACGGGGTGGTACACAGGGTATCCACACCATACCACCCCCAGACTAATGGACAGGCAGAAATTTCTAACAGGGAAATCAAGAGAATTCTAGAGAAGATTGTGTAGCCAAGCAGGAAAGATTGGAGTACCAGGCTTGATGATGCTCTCTGGGCACATCGGACTGCCTACAAAGCACCCATAGGAATGTCTCCTTATCGGGTTGTCTTTGGAAAGGCATGTCATCTTCCAGTGGAAATTGAGCACAAAGCATACTGGGCAGTGAAGACTTGCAACTTCTCTATGGATCAAGCTGGCGAGGAAAGGAAGTTGCAACTGAGTGAGTTAGATGAAATCCGCCTAGAAGCCTACGAGAATGCCAAGTTCTACAAAGAAAAGACCAAGAAGTTCCATGATAGTATGATAGTTAAAAAAGACTTCGTGGTTGGGCAAAAAGTGTTATTGTATAATTCTAGGCTTGGACTCATGAGTGGTAAGTTGAGGTCTAAGTGGATTGGTCCTTTTGTTGTTACTAATGTTTTTCCTTATGGTACAGTTGAGATCAAAAGCGACTCCACAAACAAGAGCTTCAAGGTCAACGGACATCGACTTAAGCCATTCCTCACGAACCCTTCTTTAGTGGACGTAGTGGTGGAAGAGACTTCCTTACTCCACCCTACTCTTCCTCCACCATGACTTAGGGAGTTTTTCTTTTCCTATCTCCTTCTTTGCTTTTATTACACTTGTCCGATTCTCTTTGATGATTTAATTTTTTTTAATCTTTTAATTGTGCTACATTGAGGACAATGTGTTGTTTAAGTATGGGGGGGGGGGGGGGGGGGAGTGTTCTTTGGTTTTGCTAGTTTTGTTGGTTTTGTTAATTTGTTAGTTGTGTTAATTTGTTAATGTTGTTAGTTTCGTCGGATTTTCAGTTTAATATTTTGGGTCAATTTTGTGTGCACGTACGAATTTGCATGTTTTTCTTTGAATTATAGGATATGTTCAAGAAATGGGTAATTGTTTTGAAAATAAAAGTTCTTGACATTTTGTGACTTGAAATCTTTGATTCTTCTCTACATGTCATGATAGTTTTGAAAGCTCAATTTGAAAGTGATGAGTTTACCTTTGTGAGAATTTGAGCCATCCATCATCATAATCATTTGGTGTGTTTTGCCCCATTGATTGCTTGCACAATAGCCTTGGCTTGATTCTTGTTGATGCGTCCTAATTCACATGCATATTTGGAAATGATTGAGGCAATTTTGTTCTTATAAGCTTCTAGCCAAATGGACTTACCTTGAATTAATTCCTTTGATAGCCCTTTTGAGCCTTGTTTCCCTTTCCTTGTTTTGAAGCTCACTACAAGCCTTAAGTGAAAAACCATGATATCACCATATCCTTAAGGAATTTTGGAGCTTTGGAATTGTTTTGGGAATAAGTGTGGGGGGTTTTTGTTTCATTGGACAACTTGTTTTGTTGGCTATGCTTCATGATGTATTTTGGGCCATACTTGATGTACATTGTATATTGGTTAAATGTTGGACATGCTGAATGAAATGTTGTTTCTCAAAGGCTATAGAATAATAAAAAAAAAAGAATAAAAAAAAATATTCGAAAAAAAAAAATTCGAAAAAAGAAAAAGAAAAGCAATAAAGTTGAGTGAATAAGATCTTAAATGGCACAAGAATGATGAAACTCTTGGTTCTACTCTTCATGTTTAATTTTTATCTTTACTTCTTTTTATTTTCTTATTTTTTTCTTAATATGCACTTATTCCCCTTTGCTCCTCTATTCCTTTGGGATTTAGCCACTTATTCCATATTTCTCCATACCTTGTCCTTGGCTCCATTACAACCTTAAAAGACCTTTTGATCCTCATGTGCTTGTGTTTGTGGGTTGATTGTCAATTTTAGAATCTTGCCAAGTCTATGTGGTGTTTGCTTTCATGGGTGCTTTGAGGGTAAATAGTAGCCTAGACACTTGAGAGATAAAGTGTATATCTTGTGAGGCTTTATCACTTTTCATTCTTGAGCTGATTAACTATTTTGCCATGATTGGGTTGCTTGGATTATTTTCATGAATGTCTTGACTTTTTGGATCTCCTTATGTTAGATGTTACCCATTCCTTTCATTCCTTGATGTTCATTGAGAAATATATGAATGTGTTTGTTTGTCTCTCTTTGATATCCCTGGATTTTGTTCTTTGTTTCATTTTGCCCAGGAGTGCAAAAGGCTAAGTATGGGGGGTTTTGATGTGCCATCATTTTCTTCTATTTTCTAAACCCTTTTTGCACCATTTTAATTATTGATTGGTCTTAATTGTCAATTAATTAGGCAGTTTTATTATTTGGGCTCATTTAGCTAATTTGATGTTTTTAATCTAATTTCAGGAATTAATGAAACATTAGGCTTGATCCGGATTTTAGTTGTGGACTTGAAGAGGGCAAATAAAGCAGCGCTTACCTTAGTTAATTTCTAATTAGGAAATTTCGCAATTTTATTTTATGTTGTTCAGTGTTTATTTCGTTTTGGGCCAGAGTATTGTAATAGGGCCCAGTGACTTTGAGTGACTCTTTTTAAATAGCTGCCTTGGGATTCGTGCAAGGCATTCTATTCTGCTATTTTCATTATTCAGAGCTTTGGTTTTAGGTTTTCACGTTTTTCTGTTCCCTTGTTACAATTTTCGTTCTTAATGCAAATTTCCGTTTTCTGCTTCTAATTACGAGTTCATTCGTGCTTCTTCTTCTACTTTCATTTACGTTTCTGTTCATTTACGTTTCTGTTCATTTATGTTTCTGTTTCATGTTTCATTTGCGTTTTCTGTTTGAATCCATGGAAGGCTAGATTTTCTGGTGTTGTTTCCTTTTGATGACGAAACCCAACTCTCTTTGAGGTTTCGCTTGTAATGTGGGTTCCTGGCAGTTTTCCCTTCACCAGTTATCCCAATTTCGTGAATATTAATCAGTGCACGCTTCGTGTTCGATTAATTGCCTCTGAGCCTAACTTGCATTCATGCTTAATGGACGAAGGGCTAACTGGTGTATGTGGTGCCTAATCACGTATTGAAAATCCTAAGTTGATTTTCGCTTAGTAAATTGAAACAGGGTTGGATTAAGTGGTTGACTGTTAGGGACGAATTTTCCATAACCCAGGATAAGAGAATGGCTTCTGAATCAGAGGAAACAACCAGTTTTTAATATTAGTATTTTCGTATTCCAGTTTACTTGTTCTGCTCTTTAATTACCAAACAGCCAACCCCCCCCAATCGTTACTGCTACTGCAAGTATATTATGAACATTTGGTTTGTCACTGCTCGTTGGGAAACGACCTAGGATCACTTCCTAGTTACTGCATTTTCATGTTTATTTGATTCGGGTACGGCCTCGATCACTTAGCCTTCCATTAATCAATAGAGAATGAAATTTTATTGCTAAAATGAAAAGTAACAACCAGAATTGCAAAATGAAAAAGTGCTAAATGAAGAAGAGCCTAAAACTAAAACGAAAAAGAAGAGAGAGGAGAGGGCCTAAACTAGAACCTTGGTGTTGCTATATAGTTTTTTTTTCCAGCCCCAAAGCTTACAAATCTGTTTTAAATCCAAGCTCATAAATAAAATAAAATCAAATCTAGATAAGATAAGATAAGATCTAGATGAAATAATATCTAGATGAGATCAAATCTAAATAATATCTAGATAAGATAAAATTTGGTAGAATAAAATAGTCTGCCCTCTTCAAGTCCAAACCCAATTCTGGATTCAAGCCCAATGCTTCATTAATTTCTGAAATTAGATTAAAAAGCATCAAATTAGCTGAATGAGCCCTGTCGCAACCTACCCTTCGGCGGGAGGGCGACGCGGGGCTCACGGGTGCATCTTCCATGGGAGGAAAATGCGCGGAGTCACCAGCAACGTTTATTCGAGGAAAACGTCAGAAAAACCGGAAAAGATGTGGTCTACGAACATTAAGTGTGAAAGGTTCGGGAGTTGTATTTGCGCATGGGGAAGGTATTAGCACCCTACGCATCCGTCACAAGGGACGACAACCTTCAATCAAGTGTGCAAATATGACTTCAATTTGTTTTATTTCCCTTTTATGTTTTTATGTCTTTTTATGCCTTTTTTGTATTTTTTATCTTTTTGTGGTCGACAAGGGTGTTTCCCTTGCTCCTACGTATTCCTTAATTGTGATAAGGAAATCAGACCTACGTAGTTGTTTGAGAACTAAGCGTTGGTTAAGTTGTTTTTATCTTTTTTTGCAAGATATATTTTGATTGAACAAAAGGTCATTTAAGGTGTTAGACCATTAAAAGATCTTTTGATTTTGAAAGGAGAGAAACGTTAAGGCGTTGGACCATTAACGATCTCTTGTTTTTTTGAAAGGAGAGAAATGTTAAGGTATTGGACCATTAACGATCTCTTGGGGTGGTCGACAAAAGTGGGGCTTTTGCTCCTACGTATCCTCAATTGCGATGAGGAAATCAGACCTACGTAGTTCTTGCAAAAGCGGTAAAGTTACATGTTGATTTTATGCTTTTGAACGGTCCATGTTAACCTATAAAAGCAAAGAGGACTGTTTAAGGCGTTGGACCTTAAAATGGTTTTTAGTGATTTTTGCAGACAAAGCTTGATTTGTGAGTTGATTTTAGCCTTAGTTTCACTTTGGTTATTAGTCAATTCGATTAAGAAAGAAAAATTCCAAAGAAAAACGTCCGATTGATTTTTTTTATTATTTTATTAAAAGATATTTTTTTTATTATTATATTATTATTTTGCCTCTTTTTGGTTTTAAACGTGGTTACGACATGAAAGATCGGCCGAATTTTATTCTAACAGAAATTAAAAGATATTATAACTCAAATGATCGGTGGAAATTTATTTTCTTTTTTGATTAGGCAAGAAAGTGACTTAAATAAATGACTAAAGCATGTCAAAAAGGGGTACGGAAAGTAAATGAAATAAAAATAAAAGCACGCGAAACAAGTGGGGACCACTAAGGGCACAAGAATGAATTGAAAGGTTCGATTTCAGGAACTTACCGGTTGAAGACCGAAGAACGATGAAGAATGAACGAAGAACGATGAAGAACGATGACAAACCTTCGCGAAATCGCCCACGGAAACGTCTCGGAAGCATTATGGAAGCGCCTCGGCTTGGATTTTCTTCACGGAAACAATTTTTCTCACTAATTTTAAGTGATTCTTAGATACCAGGAGGGTTGAACGAATTTGTTCTTCCCCTATTTATAGGGGAAAAGAGGGAGGTGGTTGCCGCCCAGTTCGCCCAGGCGAGCTGGGTTGCTTCCACCAGAAGGCATCGCCTTCTGTCGGAAGATCCTGGAAGGCCCAAGTGGGCCTAATTGCTATTTGTACCCCCTTGTTTACTAAATACACCCCTCTACCCTTTTTTTTTTATTCTTTTTCCGTAACGTTACGGAACTTTGCAAATTACGTAACGATACTTGTTTTCTTTCCGTAATGTCACGAAACCTTACGGATTACGCAATCGTTCCTTCTTTGGCTTCTGGAATGTTACGGAACTTTATGGATTGCACATTAACACTTCCTTTTAACTCCCAACATGTCGTGGAACTTCACGGATTGTCTAACGATGGGTGTCAAGTACCTCGAAGTGGTCAAGCGAGGGTCGCATCCCAACAAACAGATGGTCCCCGGACGAAATTAGGGTATGACAAGCCCAAATAATAAAACTTCCTAATTATTTTGACAATTAAGACTAATCAATAATTAAAGTGGTGCAAAAAGGGTTAAGAAATAGGAGAAAATAATGGCACATCAAAAACCCCTCATACTTAGCCTTTTGCACTCCTGGGCAAAATGAAACAAAGAACAAAATCCAAGGATATCAAAGAGAGACAAACAAAAACATTTACATATTTCTCAATGAACATCAAGGAATGAAAGGAATGGGTAACATCTAACATGAAGGGATCCAAAGAGTCAAGACATTCGTGAAAATCATCCAAGCAACCCAATCATGGCAAAATAGTGAATCAGCTCATGAATGAAAAGTGATAAAGCCTCACAAGATATACACTCTATCTCTCAAGTGTCTAGGCTACTGTTTACTCTTGAAGCACCCATGAAAACAAACACCACATAGACTTGGCGAAATTCTAAAATTGACAAACAACTTGACAAACACATGCGCATGAGGATCAAAAGGTCTTTAAAGGCTGTAATGGGGCCAAGGACAAGGTAGGAAAAAAATATGGAATAAGTAGCTAAATCCCAAAGGAATAGAGGAGCAATGGGGAATAAGTGGAAATTAAGCACAAGTAGTAAACCCAAACCCTCTAATATCAACAAAATCAACCAAGGCTCCCAAATCAAGTCCTCATAACAAGACCTCATTTATTCAACTGCACTTCTTTTCTTCTTCTCTTTTTTTTGAACAGTACGAATTTGCAGAATTTGCAGCAATTGATTTTTTTTTTCATTTTTTTAAACAGTACAAATTTGAAGATTAAAGCAAGAACTAGGCAATATATATATACATCAAGCATGGCCAAAATAAAACATTAAGCATGGCCAAAAATCATATCTTCCTTAAGGCTTGTAATGAGCTTCAAAACAAAGAAAGGGGAACATAGGCTCAAAGGGGCTATCAAAGGAATTAATTCAAGGTAAGTCCATTTGGCTAGAAGCTTATAAGAACAAAATTGCCTAAATCATTTCCAAATATGCATGTGAATTAGGAAGCATCAACAAGAATCAAGCCAAGGCTATTGTGCAAGCAATCAATGGGGCAAAACACACCAAAAGATTATGATGATGGATGGCTCAAATTCTCACAAAGGTAAACTTATCACTTTCAAATTGAGCTTTCAAAACTCTCATGACATGTAGAGGAAAAACAAGGATTTCAAATCACAAAATGTCAAGAGACTTTTATTTTCAGAACAATTACCCATTTCTTGAACATATCCTATAATTTAAAGAAAAATATGCAAAGTTGTACATGCAAACAGAATTGACCTAAAATATTAAACTAGAAACCCAACAAAACTAACAAAACTAACAAATTTAACACAAACAAAACTAACAAAACTAGCAAAATCAAAACCAAAGAACACTCCCCCCATACTTAAACAACACATTGTCCTCAATGTAGCACCATTAAAAGATTAAAAGCAATTAAACCATCAAATAGAATCGGACAAATGTAATAAAAGTAAAGAAGGAGATAGGAAAAGAAAAACTCCCTAAGTCATGGTGGAAAAGAAGTAAGCTGAAGTAAGGAGATCTTTTGAGCAAGGACAACCCCCAATGTGTAATTGGATGTATCGCACATTTGCTACCGTGCTAAAATCTCTTATAAAGCACCTGTAGAATCCTGCATGACCAAGAAAAGATCGCACCTCTTGCACGCAAGAGGGGTAAGGCAATTGTGAAATAACATAAATTTTTGTAGGATCTACTTCAATGCCCTTATTGGAAATAATGTGGCCTAAAACTATACCTTGCTCAACCATAAAATGACATTTTTCAAAATTTAGAACAAGTTTAGTTTCAGTGCATCTATTCAAAACCTTTTCCAGACTATCCAAACAAATATCAAAAGAGGATCCATATACAGTGAAATCATCCATAAACACCTCAATGCAATTTTCTAAAAAATCACTAAAAATACTAATCATGCACCGTTGGAAGGTACTAGGGGCATTGCACAGGCCAAAAGGCATCCTCCTATAGGCAAAAGTGCCGAAGGGGCAGCTGAATGTGATCTTTTCCTGATCCTCAAGAGCAATAGTGATTTGCATATAACCAGAAATGCCATCAAGGAAACAGTAGTGAGATTTACCTTCCAGGCGTTCAAGTATCTGGTCAATGAATGGCAGTGGAAAATGGTCTTTTTTGGTAACCTGGTTCAGCCTCCTATAGTTGATGTAGACTCTCCAACTGTTCTGCACCCCAGTAGGAATCAACTCCTCCTTCTCATTTTTTATCACGGTGATGCCGGTTTTCTTCAGGACTACCTGGACGGGACTCACCCATTGGCTGTCGGAGATAGGATAAATGATTCCAGCTAGCAAAAGCTTGGTTACCTCCTTCTTCACTACATCAAAAATTACCGGGTTGAGTCTTCTCTGTGGCTGTCTTACTGGTTTAGCCCCATCCTCTAAATTTATCCGATGCATACATGTGGATGGGCTAATACCAGGAATGTCCGCCAGGTTCCAGCCTATAGCCTTCTTATGCTTCTTGAGAACTAATAATAGCTTCTCCTCTTGCTCATCAGCGAGGGAGGCAGATATGATTATTGGAAAACTTTTGCTCTCATCTAAGTAAGCATATTTTAAATTTGATGGCAGAGGCTTCAATTCTAGTGTGGGAGGTTGGATAATGGTAGAAAGAGATGGTTTCTCAGCCTGTACCTCATAAAGAAAGTCAAAGGTATGTGTACTTCCTGAAACATGGTTAGTTCTATCTGACTCTAGAAAATCAATGGCAGACGCGTACTCCGCCCCCGAGGAGATCCACGGGCTCCTAAACTATTGTCAGCATATGATAGAATTGATGGCCCATATAATTAGGAGTTGTTAGGGAGTTTATATTGTCACTCAGATCTTGACTAGTTATAACTTTCTGAATAAAATGAGTTTATCCCATGATTTTTACTCCAAAGATCCGCGCGAATTGAATGACTCCCACATTTTTTCTAGCATGCATTTATTCCTCATTAACGTACTCTTCACATTTGGTCTCTTTAGGACTGACGTCATAACTATGCGTGCCCCAAGGCATCCCTATCGCACCAGATCCAAATCTAGGATGATGGGTGACCTAGAGGAAGTACAGTAGTAGATGAAAGCCAACATGTCAGCTTTGAAAGAACAAATGGCTTCTATGATGGATGCCATGCTGGGGATGAAACAACTAATGGAGAGTAACGTGGCCACTGTCGTTGCCGTTAGCTCGGCTGCCGAGGCAGACCCGACTCTCCCGACTGTTGTGCACCATCCCATTCCAAACATGGTGGGACGAGAGAGAAGCACACCGGGGCATATTAGCAACCCCCATCCGGGGTACAACCGAGGTACTTACCCCTACGGTTTACCACCCAATTACACATCACCAGCCATACATGAAGACATGGGTCACGTTCCTCCCCTCATCCTCGAAGGGAAGCCTCCTCGGCATCCTGACGGGGTCCACGAGAATCCTCAAGAGCATGCTCAGGGAGACGTCGACTCCTACTCCCCGTTTCCCGCTGAGGGGCCGACGCCCAACACCAATGATTATCCTTTCGTAGACATGACCGACCTGTGCCTGGTGCCAGACGTCGTCATCCCTCTGAAGTTTAAGGTACCTGACTTCGATAGGTACAATGGGACGACTTGTCCTAAGAATCACCTAAAAATGTACTGTTGAAAGATGGGTGCATATTCCAGGGACGAGAAGTTATTGATGCATTTCTTTCAAGATAGCTTGGCTGGGGAAGCAATCATTTGGTACACTAATCTAGAAGCTTCCCGCATCCGCACCTGGAAGGATCTGATTACGGCCTTCCATAGGCAGTATCAGTACAACTCTGACATGGCTCCCGACTGAACTCAACTGCAAAACATGATTAAATGGGAACACGAGTCTTTTAAAGAATACGCTCAGCGTTGGAGAGACCTAGCAGTGCAAGTAGCCCCCCATGGTCGAGAGAGAAATGGTTACTATGATGGTGGATACCTTGCCTGTATTCTACTATGAGAAATTAGTGGGCTACATGCCCTCTAGCTTCACGGACTTGGTTTTCGCCGAAGAAAGGATCGAGGTGGGATTGAAGAGGGTAAAGTTTGATTACGTCTCCCCGGTAGGTACCAACAGTAGGAAGACCGGAATAGCTGGGGCAAAGAAGAAAGAGGGAGATGCCCATACCATCACTTCAACACTTGCGTGGCCCAAGTCGCCACAAACCCCCCACGGTACCCACCAATATGCACAACATCACCCGAGTTTTTCGGCTCGCACCGGGGCCTCTTCCGATACAGCGCTTGCCCAACCAAGGGCGTCCACGCCCCCACAGGGGCGGGCTCTTCAGGCTCCGGCTCCGACCCGGCCAACAATGCCCACCTTAGTGAAAGCCCCAACACGGCGAGGAACTTTTCGCCAAGGCAGGCTCAGATTTTCGCCCCGATCCCAATGACGTATGGGGAACTCCTGCCATCTCTCATTGCCAACCAATTGGACGTGGTGGTTCCGGGAAAGATCTTTCAGTCTCCATTCCCAAAATGGTATAACCCTAGCTCAACCTACGCATACCATGGGGGAACCCCAGGCCACTCAGTCGAACAGTTCTTGGCCTTGAAAAGCAAGGTCCAAAGCTTGATAGAAGTCGGATGGTTGACTTTTCAAGAGGACGGGCCCAACATAAAAACAAAACGGCTTGCCAATCATGGAGGGGGGGCGGTTAATGCCATCGAGGTGAGTAGGTCACACGGGATCAAACTTTTGAAGGACGTAATGACCTCCAGAAGGTTTATCTACAAAGCCTTATAAAAGGCGGGCATGATTCCCCGCGACGGGCACAGAAAGGATTCATGTTTAATGCATTCGGGTGTACTACATGACATGGAAACATGTTCGGCGGTAAGAGATCTATTACAACAAATGATAGACCATGGCCAGCTTGAGGTCGGCAATGAGGGGGAGGAGGAACAACATGTATACATGCAGTCGACAGATAAGGAAGGTCCTAAAAAGCCTAAACCCTTGGTAATACACTTCACCAGGGACACAACTCCCCAAAGACCTCAACACCCCTCAGCAGTGTCGGGCGGTATACCTATTTTGTTTCCTTAGGAGAACAGTCACGCAGTTCCGTGGAGGTATGCCCCTCCGAGCGGTAGGAAGGAAGAAGCTACTAATATCGGTTCACTATCGACCAAAGTGACCAATATCACCGGGTTGAGCGGTATAACCCGCAGCGGTCGCGTGTTCGCACCCCCTGGCCTGCCGATACAGCCCGCAAACACTAAAGGGAAAGCAAAAGTGACCGAAGGACAAAATGTCAAGGTGATCCCCGCACCGGACGAGGATGTTCCGACGAAGGATTTTTTCGGGGGAATAAAGGGCTGGGGCAAGAAAGAGGTATCACTCGAGGAGGCCGACGAGTTCCTCCGCATTATCCAACAAAGTGAGTTCAAAGTCATTGAACAACTCAACAAGACCCCAGCTAGAGTCTCCCACTCATGTATCTGCACCTGCCCACGGTGGTTGGCCACCTGCTGGCGAACCAAGTGCTGTAGATAACGCTCCATGCCTAGTGATCCAACGAGGTCAGCCTGCCGAGGTGGCGGAGGTGCGTCTATGGCTTGCTGTGCATCACCCTGCGCCTGCCTAGGCGTACAGTACTTCTCGATGAAGGCCCGGGTGATTGGTGGTCGGATCACTTTACTGGGGGTGATGGGAACCCCAAACGACTGGCAGAGGCCCGTGATCAATGCCGGAAACCCCAGGGCCCTGTTAGACTTATCCGGGTCCAGAGGGTGCCTGGTGGGTGGCATACCTACAAACAAATAGATGGCGGCAGCAATCACCTGGGCCACATGGACGCTCATCCGTGTCAGGATGGCATACACCAACTGGCACTTAGGTAGAGGGAGATCAGAGTTATGATCGCTAGGCAAGACATTGCTGAGCAGCAATGTCATCCACGTCTGGGTCAAAGTGGTCATACTGGTGCACATGATCTGCACCCGCCTCCCTGCATCGGTCCGGGCGAAATCCTGCCCCGGTGTGCATAATAGCTGGGCAATGGCCTCCTCGTCCAACCCGTCGGCCCTGTTCCTCATCTGGCTGAACTCACATTGCTGGCCTTCCTCCAATACTAGCGGGTCACCCAGGAACTGGCTGAGAGCATCTGCATCAAAGGGAATCCACTGACCCCTCACCCATGAACGCATGTCTCGCACTCCCTCATCTATGGGCCAAGCATTAGCATAGAACTCCAGGACTATCTCAGGGCCAAACTTAGCCATGGGAGTCACCAGCGATGCCCAACGTCTGCGAGCTATCTCCTCCTGAATGTCCATATACTCATCCTCCCTGAGCTGGACACGCCTCTCTCTGTGGAACGACCATCCTTTGATGGCCTCGAAGCGCTGCTGGTGCTTGGCGCTCCGGAAACGATGACTATCAAACTCGGGGATGGCACTGGACCCTTCTCCTATGGTATCTCTTCTAAACCTCTTCATGGAGAATTTCTTCAGAGCCATTTCCTGCAAAAACATTTAGAAAGTTAGTTCAAGAAAAACTTAATCAAAACGAAAGCCAGATCAAGCCAAACAACGTACCCTTTTTCCAACAAAGCATGAACATCCATATGAATTTGAAAGGAATGCTTACACGTTATTGTGCGAGCTCTCCTAGGATATTCATTCAATTATACCTATTTTCCCTCGATGAACGGCACCCTACAAGATGCACCTATTTTTTGGAAAATAAATTCCTTACGCTTATGTGTCAAACTATCCATACATATTTTCCAAGGCTTTTGCTACCCACTTACCCCATTCTTTTTGCTATATGTTCACGTTTCATTTACATATATGTTCATAGTCTCAGGCTTCATCCTCCTCAGCTTTTGTTTTACCGGGGAACACTCAGTATCTGTGTTGTACGATGACAGAACTTAAACCGGGCATATCTTGGTATGACCAGGCAAAGATGTCTTGGTAGTTCTTTAGTAGGTCCATCAATTCTTCACGGACAGGTGCGGTCATACCCGTGCCTATCTTTACTTCCTTTTTCCCACTGCTGGTTCCTAAGTCCACTAGTTCCGTCTCTTCTTGATGAGGCCCCATCTCTCGGTCCTCCTGAGCGACTATCTTCTCCAACTCCGAGGGAAGTCCCACATCCTCATCCTCCTCACTCTCCGTCTGACCCGCTTCTTGCTTGAAATCGATGGTCGGGTCTCAAGTATTAGTACCTTCGAGGGACTCATCGTCGGATCTGGCGTTTTAAGCGTAAAGAAAATAAACATGCAAATGAATGAGAATGGGTAGAGGCGTAGGAACAGATGAAGAAAGATCTTTATATTATAAATTCAGGAACAAAAGACATAATGCCTTAACAAAAGGAAACTCTAAAGCCTAGGCCCAACCGTAGAGTTTAAAAGCCACAAAGGGTTACATTATGCTTGTCGCGTAAATGTCTGGGCGCTCCTCCACTTGCCAATTTCCTAGTCGGAAACTAGGAGGGCATGGTCGTACCAAATCCGACCCACTCAGAGAGTCATCCTCGCATATCGACTTGGCCTTCGTGTCCTAGACCCGCACTTATAAAGCTCCTACTGATGTGGCAGGGCGGGCCCCCTTCGACTTGTCGTCCCAATTGTGAACCTTGGCTTCTACTCTTCCTTCCCGCGACACTTTTCCTTATGTCCGCTTGCGTGGGTTTATAGCCTAATCCAAACTTCCCGCGGTTTCCTCTGGCAATTACCAGGCTGGTTCTGCTGCCGTGGTTCTTGCCTAAACCCATTCCGGGCTTGTAGCCATTCCCCAACATCACCCGGGCCACCATCATTGCCGTATCAGATAGGCAAGGTTGCCCAGAGAGGGAATCTATAGAGGCAATGCTTACTACCTCAAAAGATTGGAAGGCTATTTCCAATGACTCCTCCGCGGCTTCCACATATGGCATAGAGGACAGGCAATTTACCAAGATGTCTTCCTCCCCCGATACAATGACCAAATGTCCCTCCACTACGAACTTCAGTTTTTGGTGGAGTGTAGAGGGAACGACTCCCACCGAGTGGATCCACGGGCGTCCCAAAAGGCAGCTGTAAGCCGGGTTAATATCCATTACTTGGAAGGTAACCTGCCAGGTATGGGGGCCTATCTGTACAGGGAGGTCGATCTCTCCCCTCACCTCTCAGCGGCTGCCGTCGAAGGCACGAACCACCATGGAACTTGGCCTTAGATGGGAAGCGTTAAACAACAATTTCTCCAACGTGCTTTTGGGCATTACGTTTAAACTGGAACTGTTATCGATGAGCACCTTGGCCACGACGTGGTCCATGGATTTGATTGACACATGCAAAGCCCTGTTATGCCCTCTCCCCTCGGCAGGGATTTCTTCTTCAGCGAAGGCGAGATAGTTGTTGGCGGTGATGTTATTGACGAGTCCTCCAAAGCCTTCTACGGAGATGTCTTGGGCTACATGAGCTTCATTCAAGACCTTTACTAGCAAAGCCCGATGAGGCTCAGAGCTCATGAGCAGTTCCAAAAGAGAGACTCTAGCCGGGGTTTTGTTGAACTGCTCAATGACCTTGAACTTGCTCTGTTGAATAATGCAGAGGAACTTGCCTACCTCCTTTAGCGATACTTCTTTCTTGCCACAACCATCCTTTTTCTCCGAAAGACTCCTCACTGGGATATTCTCGTTTGGAATGGGGCTCGTTTTGTCGTTTTGTTCTTCTGCTATCTTTGCCTTCCCTTTAATGTTTACGGGTTGTGTCGGCAGGTCAGGAGGTGCGAACATGCGACCGCTGTGGGTCACGCTGCTCAGCTCTGTGATATTGGTTACCTTGGCCAACAACGAGCTGATGCCGGTGGCCTCTTCCTTCCTTTCGCTTGGAGGCGCATACCTCCACGAGACTGCATGGCTGTTTTGGTATGGAAACGGAACAGATTTAACTACCGAGGGGTATCAGGGCGTTTGGAGAGCTGAGTCTCTGGTGAAATATACCACCAAAGGCTTAGGCCTTCCAAAACTTCCCTCATCCGCGGACTGCATACATATATGCTGCTCTTCACTCCCCTCATCGCCGACTTCCAGCCGGCCTCGGTCTATCATCTGTTGCAACAGGTCCTCCACTGCTAAACATGTTTCCATGTTATGTAGCTTGCCGGGATGCATGAAACAGGAATCTTCCCCGTGCCCACCGCGGGGAATTATGCCCCCCTTTTGTAGGGCCTCGTAGATAAACCACTTGGGGGTAGTCAAGTCCTTCAAAGGCTTGGACCTGTGCGGCCTATCCGACTCGACGACATTAACTACTCCCCCTCCATGATTGGCGAGCAGGATCGTTTTCTCATTGGGGGCAGTCCTCTTGAAACGTCAGCCATCCGACGCCTATCAAATGTTGGACCTTGTATTTAAGGGCCAGGCAGTGTTCGATGGAATGGCCCGGGGTTTTCCCATGGTATGCGCAGGTTGCGTCAGGGTTATACCACTTTGGGAAAGGAGGCTGGTAGATCTTCCTGGGAGATATCACAGCCATCTGGTTGGCGATGAGGGACGGCAAGAGGTCTTCGTACGTAATTGGGATCGGGGTGAATTTTGGAGTTGGCCTCGGGGGAAAGTTCCTTATCGCGTTGGAACCGGCGCCAAAGTGGGCATTGCTAGCTGGGCGAGTTGGAGCCGGAGCTTGGGGGGCCTCCCTCTGGATGGGCATGGGCGCCCTAGCTTGTACAGGTGCTGAGTTGGGAGAGTCCCTGGCGTGAGCTGCTCGGGTGATGTTGTGCGTACTGATAGGTACCGTGAGAGGTCTGCGGTGGCTTGACCCACGCGGGCGCTGAAGTGATGGTATGGGTATCTCCTTCCTTCCTTTTTGCCCCAGTTTCTTTGATCCTCCTAGCGTTGGTACTTGTGGAGGAGACGTAATCGAACTTCCCTCTCTTCAAACCTACTTCAATTCTTTCCCCGGCGAATACCAAGTCTGCGAAGCTGGAGGGCATGTAGCCCACTAATTTCTCATAGTAAAACACCGACAAGGTGTCTACCATCATGGTAATCATTTCCCTTTCGACCATGGGAGGGGCCACTTGTGCTGCCAAGTCCCTCCACCGCTGAGCGTACTCTTTAAAGGACTCACTTTCCTTTTTAACCATGTTCTGCAGCTGAGTCCGATCGGGAGCCATATCGAATTGTACTGATATTGCCTAAGGAAGGCAGTAATTTGATCCTTCCAAGTGCGGATGCAGAAAGCTTACATATTAGTGTACCAAATGACCGCGGCTCCAGCCAAGCTATCTTGGAAAAAGTGCATCAACAGCTTTTCATCCCTAGAATGCGCCCTCATTTTGCGACAATACATCTTGAGATGGTTCTTAGGACAAGTCGTCCCTTTGTACCTGTCGAAATTAGGTACCTTGAATTTTGGGGGGATGACGACGTCCGGTACTAAACAAAGATCCACCATGTCTGCGAACGGATAGTCGCCAAAGCATTCAACAACTCTCAATCTCTCTTCGATGAGATCAAGTTTCCTTTTTTCTTCCGCTGTCGGGGGCGGTCCTTCTGTGGACAAGAATATTGGCTGTGCTGGGAGGTTGGGCTGAGGCAGTGTGTTGGGTTCCGGCCCCTCGACGGGGACCGGGGGGTAGAAATCGATGTCTCCTTGAGCATACTCTCTACGATCCTTGTGAACCTCGTCCGACTATCGAGGAGGCTCCCCTTCAAGGATGGGGGAAGGGACATGACCTGCATCATCACGCATGATTGGTGGGGTGTAATTAGGTGGTAATCCATAAGGGTAAGACACTCGGTTGTATCGCAAATGGGGGTTGCTGATGTGCCCCAGTGTGCTTCTTTCTTGTCCTACCATGTTTTGGAGAGGATGGTGCGCGGTAGCTGGGAGAGTTGGGTCTGCTTCGGCAGCCATACTAACAGCGGCAGCAGTGGCCACGTTATTCTCCATAAGTTGTCCCATTCCTAACCTGGCATCCATCATGGAAGCCATTTGCTCTTTCAAAGCCGACATGTCGGCTTTCATCTGTTCCTGTATCTCCTCTTGGTCACCCATCGTCCTAGATTTGGATCTGGTGCGATAGGGATGCCTTGGGGCGGGTTTAGTTATGGCGTTTTTCCTAAAAAACCAAACGTGAGGAGTAGGTAAAGAAAAATCAATGCATGCTAGAGATAAAATGCGGGAGTGATTTGATTCGCATTGATCTTTGGAGTAAAAATGCAGGATAAACTCATTTTATTCAGAAAGTTTATAACTAGTCAAGATCTGAGTGACAATACAAACTTCCTAGCTGTTTCTAATTACATGGGCCATTAAGTCTATCATATGCTGACAATAGCTTAGAAGTCTGTGGATCTCCTCGAGGGCGGAGTAGGTGTTTGCCATTGCTTTGGCCTTGGCTAGCAATCGGGGAAGTTCTTGACTCCTATTCAAAGTAAGAGCAAATCGGTCCATCCACATTGTTGCCTCTCAATGTAACGAGTCGATCACCCTTCCTCTAGCCTCCTTTTCCACATACACTCGGGCATACTCGTCCGCCACTTTGTGTTCGTGGGCCGTGGCTAGATTTAATTCTTCTTGGTACTTTCTGACGATGGCTGACATGTTGGTCTCTGTCTCGCATAAACGCTGAGACAAGCTTCTCTTGGACCTTGAGCAATCAGCTAACTCCTCTTTTAAGACCATGCTATGTGCTTGTGATTGGTCTCTCTCTCCCCTTCGAAGCTTGAGCTCATTGTTGCTGCCCCACAAAGCTCCACGGAATTTGTCTCAGCCATGCTCTTCCTTGCGAGCCCTCTTGGTTTCTCGTTCAAGGGCTCTTGCGGTAGCTGTATTTTCTTCTCGTAACTCGACACACTCTTGCCGGACGTTTGTAGCGGCTAACTTGAATTTTTATTTGGCAAGTCATGCTTTTACTAGTTTTGTTTTTAGAGCTCGAACTTCTTCATCCTCTTCCGGAGCTTCGAAGTTCTCCTCGTTGATAATTTTCAACTTGGAGAGCTAATCTAACCCTCGTGTACAAACTTTCAGCCATTCATGATAACCACCGATGATGCCATTACGGATGCCCCTAAGTTCTTTATCTTTCCTTAACGGTCTTTCCCATGCCTTGTGGACTCTTTGTATAATCTTGAAACTTTGCGCGCCGAAATCTCTCACAAGGAAATGAGAGATGCTCTCTTCCGCCGGTGCTCCCCTCATGGGGTACCCTAACTGTCTTATAGCAAGTGCGGGATTGTAGTTAATACAACCCCTTGTCCCTATCAACGGGATGTTTGGGTAGTCCCCACATGAGAAGAGAACTCCCTCATTTCCTTCCTTCCATCGAGGAAACCAGTTGATTGTTCTGCCTCCTATCCCAGCCAAGTGTTGGTCCCAATCTACTCTTCTCTTTTTGACACACGAGCGATGGCTTCGGAATGGACATGGGTGTCTTATGTCTTGTTGGAATAGGTGCGAAACCAACCATACACAAAGAGCGGGTAAGCAGCAGATGATCCGTGAGCTACTCTTCTCGCACCTTCGGTCAAATGTATCAAATAAGTCCACCAAGATAGCTACCACCGGGCTCTCTTTGCTATGGTGATATGCAAGGAAAGCATCAATTGCGGCTAGGTCCACCATCCACAAACGGGACTCACTCCTCTTGATTCGCCATATCCCTTGCCTTGCCTTCCAAGTACTTCTGTGGCCCACTACGTCGTTTCGAGTTTGCTTTACACGATCCAACTCTCTTGCCGAATCCCTGACCACAACTGCAATCTTGCTCAAGGAGGGAAGAAACCCAGAGAAAAGATACGGTTTTCTTCCCCCAAGAGGACATCCTAGAATCTCCTCAAATTCTTCAATAGTCGGTACTAATTGGAAGTCTCCAAACGTGAAGCATCTCAAAGGCTGGTCATAGTATTGGGTGAGTGATACAACGGCCTCTATGAATATCTCCGCTATGGTCAAATCTAAAATCTTTCCGTACGCCATGCGGAAGGCTTGCATTTGGAGAGGTCCCATCAACCGCCCCAACTCCTTAAGGCTGGTGACATCTAGGCCCTTAATCTTGACTTGATAGAATCTTGTTTCGGTTTGATTTGTTCCCATGTTTTACTAAAGTGAAACAAAACCCAGTGCGAATCAAAACTCCGACATCTATCATGGGTGGAATGGATGAATGCATGAAGAAATGCATATGACACAGATGCAATTTTATGAACACGGGAGCCCGGGAAATTATCTCCTTCTTAGATACAACGTTTGGGCAGCATGGCGCCCGACGTATGTATTCAAGAAGGTGACACGGACCCTCCGTTGGTTTGCCAAAGTGAGGGGATTAAGACGAAACCCGTGCATGATGCATATGCAAAAGGCACAACACGGGGATGTACATAGTACGACAATATCCATAAACAAATATAATCAAAGGGGTACACGACATTTGACTACATGCATGGTAGTGTAAAAATGGCACGCAACGTGTTTGCTTCGTGCCTCTATTTTAGGGACTTACATGGGAGGGAGCTAAGAGGGTTTTTAGTGATAATTCCCAAGGTGGTCATATCTCTCTTGATGATCTCTAGAGGTATCATCCCCTTCGAAGAACGTATTGCGACAATAGGGACTACTAGCAACAATATGTTATCAAAGAGAAAAACTCTAGATGAGGGTTCACTGTTATCAAGCAAGTCGGAGACCTAGCATGACCACAGATTCACCTCCACTCCTTATGTTCCCATGGACCCGGGTATAGGGCATTTTTTTCAACTCACCGTGTGTGCAAATAGTGTTGGTGTTTGTGTGCATCAAATGAATATGTGAATGTATGTATACATGATTTTGATGATGTCAAAGAAGAATCTAGCAAGGCTGCTTCAAATGATAAGCATTTGCTTCAAGAATAATTCAAGATTGCTTCAACAAACAAAGCCTTGTTTCAAGATTCGCTAAAGACCAAGCCTTGCCTTAAAACAAAGTGCTTTCAAGACATGCAAGGCTCTGGTAATCGATTACCAGGAAGTGTAATCGATTACCAGAAGACAGGGTTGAGAAATAGTTGTTGAAAAAGGTTTTGAATTTGAATTTCAACATGTAATCGATTACCATATGTTTATAATCGATTACCAGCAACGGAACTTTGGAAATTCAAATTCAAAAGTCATAACCCTTCAAATTATAACTGTGTAATCGATTACACAAACATTGTAATCGATTACCAGTGGAAAGTTTTCAGAAAATCTGCCAACAGTCACATCTTTTCATTAGATTTGTGAATGGTCATCAAAGGCATATAATTAGGTGACTTGGGCACGAATTTTATGCAGAGAGTTTTGCTTGGCAAAAATGTCTTATCCTCTCAAAAGACAATGAGAGAGATTCCAAACGAACTTCGTTTTCAAATGCTCTCTCAAAAGAAATCCTTGACCAAACACTTGCAAAATCTATAAGGATTCTTACATGATCTTCATTGTAATATTCTTCTCTTGAAGAGAGAATTCTTCTTCCATTCTTCTAATTCAATGAGATTGGTTAAGAGACTGTAAGTCTCTTGTTGTAAAGTATCTGAACACAAGGGATGGGTTGTCCCTGTGTGGTTCAGACTTTGTAAAGGATTTTACAAAGATAGTGGAAATCTCAAGTGGGTTGCTTGAGTACTAGACGTAGGCACGGGAAGTGGCTGAACCAGTATAAAATTGTGTTTGCATTCTCTCTTCCCTTATCTCATTTATGTTATTGCAATCAATTTTGCCTTGCATGTTTATAGAACATTATTAAATTAATTGTTGTTGTTTCTTCTGCATTTGTCATACCCTAATTTCGTCCGGGGATTATAATTTGATGATATACAACCATTGATTGACCGCTTCGAGATATTTGGAACCCTTTGTTGCACAATATGTGAAGTCCCGAGACGTGCCGAAAATCAAAAGGAAGCAGGCTTACGCGATCCGTGAAAATTCCGTGATGTGACGGAAATCGAAAGGAGGTATTTTTCGCAACCCGTGAGTTTTCGTAACTTCTTCGAGAGCTAAAAAAAAGAGTAAATACATAATCCGTAAGGATTCGTAACCTTGCGGAAGGAAAATAAGTATTGTTACGAAATTCGTAAAGTTTCGTAATGTTACGGAAAAAGAATTACCAAAAAAAGGTAAAGGGGGGTGCATTTAGTAAAAAGGGGGGTACAAATAGCAATCAGGCCCACTTGGGCCTTCCAGATTCTTCCTCCAGAAGGCTGGTTCTTCTGGAGGAAGCAACCTTGCTCGCCTGGGCGAGCTGAGCTCGCCTGGGTGAGCTGGGTGGCAGGCTCCTCCCCTATTTTGCTATAAATAGGGGGAGGAGTGAAGGGAGAAGGGGTTCAGCCTTCTTGGCACTTCTTATTCTCTCGAAATTGCTGAGGAAAATTATTTCCGTGAAGAAAATCCAAGCCGAGGTGCTTCCGTAACGTTTCCGTGAGTAATTACGCGAAGATTCTCGACCGTTCTTCAACATTCATCGTTCGTTCTTCGTTTTCTTCAGTCTTCAACGGGTAAGTACCTCAAACCGAGCTTTTCAATTCATTCTATGTACCTGTGGTGGTCCACATTTTGTTTCATGTATTTTTATTCTCGTTTTCATTCGCTTTTTATACCCCCTTTTGACGTGCTTAAGTCATTTATTTAAGTCATTTCTCGCCTAATCTAAAAATAAAATAAATTTCCACCGATCATTTGAATTGTATTATCCGTTAATTTCGGTTAAAATGAATTCCGACCGTTCAGTCGTGCCGTAACCACGTTGGAAATAAAAAAAGAGGTAAAATAATAATATAATAATCAAAAAATACCTTTTAGTAAAATAAAGCGAAAAATCAATCGGACATTTTCTCTTTGGGATTTCTCATTCTTAATTGAATTGGCTAATAACTAAAGTGAAACTAAGGCTAAAATCAACTCACCTAGTCAAGCTCGTCCACAAAAAATAGGGTTTTGAAAGTTTATCATTTCAGTTTCTTACCAAGTAAAATGGATCATTTTTAAGGTCCAACGCCTTAAAATGATCACCTTTCAAGTAAAAAGAATCACTTGATTCACGCATAAGAAAGAACTACGTAGGTCTGATTTCCTCTTCGATGGAGGGTACGTAGGAGCAAAAGCCCCACTTTTGTCGACCTAAAAAAATAAAAAGAAATAAAAGTTAAGGTAATACAATTTCCACAATTCTAAAAAATAGGCTGTTGTCCTTTGAGACAAACATGAGAGGTGCTAATACCTTCCTCAAGCATAAATACAACTCCCGAACTTAGAATTTTCATTTTGACCGGTTTCCTTCGGTTTTTTCCGACGTTTTCCACAAATAAACGTTGGTGGCGACTCCGCGCATCTTTCCTCCATTGGAAAGCGCACCCGTGAGCCTCGCCTTCGCTCGCCCGCAAAAGGGCACGATGCGACAGTTGGCGACTCCACTGGGGACTTTTTGTGAGTTAGGCCTATTTTAAGGAATGGTGGAATTGTGAAACTTTGTGTGTGCATTTGTTGAACTGTGTAAAATGTAAATAATTGTTGTCTATTTCGCATTTTTTACACTGCATTCTAAGCACCCATGGGTTTGAGTAAAAAAGGGGCCCTACACCCGGGTTCATGGGAATTTAAGGAGTGGAGGTGAATCTATCATCATTCTAGGTCTTCGACTTGCTTGATAATAGTGAAACCTCGTCTAGAGCTTTCTCTCTTTATAATGTGTTGTCGCTGGTATTCCATACCGCCACAATATTATTATCTTGAGTGATGATACCTCTAGAAAACAGTCGTGTGAGTTATGAATTGTTGGGGAAGTAGTTATTAGAGACCCCTAGATATTGTCCTATAGGTTCCCAAATAGGGGCAAAGAGCAAACACGCTCCGTACCATTCGTTCTCATGCATTTTTGGTAAATAACACTAGTTTATAGTTTTGCTAGTGATGTTTGGTTTCTTTAGAGTGATACGTAACCTTTTTAATACTACGTTGAGGCGCCATCATGCCCAAAACGTAGCATTAAAGTTGGATCTCTGTAGTCTCGTATGTGTGAATTACCCCTTTATGTTGTTTTCTTTCCGTTTCATGCATGCGCATCTGCATCATACCGTCACATATGCGTTGTATGTGGGTCTCGTCTTTTGTCATGGGAAGTCGGAAGATCCATATCGTCTTCTTAACTGCACACATGGGGCACTGCGCCCCCCAAATGCGCAATAAGGAGAGATAATTTTCCGGGCTCTCGTGTCCGTAAATGCATTCATATCATGCACCGCATAAACATCTCTTCATCATCATAATGAACATATCGTTCCTACATTTGTCCGTTATCACATTCCCATTTTGCATGAGTCATTGCATCATCATGCATATGCGTTCAACATACTTTTTGTTCTACATGTTTGCTCATACATGATCCTTGTATTTTCCTCTACAAAACAAAAACAAAAAAAGGGAAGCATGAAAATTCATGATGCATTCTTAGTTGCATGTGTTAGGTACCATGAGCCGACCATGTTGGGATCATAAACTCATTTCTAAAATTAAAAAAAAAACACACAAACAACAAAACAAAATGATTGAGCATGGTACCTAATGCGTGGTTAATTAAGAAAGGATGTTTCTTCGGGCATCTCGATCTCATAATTACATTTTCCATGCATAGCATGCATATTCCTGAGTCTTTCATCCCTATGAATTGTTGATGAAGTATTGGCGATCAAAATTGCCATTCCATGGGTTATGGGGTTGAACCAAGCTCGTGCTTTTACGAAAAGGTTCATCGAGTCAAGTTGAAGTATGGAAGTAACCATCTTGAAAAAAAATTGGGGCAAAAGATCGTGTTACATTGCTGCTTCGTCTACTGCCAAACACATTTAGGGCTGCTGATGTCCCTGTTACTTCCAGTTTCACCTTGACGAAGATGTCATGGACCATGTTGAAAATCTAAATTGATTCAACCCCATATCCAGTGTACAAATTCGCAATACTTCAACTGTGCATCATTCGCATACATCCATGTTGTTCATTGGTTGCATTGCTCATTGCATTCTTTCCTTGAAAAAAAAAGAACTTAATCATTGTTATAAAAAAGAAAAAAAAACATGCTTTACGGTGCCCTCACCGAACTTGTGCTAGAGCTAGAGTAATGGGTGAAGTAGAGGAGATACAAGAGAAGATGAAGGCCGACATGGAGGCCATTAAAGAGAAAATGGCCACAATGATGGAGGCCATGATGAGCGTGAAGAAGTTAATGGAAGCCAATGCGATTGCAATTGCCGCTACCAGCGTTGTTGCTAAGGTGAACCCGACGTCCCCATCCGGCATCAATGAATCATCCAACCTCATATATGGTAGGCAAATATTTGGGAAGTACGGGCGGCCCCCATGATGTGCAAATTCAAAACGAGCATGCCTTCCCGCCATATGGCTTGCGTCTTAACTATACGCCACCCAATGTGGCGTACACTCCCAATAAGAATGTCAATAACTCCACTCCTATACCCATTGAGAGCTAACAACCCCAAACTGATCATGCACATGTCTCTTAAACCGTAGGGGAGACACATGAAATTCCCCATCACAATCTAGCCGACTTTGAGCCTTGGCTCGGATATGCCACTGAAGGGCAAGCAGTTGGTGGTATACCCCTTGAAAACACTTCGGAAGGCCCTCAGTATCACCCACAACTACACCTCTTGCATTCCACAACAAGTAAAAACCCTCATGCTATGGCAGAAATGGGAAAGTTGGATCATCTAGAGGAAAGGCTCAGGGCCATTGAAGGAGGTGAAGATTATGCCTTTGCTAACCTAGAAGAGTTGTTCCTAGTACCCAATATCATCATCCCTCCCAAGTTCAAAGTACCGGATTTTGATAAGTACAAAGGGACGACATGTCCAAAAGGGCATCTTCGGATGTATTGCCGAAAGATGGGGGCGTATTTTGCGGATGAAAAGCTGTTGGTCCATTTCTTTCAAGACAGCTTGGCCGGAGCGGCTGTGGCATGGTATACCAATCTGGAAGCTTCCCAGATCCGATCATGGAGAGACTTGGCGACTGTCTTCATTAGGCAGTACCAATACAATACGGATATGGCTCCTGATCGGAACCAGCTTCAGGGTATGACCAAGCGAGAACATGAGTCCATTAAGGAGTATGCCCAAAGATGGAGAGATCTCGCAGCCCAAGTCGTCCCGCCCATGACGGAGAGGGAGATGATCACAATTATGGTAGATACGTTGCCCACGTTCTACTATGAAAAGCTGATAGGCTACATGCCAGCTAGCTTTGCGGATTTGGTCTTTGCCAGTGAAAGGATCGATGTGGGTCTGAAAAAAGGCAAATTTAGTCATCCTGCTTGGACGAATGAGAAAACTGGGGCAAATGAAGAGGGTGAGGATGAAGGAGAAGCCCATGCTGTGACTGCCATTCCAATACAGCCAAGTTTCCCACCAACCCAACAATGTCATTACTCAGCCAATAACAAACCTTCTCCTTACCCACAGCCCAATTATCCACAAAGGCCATCCCTAAAATCAACCACAAAGCCTACCTACCGCACTTCCAATGACAAACACCACCTTTAGCGTAAACCAAAACACCAACCAAGAAATGAATTTTGCAGAGAGAAAGCCTTAGAATTCACCCCAATTCCAGTGTCCTATGCTGACTTGCTCCCATATCTACTTGATAATTCAATGGTAGCCATAACCCCAACCAAGGTTCATCAACCTCCATTTCTCCGAGAATACGACTCAAACGCAACGTGTGCTTGTCATGGAGAATCACCGGGGCATTCCATTGAGCATTGTAGGGGCCTGAAGCGTAAGGTGCAAGGTCTAATTGATGCGGGCTGGCTGAAATTTGAGGAAAATCGCGTGTAAATCCCGACATTGACAAGAGATGCCACACATGGGGCAATTTTGAAAGCTGTTGTTAGATGTCTCTAATGACTCATCAGGATTTTCAACTTTCACCGGAATTGGGTGCAAGCCATTGGTCTATTTGCTCAAGCGACCTGTGACCATTCAATCAGAGATTACTCGTCTTGCACGTTGGTGGGGCTGCCGTAAAACAACGTGTAAAGTTCAAAACAAATAAGTTTCAAAATAAAAAAAAAGCATTTGATTGACTGTGTTTTCAAGACGTTCATGTGACCTCATTTTATCATTCCGGAAAGTCTGTCTTTTAGAGAGAAGTGAGTTATCAAGAATAAGATGTTGGACAAATAACCTCAGTTACCTTAAGAAAAAGGGGGTTGAATTAAGATACAAAGACTATGCCCCAATTAAACTTTCACTCTTTCTTTTCAGATTAACAATGCACACAGGGATAACCCTTCCCTTGTGTTCAGGAATCCTCTACAATAAGAGACCCATGGTCTCTTAATCCCTTTTCAGAAATAAGAAGAAGAGAAGAAGAAATCTCTCTTAAAAGAGATAGATTGTACAATAAAGATCAATCAAAATTCCTTATTGAATATGCAAGTGGTTGACCAAGGAATCTTTTTGAGGGGATAAGACATTTCAGTTCAGAAAAACTCTCTTAATCTTTTGAGAGGATGAAACTTTTTGGGCAATAAAATCTCTCTTTAAATTCGTGTTTCCAAGTCACATATAAATAGACCTTTGATGGCCATTCATAAACCATTTGAACAGATGTGACTCTTGGAAATTATATTCTAAAAATCCCCTCTGGTAATCAATTACAAGACTTGTGTAATCGATTACAGGTTTTAAAAATTTGAATTAAAATGTTCAATAAACTGCTGGCAATCAATTACCGTCCATGTGTAATCAATTACACGCTATAAATTTTGAATTCAAATTTCTAGTGACTGTTATAAACATTTTTCAGTTGCTGGTAATCGATTACCAGAGAGCAAATCTCAATTTGAAATGATAGAATTCTTTGCTCAAACCTTTTGTTTTTTCAATTTGGAAACTTCTTCCTAAAGATTCTAGAAATCAACTTGATCATATATCTTGATTTTCTTGGATTCTTGTCTTGAATAAAACTTAGAAGCACTTGATCCTTTAGCATCATCAAGACATCAAAACATCTTGCTTCTACATAGGAGTCATTTGACTTAAATCCATCAACTGAAAAATCCTTCAACTATTTCTCGTCCTTGGAAAATTCTTTTTGCAAGAATCAAACTGCTTCTTTCATTCTTCCTCACTATGAGGTTGTGAAAACAAGACAACAATTGTGATGGAAGCTTGCTTGTGGAGCTTCTATGGAGGCTGGATCTTTGAGCTTCAATGAGGTCCTTCAATGGTGATTTTTCACCATGGAGATGCAGTGGAAGACAAAGAAGAGGTGAGAGGAGGCGCCATCCATTAAGGAATAAGCCATGGAAAAAAGAGCTTCACCACCAAGATGAGCCTTGGATAAGAAGCTTGGAAGGATGCTTCAATGGAGGAAAAGAAAGAGGGAGAGAAAGAGAGAGGGGGGAGCACGAAATTGAAGGAAGAAAAAGGGAGAGAAGTTGAACTTTGAGTTGTGTCTCACAAGACTCTCATTCATCAAAGTTACCACAAGTGTTACACATGCTTCTATTTATAGACTAGGTAGCTTCCTTGAGAAGCTTTCTTGAGAAAACTTCCTTGAGAAGCTTCTTTGAGAAAACTTCCTTGAGAAGCTAGAGCTTAGCTATACACACCCCTCTCATAACTAAGCTCACCTCCTTGAGAAGCTTCTTTAAGAAGATTCCTAAAGAAGCTAGAGCTTAGCTACACATACCTCTCTAATAGCTAAGCTCACCTCCTTGAGATGAGAAGCTATAGCTTAGCTACACCCCCCCTATAATAGCTAAGCTCACCCCCATGACAAAAAAAACATGAAAATACAAAAAAAAAGTCCTTACTACAAAGACTACTCAAAATGCCCCGAAATACAAGGCTAAAACCCTATACTATTAGAATGGCCAAAATACAAGACCCAAACAAAGAAAAAACCTATTCTAATATTTACAAAGATAAGCGGGTCATGCTTAGCCCATGGGCTCGAAATCTACCCTAAGTGATGCAATCCTACTCCGCAAGGGCATTGGATAGAAAAACTCCAAGTAGATTGGGCCAGAGATGCAAGAGAAGGCCCTAGGGTTCTTATGAGCCTTAGGGTAGATTTCGGGCCCATGGGCTAAGTACGAGCCCGCTTATCTTTGTAAATATTAGATTAAGGTTTCATTATTTTTGGGCCTTGTATTTAGGGCTCCATAATGTAGGTAGGGTACCCTAGAAATATAGGATTTTTCAGCCCTTGTATTTTAGGGCACCTAGACTAGTTTTTGTATTAGGGGTAGTTTTGTAATTTCACATGCACTAAGTGGATATTTGATGTGTGTGGTTGGAAATAAATTTAATTGAATTGGTAGAAGCCCAATCCAATTAAATTTTAGAGGGGGAGGTGAGCATTTGCTTACTACACCCCATTGCCACATCATATAGTCACACTTTGTGCATGTCCTTCATGCTTTTCATGCCTCATGACACCTAAGCACACTTAGTGGAGAATCTTGGAATTGATCTTGGATTAGTGGGCTGAACCATAACTAAAATTCACTAATCATAATTAGTGAAATTTTGGCTCCAAAGTTTGGCTCCACAAATTCAATTTCAAATTCAAGTGAAATTTGAATTTCCCTCCAATTTTGTGTGACACTTAGGCTATAAATAGAGGTCATGTGTGTGCATTTTTTTCAACTTTGAACATTTGAATATTAAACTTCAGATTTCAAAGCTCATTTAGAGCACAAAATTTCGTGCTCTTCTCTCCCTCTTCCTTCATTCTTCTCCTTCTTCCTCCAAGCTCTTATCCATGGCCTCCTATGGTGGTGAGCTTCTTCTAGACTCATCTTCTCCTTGAAGTGGCGTCTCCTCTCTCTCTTCCTTCCCCATTCCGCTGCCATTTATCTTCCAAGAAGCAAAGGAATCCATTGATGAAGAAGATCCTAGGCCTACAAGCTCCCATGGAGCTTGCATCATGTGGTATCAGAGCATCTTCATCTAGGTGATGTTCTTTTGCTTCCTCTATCTTTTTGTTCGGTGAATTCTCTTTAATTCCTTGTTCTTCATCTTATTCTCCATGTATATCCTCCATTGTCTTGTGGTTTGGTGCTGTTTAGAGTAGATTAAAAAAAAATAAACCGATTAAATCTTAGATCTACACTTGTTCTTGCATTTCTATGGTTCAAATTTTGTAGATCTACTCTTGAATCTTGTTTTTGTGTTGATTTTAGGTTCTATCAATTTTCATTCATAATATTCTTGTTCTGAACCTTTAGATCTAAATTTTGTTCCAAAATATTGATTAGAAAAAAAAAACACAAAAATCTAAGTGTAAATCACTTAATCCATGTTGTCTTAGAGTCATGTTTAGTCATAGTAATTGTCACATTATGTTCTAAGTTTGTGTTGAATTTTATTTTGTTGATTGAATTATAGATACATTTGTTCATGTATTCTTGTCATTCTTAGCCTATCTTTTGAATTTTGAGTCTAATTCATGCATGTTATTTAGTTCATAACATGTTCTAAATCAATTCCTAGAAGTAGTCTTGTTCTTGAACTTTTTTTTTTTGCTTTCTAAGTTTCCTACATGATGCCTATGATGAAGTTGAGTTGTGGTGCTGAGTTGTGGCTGGATTTGTGAATCAAAATAAGTCTTAAGCTCTCTTTAATTGTGTTATTCAAGATAATTGAGCATAAGCAAACACAAATTGTAACTATCCAAGCCTTAAGCAACATAAACACTACTCTTGATTTCTAGGCTGAAATCGCTGGTGCTGGCAGCTTGAACATACGAACTTGTATAAATTACTGGGAATTGGTAACTACGTTTTTTGAGCTGAAACTTTTACTGAATTTTCTAGACATCTGGAACAAAATTATAAAAAAAGAATCAAGCGATTTGGATTAAAGAAAAAAATAATAAAAATCTCACAAGTTGGCAGAAAAATCAGTGTCCAGGAAAAAAAAGAAAAGTGAAAGGAAAGTGTGCTTGTTGTTTTGGCTCAAAATTTGTTCTATAATTGGTGCATATTTTATACCAATCCTAGTTCTGAAATTTCAATTGAACATTATTGTGAAAACAAGTGCCAAAACTAGAGGTTTCTTGAGTCTTTTTTTTTAGAGTTTTTCTACTCTACTCTAGAGCCATTCTAGGTTTCTCTTTGAGTCCTAGCTTGCTTTTTGTGCTTTTCATTGCTTTAATTGTTGAATAATCCTTGGAAATTTGTCTTGTTAAAACTCTATTGGTTTAGCTTTCATTTCATTTTTTTTTTTTTGTCTTTGGTTATTGCTTGTCTCTTTGTTTCCTTGCTTGTGAGTTGCCATATAGGGAATTGGAAAGGAGGATTGGTGCCATATCTTGAAGAATTTGAGTCAAGAAGCAAGGGGCCAACCACCTTAAGAGCTATTGGACTAAGAAGCACTCCAAATTGAGTGAAACACTAAAGAGAGAATAGCCACCACAATTGAGGACTTTTTTCTTTGTAATTTTGTAATTGGCAATTTGCTTTGCTTTCAAATTTTGTAACAAAAAGGCCTTTCATTGGAAGTAAGTTGGGAGCCTCCGCTAGGTCACCCTACTTCCATTTGTGTGTAATAATTTTAGGCAATTTCCCCTTAGGATAGTGAGTGTTTTGTTGGGAACCTTAAATGAGGTCATCCAAACACTCTTAGGATCCGCCTAGTTTGCATTTCTTGCACTTTAATTTCTTGCTTATTTTCATAGCTTATTTCCTTTACCCTCCATTGTCAAACTGCCTAGATAGCTTGCCTTTTACTAATTAGTTTTTACCTTATCTTTCACACCTCTTTTAGTGTTTATTTTGGCTAGTTTCAACCATAGTTTATTTTACCTTTTGTTTTCAAACCCCCAACAAGAAAGAACCATAACTTAGGAACCAACATGAGTCTTCATTCTTCATCTAGTGTTAATGGTGAGGGTTCTACTCCTAAGGACCCCTTGTATAAGATATTAGATGAGTTGAGATCCCTTAAGTTGTGGAAAGAAAAACAAGAGAGAAAAGAAAAAGGTAAAAAAAGAGTGGAAGAAATAAGTCAAGATGAAAGAAAGAAAATAAGAGAGGAAGAAAGAAGAAAAATAATGAAAGAAATGAAAAGAGAAAAACATGTCTCCTATAGTAGTCATAACTCTTGCAAGAGCCTAAGTGAAGAACTTCGTGACTATTATGAAGGAAGGCATAGGTCACATCTTAGACCTCACTCCCATAGGAGAGAAAATGAAAGAAAGCCTCAAGAGGTTAACATTAAACTCCCATACTTCCATGGGAAGGACAATGTAGAGGCCAATTTAGATTGGGAAATAAGGGTAGAGCAACAACTTAAAAGGAAGTCTACTTCAAAATCTTATGGCTCTCACTCTTATCCAAAGAAAGACCAAGGTCAAGGAATCTTAGGGTGAGACCTTCTAAGCCCAAAGATGATAAGGGGAAGACAATAGAAAAGCAACCCCTTAAGGCTAGTATGCAAGAGAAGACTAGCTCCATGAAGTGCTTTAAATGTCTTGGAAGAGGACACATTACTTCTCAATGCCCCACCAAGAAAACCATGATTATGAGGGGCCAAGACATTTATAGTAGCCAAGATGAGGCTACTACTTCACCTTCCTCTAGTAAAAGTGAAGAAGCAAAAGGGGAAGAATCTAGTGAAGAGATCTACCCCCAAGAAGAAGGACAACCTTTAATGGTTAAGGAGGAGTGTAAGGAGGTAAGTGTCTCCTCCAAGAGGTTAGCTAAGAAGGAAAGACATTTTGAAATAAAGACAAATATTAAAGAAATTTCCCTTCTTAGACAACCTCCACATTTTCTCCTTTGTAAAAAGACACTTGTTAGCATTGCCACATCTCTTAGGCTTGAGTTTATTCCTCAAGTAAAGGAGTTGTTGGATGAGGGTTTGGTTCGCAAGAGATTAAATCCTTGTGCTTTGTTGGTGCCCAAAATAGGTATTATTAGGCACCAAATCCCTAAAATAGGTGGTGTGATGAATGCTTTGGGTGGTGCAACACTCTTTTGTAAAATTACTCATGCACCCAACATCTTCATGATTTGTGTACATAGGGACTCATTAGGTAGGTTTGTTCTTATTTTTAGTTTCAATACAAACTTAGGCACACATATGGGACACCTTAGGTTTGTCATACTTTTTGGTAGGAATAATCAACATGAAAATACAGAAAAAGGTATGTTCTATTGCTTTACTTTTCTTAATTTTTTAAATTGTGATCAAAGGGTTCCCATGAACCCTAAGAGAATAAAGGTCATTCCTGAGTGGCCCGCTCCACCAAGTGTAAGAAAAATTTGGGGCTTCCAAGACTTAACAAACTTTTACAAAAGGTTTGCCCCATATTTTTCTATACTTGTAGCACCACTCATTGAGTTGGTGAGGAACCATGTTCCTTCATGGGAAGATGCCCCGGAAATGAGTTTTCAGACCTTACCTTACTTCAACATACTAAACACCACTAATACATATGTTTTTGTTCTTTTTACAGGTGTTAAGGGAAGGAGCCCAGAGTATCAAGAACCTCAGGATTTGAGGTCAAATCCTTTTCAAGGGGGAGGGAATGATGCAATCCTACTCCGCAAGGGCATTGGATAGAAAAACTCCAAGTAGATTGGGCCAGAGATGCAAGAGAAGGCCCTAGGGTTCTTATGAGCCTTAGGGTAGATTTCGGGCCCATGGGCTAAGTACGAGCCCGCTTATCTTTGTAAATATTAGATTAAGGTTTCATTATTTTTGGGCCTTGTATTTAGGGCTCCATAATGTAGGTAGGGTACCCTAGAAATATAGGATTTTTCAGCCCTTGTATTTTAGGGCACCTAGACTAGTTTTTGTATTAGGGGTAGTTTTGTAATTTCACATGCACTAAGTGGATATTTGATGTGTGTGGTTGGAAATAAATTTAATTGAATTGGTAGAAGCCCAATCCAATTAAATTTTAGAGGGGGAGGTGAGCATTTGCTTACTACACCCCATTGCCACATCATATAGTCACACTTTGTGCATGTCCTTCATGCTTTTCATGCCTCATGACACCTAAGCACACTTAGTGGAGAATCTTGGAATTGATCTTGGATTAGTGGGCTGAACCATAACTAAAATTCACTAATCATAATTAGTGAAATTTTGGCTCCAAAGTTTGGCTCCACAAATTCAATTTCAAATTCAAGTGAAATTTGAATTTCCCTCCAATTTTGTGTGACACTTAGGCTATAAATAGAGGTCATGTGTGTGCATTTTTTTCAACTTTGAACATTTGAATATTAAACTTCAGATTTCAAAGCTCATTTAGAGCACAAAATTTCGTGCTCTTCTCTCCCTCTTCCTTCATTCTTCTCCTTCTTCCTCCAAGCTCTTATCCATGGCCTCCTATGGTGGTGAGCTTCTTCTAGACTCATCTTCTCCTTGAAGTGGCGTCTCCTCTCTCTCTTCCTTCCCCATTCCGCTGCCATTTATCTTCCAAGAAGCAAAGGAATCCATTGATGAAGAAGATCCTAGGCCTACAAGCTCCCATGGAGCTTGCATCACTAAGGCTCATGAGAACCTTAGGGCCTTCCCTTGGATCTCTAGCCCAATCTACTTGGAGTCTTCTACCCAATGCCCTTGCGGGATAGGATTGCATCAAATTGGTACCTCTAAGCCCTACACTGGGGCAATGAAAGGCACCATGCATAAACCTCAAATGAACCTAGGGGCGGATTAGAAGTTCTCACCCGATAGGTTCCCAGCTACAAGGTCATGACGAAAGACAACAATTGGTACCTCAAAGCCTTACACTGGGGTAATGAAAGGTACCATGCAAAAATCTCAAGCGAACCTAGGGGCAGATTAGAAGTTTTTACCCAATAGGTTCCCAGCTACAAGGTCATGACGAAAGATAACAATTGGTACCTCAAAGCCTTACACTGGGGCAATTAGTAGCATCGTGCATGAGCCTCAAGTTAACATAGGGGCAGATCAAAAGTTCTCACCCGCCAATGTTTTTAAACAAGAAAAAAAAGGGAGACAAGCCCTGGAATTTAAATAGATTGATTAAACGTCAAACGACTCCATTCCCGTCACTCCAAAATGGTCAAGTGACTAAATCAAACAGAACATACACTCTGAGGGAGTTCCCGGAGAGATTTGCAAAAGATAGGATAAGGTTGCATGAATTATCACCTTTTTCAAAAAAGCAGTCAATCTGTGTTTTCCAAAAAATTAAATCAAAATCAAAATCACAAAATAAGGAAAGAATGTCCTGAAAATTGTACAACTTTCCATTGCATTGTTTCATGTGCGGTCAGCATTACCAAATTTCACAACAAAGGTTGCATGCGTCTGCATCCCTAAAAATCATGTTAACTGCATAGATTTCCTACATCTCATGTCCAATCTTATTGGATGACCAGCCCTCTCGATGAGTTGATCTCTTGCCTTCTCATAAAGGTGGACCCTTGGGTACTAGTACCTATCACCTTTAGAGGACTATATGTCCTCGCCATCAGAGGACAGCACATCCTCGCCTGTAGAGGGCTGCACGTCCTCGCCTTTAAAGGGCTACGCGTCCTCATTTTCAGTGTGCTCCATATCAACACCTTAGGAGAATATAAGGTACTTTGCCCTTAGATGCTTAACCGAGACTTGCGCTCCCGGTTAAGGGGCTCGTAGTTTCCTTTTATCAGTTCCTGGGCCACCCCCTGATATTAGAGAGCGACCAACTGTGCGAGCACATCCAGAGAGGGAGGCTATCACGCATCTACTATGCATACCGGGGCAAGATTTCACCCATGCCGCGGCAAAAAGACGAGTGTGGATCATGCGCACCAACATGATTACTTTTACATGGATATGGATGACGTTGCTATTTAGTAACATTCTGCCCGGCATCCACAAATGCCAATCTCCCCCTGTAGATGTATCGGTTGGTCTGTGCCGTCATGACATAGGTAAGTATGCACATGGTTCAATTGATTTCTGATGTCATCTATTGTTTGCAGGGATCGCACCCACAAGACACCCAGCGGACCCGAAGAAGTCCAACAGGGCCCTGGGGTTTCCAGCTCTGGTTACGGGCCTCTGTCAGTCCTACAGGGTGCCCGTTCCCCCAGCAAGGTCATGCCATCATGACATAGGTAAGTATACATATGGTTCAACTGATTTCTGATACCATCTATTGTTTGCAGGAATTGCACCCACAAAGACACTCAGTGGACCCGGAGAAGTCCAACAGGGCCCTGGGGTTTCCAGCTTTGGTTACGGGCCTCTGTAGTCCTACAGGGTGCCTGTTCCCCCCGACAAGGTCACGTCATCATGACATAGGTAAGTATGTACATCGCTCAACTGATTTATGATTTCATCTATTGTTTGTAGGGATCGTGCCCGCAAGACACCCAATGGACCCGAAGAAGTCCAACAGGGTCTTGGAGTTGCCAAGCTCTAATTATGGGCCTTTGTCAGTTCTACGGAGTGTCTGTCGCCCCCAGCAAGGTCATCAGGCCCCCTACTAATCGAGCTTTCATCAAGAAGTACTGCGTCTCCAGGCAGGCGCAGGGCGAAACACCACAGCAGCCTGGGGATGGCCAGCAGCGGGCAACAGACGCACCGCCATCACCTCTAGAGTTCACCTCAGCTCATCCACAAAAAGGTTAGAGCGTTGCTTACGACCCATGGCCGACCAATAGGCAACCAAGTCCAGAGCCAAAGGTAAGCAAAGTACTAGGTCCGTGACCGACAAGCCATCAAGCGTCCAGCTCAAGACGTTAAAGAAGCGCTACTAGGAGGCAACCTAGTACCTTTTAAATCTCTGCTTGTTATTTGATCACCTTTTGTTTCTCAAGTCATAGCAGGACACACCTAGTTGCTCATGATCCTAGGAATTTAAATAAAACAAGCACAAGCTCGGAAGGTAGTCATACCTCACAAAAAATATATATATGTATGTTTAGATACCTTGGATATGCATGTATGTAGCAAAAATACTTCACAAAATATATATATGTATGTTTAGGTAGCAAGATACCTTGGATATGCATGTATATAGCAACAATATCTCACAAAACATATATATGTATGTTTAGGTAGCAAGATACCTTGGATATGCATGTATATAGCAAAAATATTATACGTATGGTTAGGTAGCAAAATACCTCATGGAAAAAAAAGAGAGTAAAAAGAGAGCGAGCAAGAAAAGAATAAGAAGAAAAAAAATATAGAAAAAAAATATATCTAGCTAAAAAACAACATGCTTTTGAAAAGAGATGACTTCCAACTTTTCTTTGAAAAAATTTGCTGATCATAACTAGTTTTTGAAAGAATGTGTATACACCTGAAGGGTGAATGCTGTAGAAATTTTCCCGGACGCCCAAAATGGACTCGAATGAATGCACAAATTTATAAAAGAACGTATTTTGGAAACACTGGGTTAACTTAAATAGGGAAAATGAATCCTGAGCCCTAGTGTCACATGACCATAAAAAACTTGATGCTTGAGTGTCCACATAGGTGCATGCATGACCAGTTTTGCATAAAATTTCCTAATCATCATTGTTGCATGTGTATCATGGAAATAATGTAGGACATTCCCTTTATCCCCGAACCGCTGGCCAAACCCTGACATATATCACGACCAGCCGTTCTACAAGCCTTGAGCCAAAATCCCAGCTTACCATAAACCTTGACCCAAGGTGAGAATGTCAATCCTTGCCCTCGGAAGAAAACACAAAGAGAAGGAAAATTCCCAATCCAAGAAAGGAAGAAGACACAAAAAGAAAAGAAAATTCCCAATCCAAGAAAGGGAGAAGACACAAAACAGAAAGAAAATTCCCAATGAAAGAGTGAGAGAAAGCAAAAAAAAAAAAAGAAAAGAAAGAAAAATTCTCGATCAAGGATTGGAAGAAAACAGAAGAAATATATAGAAAGGTCTTTGGACCAGACAATATCTGAACAATACAGAATTGTGACCAAGTAAACAAAAAAGAAAGGAAACCAAGACCCAAAGTGGCCCTCTCCCTTTGATTGCCCACCAAAATCCTGTGCGCTAGCAACTTTCTCGCCACGCACTAAACAAAAACTGAAAAGGAAAAGGCAAAAACACTCAAAGCCAAATTCCCCACCTAAAAACCATTCCCAAAATAAGTCCTATTGATCCATGATCACGCATGTAATCTTTGATTTGATAGGAAATGATTTGCAAAATCAAGTCATGACATATCTATGGTTCAGAATTAGGATAAAACACTTACCTGTGTGAGATTGATACACTTTGAGTGATTTTTTCCTATCTTTGTTGGACCCAGTGTTTCCTCTAAATGGTCGTTTAGAAATGAAATGCTAACATCCAAAATCTCATTTACGGTTATGAGAAAATTTCATCAGCATACTCTTCTTCCCCGATAGACACATTGTTTTTCATCCAAAAAGCATATGTTGCTCTGATCAGTTGGAAGTTTTGTCTCTTTACTAAAGCATGTTCGCATTTTGGTGAAGAAAACACTGATACTATTTTTAGTCTCACAGTTGTCAAGAACTACGTAGGTCTGAGTTCCTCATCACAAATTGAGGATACGGAGGAGCAAAAGCCCTGCTTTTGTCGACCACCCCACTTTTTGTTACCGTGTCCCAAGAGACCGGTGGCATGCGGAGCCACATGACCGTGGGATCCCCAGATTCATGTTCTTTTATGTTTCATCCTTTATCATTTACATGACTTGAGGGACTAACGTTTGTTTTTTGATGTCGCGATTGTCATTTGTTTTGTGCATATATTTTGTTTGGACTATTGCGTTAGTGCTTACTTCGTTGTTGTCAATAGTGTTTGTTGAAATTCCGGAACCGTGTAGAGTTTTTCATTTAGGAACGTCGTCCTAAAAATAAAATGAACCAAAAATCCTAATAAAAAGAAAGAAGCGTTGTGAATAAAATGTCTGCGTATACAAAGAAAAAGGAAAGTGTGTATAAAAGGATTTTTTGTGTGTAAATGATGCGTGGAAAGGAATTCTTGTGTGTGCGAGCAACGAGTGTATATGAAGAAACTTTTGTATGAACCATAAGTGTGTGTTGGGAAAAATGAAAAAATCTTTGAACGTAAATAGGGTTTGTATATAGACCGTGTGACGTAAAGAGAAAGAGTTCCAATGCGTGTACAGAAAAAGTTTGTCATGTATAAGAATGTAGATGTACAAAGAAAATTTCTTCATAAAGGACCACAGGTGTATAATTTTGTGAATATATAAAAATGAAACAAAAAGGAAAAAGAAAGAAAGACCGCGAAGGTCGACATGTTATAGTTAAGAAGTATAAATCATTTGTAAAGAGCAAACGTGTCTTCTGGAAACAAGGGACTGATGCTAAGAGTTTATTTTCTGGAATAAACCGAGATAAGAATGGATGAATTCATTGAACTGATGAAAGAACATAATTTGGAAACATTGGGTCTGTTTGTGTAAATTCCCAACCGTAGTATCACAATGCCATAAACGGGATGCTTGAGTGCCCACCTGGCTGTAGCCATGACTAATTTTGCACGTTGTTTTCAAATCATCATTGTCACACGTGCCTTATGGAATAATATGAAAGTTCGGCCCGAAATCGGCACCTTGACACCCAAATTTGTTTCGCCCCAGATATCAAGATTGGGGTTCCCACGATAAAAGACCCCATTGAGACACAACCTTAGACCTTTTTGAACCTTGGCCTATAAAAAGGGAATCCTCATCCTTTCCCCCGAAGCAAAGGACAGCGGAATCTCCTCAAGGGAGAGCGAATAGAATGTTAAAACCCGATTTCCCAAAGAAAGGGGTGGAAAAGGAGAAGTGAAAAGAAAGAAAAGGAAGAAATCGGAAGAAGGAAAAAAAAAGATGAAAATAAAGAAAAGAACAATAAAAAAGAAAGAAAAAGAAGGATTCCCGATCAAAGGTCGAAAGGAAGTAAAAAATGGAAAAGAAGCAATTCTCAATCAATGGAAGAGAGAGAACCGAAGATCTTCATACCAGATAAATTTTCGGCAAGGTAAGTGACTGCCGGCAAAGGGAAACCCATTTTTGGTGTCTCTTCCTTTCAGATTGTCATTCTCGACTAGCGAAGTCCCACCCCACATGAACAAAGAGGAAAAGACCGAAACACCCAGCTTCCTCTCCAAAAACACTACCCTCGAGAAAATCCTATTGGTCCATGATCGTATGTTTGATCATTGATTCGATAGGAAGTCGTGTGCAAAATAGAGTCATGGTGCAGTTATGGTTTAGGAATAGGATAAAACACTTGCCTGTGTGAGTTTTATACACTATGAGTGATTTATTTTCAGCTTAGCCCGATGTTTCCCCTGCATGTTCATTTAAAAGCTAAAAGTTGACGTCTTGCCCTTCATTCTCGATTACAAGGAAGGTTACCCTTGGCACAAGTATATTGTTTCTATAAGATATGGTGCTCTCGCGAATGATTTATTTTTCTTTACAAAAAGCATGTTTGCCTTTCAGGTGGAAAAACCCGGTGGACCGTTCGGTCCCGCCAACCCCCTTTTTCGGAGCCCCATGAATGTTATTGCCTAGCGCTGTTTATGTGTCCTCCACCTTCGAGTTTAGAGCTATGTTTCATGATTGCCTAAATGCGGACCCTCAAGGCAATCCTCCATTCTCCCCCTTTTTCAGAGCCCCATGAATGTTATTGCCTAGCGCTGTTCATGTGTCCTCCACCTTCGAGTTTGGAGCTATGTTTCATAATTTCCTAAGTGCGGACCCTCAAGGCAATCCTCCATTCTCCCACTTTTTCGGAGCCCCATGAATATTATTACCTAGCACTGTTCATGTGTCCTCCACCTTCGAGTTTGGAGCTATGTTTCATGATTGCCTAAGTGCGGACCCTCAAGGCAATCCTCCATTCTCCCCCATTTTCGGAGCCCCATGAATGTTATTGCCTAGCGCTGTTCATGTGTCCTCCACCTTCGAGTTTGGAGCTATGTTTCATGATTGCCTAAGTGCGGACCCTCAAGGCAATCCTCCATTCTCCCCCTTTTTTCGGAGCCCCATGAATGTTATTGCCTAGCGCTGTTCATGTGTCCTCCACCTTCGAGTTTGGAGCTATGTTTCATGATTGCCTAAGTGCGGACCCTCAAGGCAATCCTCCATTCTCCCCCTTTTTCGGAGCCCCATGAATGTCATTGCCTAGCGCTGTTCATGTGTCCTCCACCTTCGAGTTTAGAGCTATGTTTCATGATTGCCTAAGTGCGGACCCTCAAGGCAATCCTCCATTCTCCCTCTTTTTTTCGGAGCCCCATGAATGTTATTGCCTAGCGTTGTTCATGTGTCCTCCACCTTCGAGTTTGGAGCTATGTTACCTAAGTGCGGACCCTCAAGGCAATCCTCCATTCTCCCCCATTTTCGGAGCCCCATGAATGTTATTGCCTAGCGCTATTCATGTGTCCTCCACCTTCGAGTTTGGAGCTATGTTTCATGATTGCCTAAGTGCGGACCCTCAAGGCAATCCTCCATTCTCCCTCTTTTTCGGAGCCCCATGAATGTTATTGCCTAGCACTGTTCATGTGTCCTCCACCTTCGAGTTTGGAGCTATGTTTCATGATTGCCTAAGTGCGGACCCTCAAGGCAATCCTCCATTCTCCCTCTTTTTTTCGGAGCCCCATGAATGTTATTGTCTAGCGCTGTTCATGTGTCCTCCACCTTCGAGTTTGGAGCTATGTTTCATGATTGCCTAAGTGCGGATGCTCAAGGCAATCCTCCATTCTCCCCCTTTTTCGGAGCCCCATGAATGTCATTGCCTAGCGCTGTTCATGTGTCCTCCACCTTCGAGTTTGGAGCTATGTTTCATGATTGCCTAAGTGCGGACCCTCAAGGCAATCCTCCATTCTCCCCCTTTTTCGGAGCCCCATGAATGTTATTGCCTAGCGTTGTTCATGTGTCCTCCACCTTCGAGTTTGGAGCTATGTTACTTAAGTGCAGACCCTCAAGGTAATCCTCCATTCTCCCCCATTTTCGGAGCCCCATGAATGTTATTGCCTAGCGCTGTTCATGTGTCCTCCACCTTCGAGTTTGGAGCTATGTTTCATGATTGCCTAAGTGCGGACCCTCAAGGCAATCCTCCATTCTCCCCCTTTTTCGGAGCCCCATGAATGTTATTGCCTAACACTGTTCATGTGTCCTCCACCTTTGAGTTTGGAGCTATGTTTCATGATTGCCTAAGTGCGGACCCTCAAGGCAATCCTCCATTCTCCCCCTTTTTTTTTTCGGAGCCCCATGGATGTCATTGCCTAGCACTGTTCATGTGTCCTCCATTATCAAGCGCGGAGCCTCTGCTGACTGGGAAATATGTTCTTCTGTTGTTTTCCAGATTGGTTCCTTTGCCAAACATGTGTATATGTGTATATGTATATTATATTCGTTGTTCTTGTTGTTGTTTGTATTTTGTTTTGTGTTGTACAGCAAAAAAGAAAAAGTATAGACGAGAATCGTCATCACGGAAAGGGCAGGATGGACGAAATCAGTGTCTTATCTTTGCTTTCCTCTTATCTCCGATGAGAGGTAAGTAAAGAGGGGCAACTGTCATACCCTAATTTTGTCCGGGGATTATAATTTGATGATATACAACCATTGATTGGCCGCTTCGAGATATTTGGCACCCTTTGTTGCACAATATGTGAAGTCCCGAGACGTGCCGAAAATCAAAAGGAAGTAGGCTTACGCGATCCATGAAAATTCCGTGATGTGACGGAAATCGAAAGGAGGTATTTTTCGCAACCCGTGAGTTTTCGTAACTTCTTCGAGAGCTAAAAAAAGAGTAAATACATAATCCGTAAGGATTCGTAACCTTGCGGAAGGAAAATAAGTATCGTTACGAAATTCGTAAAGTTTCGTAACGTTACGGAAAAAGAATTACCAAAAAAAGGTAAAGGGGGGGTGCATTTAGTAAAAAGTGGGGTACAAATAGCAATGAGGCCCACTTGGGCCATCCAGATTCTTCCTCCAGAAGGCTATTGCTTCTAGAGGAAGCAACCTTGCTCGCCTGGGCGAGCTGGGTGGCAAGCTCCTCCCCTATTTTGCTATAAATAGGGGGAGGAGTGAAGAGAGAAGGGGTTCAGCCTTCTTGGCACTTCTTATTCTCTCGAAATTGCTGAGAAAAATTATTTCCGTGAAGAAAATCCAAGCCGAGGCGCTTCCGTAACGTTTCCTTAACGTTTCCGTGAGTAATTACGCGAAGATTCTCGACCATTGTTCAACATTCATTGTTCGTTCTTCATTTTCTTCAGTCTTCAACGGGTAAGTACCTCAAACAGAGCTTTTCAATTCATTCTATGTACCCTGGTGGTCCACATTTTGTTTCATGTATTTTTATTCTCGTTTTCATTCGCTTTTTATACCCCCTTTTAACGTGCTTAAGTCATTTATTTAAGTCATTTCTCGCCTAATCTAAAAATAAAATAAATTTCCACCGATCGTTTGAATTGTATTATCCGTTAATTTCGATTAAAATGAATTCCGACCGTTCGGTCGTGCCGTAACCACGTTGGAAATAAAAAAAGAGGTAAAATAATAATATAATAATAAAAAAATACCTTTTAGTAAAATAAAGCGAAAAATCAATCGGACGTTTTCTCTTTGGGATTTCTCATTCTTAATTGAATTGGCTAATAACTAAAGTGAAACTAAGGCTAAAATCAACTCGCCTAGTCAAGCTCATCCACAAAAAATAGGGTTTTGAAAGTTTATCATTTCAGTTTCTTACCAAGTAAAATGGATCATTTTTAAGGTCCAACGCCTTAAAATGATCACCTTTCAAGTAAAAAGAATCACTTGATTCACGCATAAGAAAGAACTACGTAGGTCTGATTTCCTCTTCGATGGAGGGTACGCAGGAGCAAAAGCCCCGCTTTTGTCGACCTCAAAAAATAAAAAGAAATAAAAGTTAAGGTAATACAATTTCCACAATTCTAAAAAATAGGTTGTTGTCCTTTGAGACAAACGTGAGAGGTGCTAATACCTTCCTCAAGCGTAAATACAACTCCCGAACTTAGAATTTTCATTTTGACCGGTTTCCTTTGGTTTTTTCCGACGTTTTCCACAAATAAACGTTGGTGGCGACTCCGCGCATCTTTCCTCCTTTAGAAAGCGCACCCGTGAGCCTCGCCTTCGCTCGCCCGCAAAAGGGCACGTTGCGACAACATTCTAAGCCTATCCCTCTTAAGATTATTGAGGCCACAAGGTCCAATAGAATAAACATCTATCTCATGCATACATTTAAAAAGCATAGTAAAAGCATAAAAGCGTTATATACAAGGATCTAAAAAAATAAAGGAAAACTAACAAAGGAGAAGTCATGGTAAGGAATGCACACTGATTGATTGGCCTAACTCTTTAAAAACAGTCCCCAGTGGAGTCGCCAATTTTCGCAACCTACCCTTCGACGGGAGGGCGACGTGGGACTCACGGAGGGCGACGTGATTGAATGAAAGGTCATTTAAGGCGTTGGACCATTAAATGATCTTTCGATTTTTTTGAAAGGAGAGAAAATATTAAGGCATTAGACCATTAATGATCTCTTGGTTTTTTGAAAGATGTGACAAAGCTATGTGTTGATTTTAAGCTTTTAAAAATCCACGTTTAACCAATAAAAGCGAAAAGGACCATTTCAAGGCGTTGGACCTTTAAAAATGGTTTTTGGGTGATGACAAAAGCTTGATTTATGAATTGATTTTAGCCTTAGTTTCACTTTGGTTATTTAGTCAATTTGATTAAGAAAGAAAATCCCTAAGAAAAAAAAAACGTTCGATTGATTTTTTTGATTTATTTTTATTTAAAGATATTTTTTATTATTATATTATTATTTTGCCTCTTTTTGGTTTTAAACGTGGTTACGGCATGATAGATCGGTCGGATTTTATTCTAACAGAAATTAAAAGATGTTACAACTCAAATGATCGGTGGAAATTTATTTTATTTTTGATTAGGCGAGAAAATGACTTAAATAAATGACTAAAGCACGTCAAAAGGGGGTACGGAAAGTAAATGAAATAAAAGTAAAAGCACGCAGAACAAGTGGGGACCACTAAGGGTACATAGAATGAATTGAAAGGTTCGATTTTGGTAACTTACCGGTTGAAGATCGAAGAACGACGAAGAACGAATGAAGAATGATGAAGAACGGTGGAAAATCTTCATGAAATCGCCCATGGAAACGTCTCGGAAGCGTTACGGAAGCGCCTCGACATAGATTTTCTTCACGGAAACAATTTTCCTCACTAATTTTAAGTGAATCTCAGATACCCGGAGGGTTGAACGAATTTGTTCTGCCCTCCTTCACCTATTTCTAGGGGAAAAGAGGGAGGTGGTTGCCGCCCAGCTCGCCTATGCGAACTGGGTTACTTCCACCAGAAGGCACCGCCTTCTGTTGGAACATCCTAGAAGGCCCAAGTGGGTCTGATTGCTATTTGCACCCCATGTTTGCTAAATACACCCTCTCTGCCTTTTTTTGTTGATTCTTTTTCCGTAACGTTATGGAACTTTACGAATTATGTAACAATACTTGTTTTCTTTCCGCAATGTCACAAAACCTTGCGGATTATGCAATTGTCCCCTCTTTGGCTTCTAGAATGTTACGAAACTTTACGGATTGTGCATTAATGCTTCCTTTCGACTCCCGACATGTCGCGGATCTTCACGGATTGCCTAAGGCAACTGGTCAAGCGAAGGTCGCATCCCAACAAATAGATGGTCCCTAGACGAAATTAGGGTATGAAACTAACTAATCTATGAAATGCCTTATCTATCTCAGGATCAAAGGGTTGTAAGTCAGATGGATTTCCTCTAGTCATACATTAAATTTAGCATGCACAACCAGTTGCCTTCTGATGCAAGTAACGGTGTAGGTTTGAACTAAGCTACCATTAAATGATACCCAAATGACTTGAAATTTTATGAGCAAAGTTATAAAATGATGAGAAGATAGCACAAAAAATTTCAAATGAAAATTCGAAGTCTAACTATAGAAGCTAAAAATGATAAGTTAAGAAAAATAAGAGAATAATACTTGAAAAATAAAAAACTTTTGACAGAATCACTTTTTTTGGACGATGGAGACCTCAGCTAGCCATAGGCCTATGGCCGGCTGCCACAGTGTAGGAAATTTTTTTCTACCCCAAATACATATATAATAATTGCGATTCTAATAACCAGAGCAAAAGTTATGGTCGTTTGAAGTTTTGACAAAAATAAAATTTGCTACTTTTTTGGAACTTTCAAATCTGACCAAACTAAGGGCTCCAGCTATTTTTCCCACAAAATATGGATCAAAAGAAGTGACCACAAAAAAATTCAGCCAAAAATAACAACTCTAGCTACCAAAACAAAAAATCCTAATTAATTTAGCAAGGGTGGTCGCTAAAATCCGTCGCTACATGATTTTCACTACTACTCTGTTTTGCCACAAGCAAAAGTGGTCGCAAAATCCGTCGCCAAACACTATTCACAGCAAAACACCCAAAACTGAAACAGGGGAAGCACTTAACAGAAAAACTAAAACAGAAGACACACTAAACAAAATACCAAGACCCTAAGCAACACTAATTAACACACACACACTAACACAATGCTAACACTAACACAAGAATTAAACACTAACACAACACTAGCTATTATAAACCTTTGGACACTGCTCCCCGGCAACGGCGCCAAATTTGATCGAGGCCGTACCCGAATCAAATAAATATTAAAATGTAGTAACTAGGAAGTGATCATAGGTCGTTTCCCAACGAGCAATGATACACCAAATGTTCATAACAGATAGTAGGAAATAGTAACAAATTGGGGGGGGGGGTTGTTTGCTTTTGTAAATTAAACAGCGAGTAAAATTGAATTAGAAATTATCAGAATTAAAATATGTTGCTTCCCCTTGATTCACAAGCAAGTCTCTTATCCTAGGTTGCGAGAATTTATCCTTTATCAGTTCAACCACTTAATCGAACCCTAAATTAAATTACTAAGCGAAATTTAACATAAAGCATTCATTATGTGATTAAGCATCACACACACCAATTACTCATAAACGATCATTAAGCATGCATGTAAATTAAGCGCAGAGACAATTAATCAAGCACTAAGCATGCATGAATTAATAGCAACAAATTCAGAGTAATTAGTGAAGAGGAAAAACTGAACAGAATTTAACAATAATAATAGAACCTCAAAGAGAACTGTGCTTGATCCTCAAGAGAAAACAATGTTGCGAACTTAGCCTTCCATTAATCAAATAGAGAACGAAATTTTATTGATAAAACTAAAAGTCTGAACTGGAATTGTAAAAAACAAAAATAAAAGAGAAAGAGAAGAGAGACTAAAACTCAAAACGAAAAATAGAAGAGAGAGAGGAGAAAGAGAGGGAGAGGAGAGAGAGCTAAACTAGAACCTTGGTGCTGTTATATAGTTTTTCAGCCCCAAAGCTTACAAATTTGTTTTAAATCCAAGCCCATAAGTAAAATCAAATCAAATCTAGATAAGATAAGATAAGATAAGATCTAGATGAAATAATATCTAGATGAGATCAAATCTAAATAATATCTAGATAAGATAAGATAAGATAATTTTGTAGAATAAATTAGTCTGCCCTCTTCAAGTCTAAGCCAAATTCTGGATTCAAGCCCAAGCCCAATTCTAGATTCAAGCCCAATGCTTCATTAATTCCTAAAATTAGATTAAAAACATCAAATTAGCTGAATGGGCCCAAATAATAAAACTGCCTCATAAATTTGACAATTAAGAATAATCAGTATTTAAAATGGTGCAAAAAGGGTTAAGAAATAGGATAAAATAATGGCACATCAGCTCCGATGCATGAACGCTAAAGAAGCTGAGAGCATGCTGGGGGAGGTCCACGAGGGCTCTTTCAATACACACGCTAACGGGCACGCCATGGCTAGGAAGATCTTAAGGGCGGGCTACTATTGGCTCACTATGGAGAGCGATTGTTGCCTCTATGTGAGGAAGTGTCACAAATGCCAACGTTTGCGGACAATGTCAACGCTCCGCCCCTGCCTTTGAATGTTTTGGCCGCACCGTGGCCCTTTTCCATGTGGGGAATAGATGTGATCGGGGCCATAAAGCCCAAAGCTACAAACGGACATCGTTTCATCCTGGCGGCGATCGATTACTTCAGCAAGTGGGTCGAAGATGCCTCGTACGCTAGCTTCACGAGGAGTGTGGTGGCCAGGTTCATCAAGAGGGAGATTATCTGCCGGTATGGTTTGCCGAGGCAGATTATCATGGACAACGACACCAAATTGAATAACAAGATGATGGCGGAAATGTGCGAGGAATTTAAGATCCAACACCATAATTCCATACCCTAGAGACCCAAGATGAACGGAGCGGTGGAGGCAGCCAACAAGAATATCAAGAAGATTATCCAGAAGATGACTGTGTCATACAAGGACTGGCACGAGATGCTCCCGTTCGTGCTACATGGTTACCGAACCTCGGTGCGCACTTCAACCGGGGCAACGCCGTTCTCGTTGGTATACGGAATGAAGGTCGTGCTACCGTTTGAGGTGGAAGTCCCGTCATTAAGAATCTTGGCGGAGTCCAGATTAAAGGGGTCGGAGTGGGCCCAAGCACGTTTCGATCCGCTTAATCTCATAGAAGGCAAGCGTCTAGCCACTATGAGCCATGAACGTTTGTACCAAAAACGGGTGAAGAACGCTTTTGACAAGAAGGTACACTCGCGCAGGTTCAGCGAAGGGGACCTGGTACTGAAGAAAGTCTCCCAAGCCCTGAAAGACAATAGGGGAAAGTGGGCCCCGAACTACGAAGGGCCTTTCGTCGTAAAAAGGGCTTTCTCCGGAGGGACCCTTGTGCTCGCCAACATGGATGACGAGGAACTACCTTCACCCGTGAACTCCGACGTTGTCAAGCGATACTACGCTTAAGACTTGGGGCAATTAAAGAAGTCACCACATGTTTTTGTTTTCTGTGGTTCCCCCCCCCCCCCAAGGGATTCCTGTCCTCTATAATTTTCTCGTCGCAATCTTTTAAAGAACGTGGGATTAGGGTTTCGCTGTTTTGATTCTTGCTTTGTGCCTTAAAAGATGCGTAGTCTTTAATGACCCGAGCCTTTTCGCTCAGTCCATAGGGATGTCCCAAGCGCTTAATTAAAACTGAACCCGACAAGCTTTTGCTAAAGAATTATTGCGTTTGAAAATGCTCATGCATACGCATGTACATGCATATTTGTTATCTTGTGATAGGGACAGGATCGCTTTAAGCGATGGTAAAATACCGCGCCAAATCCAAGACAGGAATGAATCGAGGTAAGTGGTAGCGTGACCATGATTTGCTGCGCAATGTCATTTCCTGCTTTCAGGTGCTCGGGGACGGGTACGAATGGACGCTAGGCCTGTGATCAACAGATCGATGTCCCGCGTTTGGCTTCGGACGATCAAGAAGCGCTACTGGGAGGCAGCCTAGTATCCTTTAAATTCCTACCTATTATTATTGTTACTTCTCTAAGGTGATGATCGGATGCCTAACTTACCCTAGGGGTTTCGAGTAAGCGAACACCAACCCATAGAGAACACGTACTTTCTTCGTAAAAAAAATGCATAGGGTTAGCTCACCTGGGCGAGCACCCCCTGCACGAAATGGTTTAAAAGAAAGGGGGAAATGCAGTTTTTCCACCCAAAAACTTCCCCCCTTCACTCAAGAACACAACACTCGCGGGATTGAGGTTTTTTTTTCTGACCCTAGGCCACCATTTTGTGCTTTTGCTTCCATTTTAGTGTCCTTGATCACTCCATACAAGTAAGTACATTATCCTTTGGCCTCTAGTTTTCCATTGATGCCTTTTTTATGCTCTAAATTGTACATGTTTGACCAATTTCGTGAGAGAATTTAGGGCAAATTCATGCTTTGATTCATTGAATTGGGGGGTTGTAAGGGATGGCCTTAGGCCTAGGTTGTGTTCTGAAATGATTGGGCAAGCCACATTTCCCCCATTCCCTTCCTGTTTATACCCGAAACTGCGCCCACCAAGTGTTCGGTGAAATGCCTCAATGGCATTCACGCATAAATTTGTGAATTTTTCTTATAGAATTGGTTTGTGCATACATGGTTGCCATTTTTGGATGCGTGGATAGCTTGCAGAGGTTAGGGTAAATGCCAAAATGTGACTTAGGCCTAGGAACCCAAGCCTTTGAGTTTGAATGCAAGAAGGCATGAAAATGAGAGCATGTTGGTGAGGTTTCCCCTTTAGGCCAGCACTTGGTTTGGGCTGCACCATGATGATTTCTTTGTACCTAGATGGTGTGAAAATGTTGTTCACCATGTACATGTGTATATAGAATAGGTAGCAAGAGGCAAACACCTTTCAAATAAAGCGTACATATGTTGAATAGGTAGCCAAGTGCTTTGCAAATGTGCATATATGTTGAATATGGCACGAAAATGCTTCTCAAAATAGGAACATATGACATGAAATTGCCTTTCAAAATGTGAATAAGTAGTACAAGAATTGCCTTTCCAATGAATGTGTAACATGAAATTGCTTTTCAAATGAATGTAAATATGTGTGAATATATAGCATGAAGTTGCCTCTCAAGTGTATGAACATATATGTGAATAGAATGTGAACATATAGCAAAAATGCCATTCAAAATGGAGCAGATAGGTAGCAAAAATGCCTTGCAAATATGTATGTGGATTTGGATAGGTAGCAAAAATGCTTTGCAAATATGTGTGTGTGGTTAGATAGGTAGGCAAAGTGCCTTGCAAAATATGTATGTTGGATAGTTTGGCATGTAGCATAAGAAAATTCTCTGCAAACGAAAGTAGGTGCATCTCATAAAATGTTGTTCACCAAAGGAAAAATGTGTGTAAATGTATGTATGTCCTAGGAAAACCCGCGCATCAATGTGTAAGTTTTTTTCTTTAAATTCACGTTGATATTTGCGTTTTGTTGGAAAGAAGTGTACACCATTTGGCTTTTATTGTAATAAATTGGTTTCTTGTAAACTAACTATACAAATGTGTCCTCGCAGGAGATGGCTCTGAAGAAACTCTCCACAAAGAGGTCTAGAAAGGATGCCACGGGAGAAGGCTCCAGTGCCGCCTTGGAATTTGATAGTCACCGGTTTCGGAGTGCCGAGCACCAGCAGCGCTTCGAGGCCATCAAGGGATGATCATTCCACAGGGAGAGGCGTGTCCAGCTTAGGGAAGACGAGTACCCTGACTTCCAGGGAAAGGTAGCTCGCAGGCATTGGGCACGACTTGTGACCCCTATGGCTAAATTCGACCTGGAGATATTCATAGAATTCTATGCCAATGCCTGGCCCACTGAGGAAGGGGTTCGGGACATGTGCTCATGGGTGAGGGGTCACTGGATCCCCTTTGATGCAGATGCCATCAGCCAGTTCTTACGCAACCCGCTGATTTTGGAGGAGGACCAGCAATGTGAATTCTGCCAGAAGAGGAGCTAGGCAGACGGTTTCGATGAGGAAGCCATTGCCCAGCTGCTGTGCATACCGGGGCAGGATTTCGCTCGGACCGCTGGTGCGGATTATGTGCACCAGCATGACTATCCTGACCTAGATATGGATGACACTATTGCTCAACAATGTCTTGCCTAGTGACAACAACTCCAACCTCCCTCTGCTGAAGTGCCAGTTGGTGTATGCCATCCTGACATGGATGAGCATTCACGTGGCCCAGGTGATTGCTGATGCCATTTATTTGTTTGCAGGAATGGCCCCTACTAGGCACCCTTTGGATCCAGAGAAGTCCAACAGGGCCTTGGGGTTTCCGGCTTTGATCACGGGCCTCTGCCAGTTCTACAGAGTTCATGTCACCCCCAGCAAGGTAATCCGACCGCCGATCACCCAACCCTTCATCGAGAAGTACTGCAGGCCTAGGCAGGCGCAGGGTGACATACATCAGGACGCGGGCGCACCGCCACCACCTCGACAAGCTGATTCGGTTGGGCCACTGAGCGTGGAGCGGTATCTACAGCATTTGGTTCACCAGCAGGCGGCCAACCACCATGGACAGGTGCAGATACATGAGTGTCTCTACCAGTTCAGCCTCAGCCAGCAGGGGCAGGGTTCTGCCCCTTTTGTATGCCATACCCTGGAGCACTTTGGAGCTGAGGTCACATGGCTTGAAGACTGGCCCGATGCCCAGGCAGGGGAGGAGCCTGCAGAATCCCCTGGTGTGGCGGAGGAATCCCGTATGAATGAAGATATGATTGACCTGCTCGGTTTCTTGGAAAGGAGCGGAGCCACATGACCAAGGTCGCCACACTTTTAATTCCATTATGATTTACATTAATGCTTTCAGTTATTTGTTTTTTTGTGATCTAACGTTACTGGTTTTAGTTATTCTTTCTGTTTCCACTGTGATCTAGCATTACGGCTCTCAGTTGTTTTGTCACTGTTTTTTTTCATTGCGACTTATTATTGCATTGTTTCCGTTTACTTGATGATTTGACGTAGGTAGGCCGTGTGTACATTTGTTCATGCGACTTTTCAGAAAAGAAAAATATATATGTGATCGCAGATGTCAACTTTGTCAGAAAAAATATAAATAATAATAATAATATAAATAAAAATGCTTTGGTTAACTAAAAAGCCAACACGCTTTTGAAAAGAAGTAACTTCCAGCTTTTCTTTGAAAAAATTCATCGATCGAAACGAAGCATTTTAGTTGAAAAATGTGTATGCACCTGAAGGGTGAATGCTGTGAAAATTTTCCCGAACACCCATAATGGACTTGGATGAATGAATGAATTGATAAAGGAGCATATTTTGGAAACACTGGGTTGACTTAAATAGTAAAAATGAATCCTAAGCCCTAATGTCACATGACCATAAAAACTTGATGCTTGAGTGTCCACATGGGTGCATGCATGACCAGTTTTGCATAAAATTTCCTAATCATCATTGTTACATGTGTGTCATGGAAATAATGTCGGACATCCCCTTTATCCCTGAACCGCTGGCCAAACCAACACTCTGACATGTATCATATCCAGCCGTTCTACAAGCCTTGAGCCAAAATCCCAACTCACCATAAACCTTGACCCAGGGTGAGAATGCCCATCCTTGCCCTCAGAAGAAAACAAAACAAAAGAAAAAAAGAAAGTTCCCGATCAAAGATCAGAAGAAAGCAAAAGAAGAAAATTCTCAATCAAAGATTGGGAGAAAACAAAAAAGAAAGAAAATTCCTGATCAAAGATCGGAAGAAAACAAAAGAAATATGCAGAAAGGTCTTTGTGATGTAAGCTCCATTGGAGCTTGTAGGCCTAGGATCTTCTTCATCAATGGATTCCTTTGCTTCTTAGAAGATGAATGGCAGCGGAATGGAGAAAGGAAGAGAGAGAGGAGACGCCACTTCAAGGAGAAGATGAGTCTAGAAGAAGCTCACCACCATAGGAGGGCATGGATAAGAGCTTGGAGGAAGAAGGAGATGAATGAAGGAAGAGGGAGAGAAGAGCACGAAATTTTGTGCTCTAAATGAGCTTTGAAATCTGAAGTTTAATATTCAAATGATCAAAGTTTTTTTAAAAAAATGCACACACATGACCTCTATTTATAGCCTAAGTGTCACACAAAATTGGAGGGAAATTCAAATTTCACTTGAATTTGAAATTGAATTTGTGGAGCCAAAATTTCACTAATTATGATTAGTGAATTTTAGTTATGGTTCAGCCCACTAATCCAAGATCAATTCCAAGATTCTCCACTAAGTGTGCTTAGGTGTCATGAGGCATGAAAAGCATGAAGGACATGCACAAAGTGTGACTATATGATGTGGCAATGGGGTGTAGTAAGCAAATGCTCACCTCCCCCTCTAAAATTTAATTGGATTGGGCTTCTACCAATTCAATTAAATTTATTTCCAACCACACACATCAAATATCCACTTAGTGCACGTGAAATTACAAAACTACCCCTAATACAAAAACTAGTCTAGGTGCCCTAAAATACAAGGTTGAAAAATCCTATATTTCTAGGGTACCCTACCTACATTATGGAGCCCTAAATACATGGCCTAAAAATAATGAAACCTTAATCTAATATTTACAAAGATAAGTGAGCTCGTACTTAGCCCATGGGCCCGAAATCTACCCTAAGGCTCATAAGAACCCTAGGGCCTTCTCTTGCATCTTTGGCCCAATCTGCTTGGAGTTTTCTATCCAATTCCCTTGCGGGGTAGGATTGCATCACTTTGGACCAGACAATATCTAAACAGTACAAAATTGCCACCACCAAATAAGGAAAGAAAGGAAACCACGACCTGAAGTGGTCCTCTCCCTTTGATTGCCAACCAAAAATCCTGTGCGTCGATGACTTTTTCGCCTCGCACTAAACATAAACAAAAAAGGAAAAGACCAAAACACTCAGAGCCAAATTCCCCTCCAAAAACACTATTCCCAAGAAAAACTCCTATTGATCCATGATCACGTGTGTAATCTTTGATTTGATAGGAAATGATTTGCAAAATCAAGTCATGACATATCTATGGTTCGGAATTAGGATGAAACACTTACCTATGAGATTGATTCACTTTGAGTGATTTTCTTCTATTTTGTTGGACCCAGTGTTTCCTCTAAATGGTCGTTTAGAAACGAAACGCTAACATCCAAAATCTCATTTATGGTTATGAGAAAATTTCGTCAGCATACACTCTTCCCCAATAGACACATTGTTTTCCACCAAAAATCATGTGTTGCTCTGATCAGTTGGAGGTTTTGTTTCTTTACTAAAGCATGTTCGCATATTAGTGAAGGAACACCGAGAATATTTTAGTCACACAAAAGCAAGAACTACGTAGGTCTGAGTTCCTCATCACAAATTGAGGATACGTAGGAGCGAAAGCCCTGCTTTTGTCGACCACCCCACCTTTTGCTATCGTGACCTGTGAATCCGTTGGCACATGAAGATGCCCTATACGGTAACCCGCACATACTATTTCGCTATTCGTCAGACTCAAAGTCTGGTAGCATGCAGAGACTAACGTCGTCATCTGCACCCTTTGTCAACCAAGGGCAAGCAAGCCCATTGACGCGCAGAGACTAACGTCGTCTTCAGCACCTTTGTCATCCAGAGACGGTGAGTCCGATGACATGCGGAGATACCTAAGTGGTTATCCGTACAAACGATTTATGTTAATCCTGACCCGTGAAGTCAGGTGACATGCGGAGATACCCAAGCGGTTATCCATACAAACGATTTCTGTTAATCCTGACCCGTGAAGTTAGGTGGCAGGCGGAGATACCTAAGTGGTTATCCGTATAAACACTCTTTCGCTATCCGTCAGACTCAAAGTCTGGTAGCATGCAGAGACTAACATCGTTTTCTGCACCCTTTTTGAACCAAGGGCAACTGAGCCCATTGACACGCAGAGACTAACGTCGTCTTCTGCACCTTTGTCATCCAGAGACGGCGAGTCCGATGACATGCGGAGATACCCAAGTGGTTATCCGTACAAACGATTTCTGTTAATCTTGACCCGTGAAGTCAGGTGACATGCGGAGATACCCAAGCGGTTATCCGTACAAACAATTTCTGTTAATCCTGACCCATGAAGTTAGGTCGCAGGCAGAGATACCCAAGTAGTTATCCGTATAAACACTCTTTCGCTATCCGTCAGACTCAAAGTCCGGTAGCATGCAGAGACTAACGTCGTCTTCTGCATCCTTTGTCAACCAGGGGTAAACAAGCCCATTGACACGCAGAGACTAACGTCGTCTTTTGCACCTTTGTCATCCAGAGACGGCGAGTCCGATGACATGCGGAGATACCCAAGTGGTTATCCGTACAAATGATTTCTGTTAATCCTGACCCGTGAAGTCAAGTGACATGCGGAGATACCCAAGCGGTTATCCATACAAACAATTTCTTTTAATCCTGACCCATGAAGTTAGGTGGCAGGCGGAGATACCCAAGCGGTTATCCGTATAAACACTATTTCGCTATCCGTCAGACTCAAAGTCCAGCAGCATGCAGAGACTAACATCATCTTCTGCACCCTTTGTCAACTTGGGGCAAACGAGCCCGTTGACACGCAAAGACTAGCATCGTCTTCTGCATCTTTGTCATCCAGAGATGGCGAGTCCGATGACATGTGAAGATACCCTAGTTGTTATCCGTACAAACGATTTCTGTTAATCCTGACCCGTGAAGTCAGGTGACATGCGGAGATACCCAATAAGTTATCCGTACAAACAAATTCTCTTAACCCTAACCCAGGAAGTCAAGTGGAAGGCGGAGGTACCGTATGGTTATCCGCACTTTTCGTCAACCAGGGGCAAACGAGCCCGTTGATGCGCAGAGACTAGCGTCATCTTCTGTACCTTTTGTCATCTAGAGATAGCGAGTCCGGTGACATGCGGGGAATACCTTATGGTTATCCGCACCTTTCATCAACCAAGGCAAATGAGTCGATGGTATCGGGATGATGTTGGTCGTCCGATTCTGATTATTTTTTGAAAATTTTTGCAAGTTTTACCTTTGTCATCTAGAGACAGCGATTCCGGTGACATTCGGGGAATACCTTATGGTTATCCGCACCTTTCGTCAACCAAGGCGAACGAGTCGATTGTATCGAGATGATGTTGGTCGTCCGATTCTGATTATTTATTGAAAATTTTTGCAGGTTTTACCTTCGTCATCTAGAGACATTCAAGTCCGACGACGCGCAAGATTCTTCTCTACTAGGAAGGGATGATCGAGTTCGATAGCATCTGGAAACGTCATGGTTATCCCGTTTTATCGCTTTCAAGGCACTGAAGTTTTGCTGACGCTCCTGATGCCTTCTCTTTTCTTTATGAATGACAGGTTCTGTTGGTTGGGATATTGATCGGCCGAATGATGTTCCGCTCGAACAAAATTAGTGTCTTATCTTTACTTCGCTTTTATCTCCAATAAAAGATAAGTAAAGAGGGGAAACTATCATACCCTAATTTCGTCTAGGGACCATTGTTTGTTGGCATGCGACCTTCGCTTGACCGCCTCAAAATGTTTAACACCCATCATTATGTAATTTGTAAAGTTTCACAACATTCTGGAAGTCAATAAGAGCATTGTTGCGTAATCCGTAAAGTTTCGCAACATTGCGGAAAGAAAATGGGTGTCATTACGTAATCCATAAATTTTCGTAACATTTCGGAAAGGAATCAACAAAAAACACAAAATGGGGGTGTATTTAGTGAAAAGGGGGTGCAAATAGCAACCATGCCCACTTGGGACTTCCTAAGGGTTCCAAAAGAAGGTGTTGCCTTCTGGTGGAAGCAACCCTGCTCGCCTGGGCGGCAACCACCTCCCTCTTTTATCCTATAAATAGGGGAAAGAGGGCAGAGCAAAAATGTTCAACCCTTCTGGTATTGAGAATTCTCTTGAAATTAGTGAAAAAAAATAATTTCCGTGAAAAAAATCCAAGCTGAGGTGCTTCCGTAACGCTTCCGAGACGTTTCAGTGAGCGATTTCGTGAAGATTCTTCACCGCTCTTCATCATTCTTTGGTCTTCAACCGGTAAGTTTCCGAAATCGAATCTTTCAATTTATTCTATACACCCTTAGGGGTCCCTACCTATTTCACGTACTTTTATTTTCATTTCGTTTGTTTTTCGTACCTCCTTTTAACGTGTTTTAACCGTTTATTTAAGTTGTTTTCTCACCTAATAAATGATAAAATGAATTTCAACCGATCATTTGAGTTGTAATCTCGTTTAATTACTGTTAAAATAAAATCCAACCGATCATTCACGTTGTAATCTCGGTTAAATCAAAAAAGGCAAAATAATAATAAAATAATCAAAATATCTTTTGAATAAAATAATCAAAAAAATCAGTCAGACGTTTTTCTTTGGAAATTTCCTTGAATGAATTGACTAAATAACCAAAGTGAAACTAAAGCTAAAATCAACTCACAAATCAAGCTTTGTCCACAAAAATCACTAAAAACTGTTTTAAGGTCTGATGCCTTAAATGGTCCTCTTTGCTATTATCGGTTGACATGGACCGTTCTAAAGCATAAATTCAATATGTAATTTTACCGCTTTTGTCGATCACCTCAAGAGATCGTTAAATGACCTTTGTTCAAATTAAAATCTATCTTGCGGAAAAAGATCAAAACAACTTAACCAACGTTTAGTTCTTAAAGAACTACGTAGGTTTGATTTCCTCATCGCAATTGAGGATATGTAGGAGCGAGGGAAACACCCTTGTCGACCACAAAAAGATAAAAAATACAAAAAAACATAAAAAGCATAAAAACACAAAAAAGACATAAAAAAGGGAAAATAAAACATTTTGAAGTCATATTTGCACACTTGATTAAAAGCTGTCGTCCCTTGTGACGGATGCGTGGGGTGCTAATACCTTCCCCGTGCATAAAAACAACTCCCGAACCTTTCACGATTAAAGTTCGTAGACCACACATTTTCTGGTTTTTCTGACATTTTCCTTGAATAAACGTTGGTGGGGACTCCGTACATTTTCCTTTATGGGAAGACGCACCCGTGAGCCCTCGCGTCGCCCTCTCGCCGAAGGGTAGGTTGCGACAACTGTTATCAAGCATGTCGGAGACCCAGCATGACCAGAGATTCACCTTCACTCCTTATGTTCCCATGGACCCGGGTATAGGGCCCCTTTTCAACTCATTGTGTGTACAAATAGTGTTGGTGTTTGTGTGCATCAAATGAATAAATATCTATCTCATGCTTACATTTCAAAAACACATTAAAAGCATCAAAGAGTTAAATATAAGAACGTAAGAGAAATAAAAGGAAAATGAAAAAAGAGGAAGTCATGATATTGCATGAGATTAGAAGGCCTAACTCGTTAAAAACAGTCCCTAATGGAGTCGCCAACTGTCGCAACCTACCCTTCGGCGAGAGGGCGACACGGGGCTCACGGGTGCATCTTCCAAGGGAGAAAGGCGCGCGGAGTCGACACCAATGTTTATTCAAGGAAAATGTCGGAAAAACCGGAAAAGGTGTGGTCTATGAACTTTAAGCGTGAAAGGTTCAGGAGTTGTTTTTACGCACAGGGAAGGTATTAGCACCCCACGCGTCCGTCACAAGGGACAACAACCTTTAACCAAGTGTGCAATATCATGTCTTCGATTTGTTTTATTTTCCCTTTTTTATGTTTTTATGTCTTTTTATGCCTTTTGTATTTTTTTTATCTTTTTGTGGTCAACAAGGGTGTTTCCCTCGCTCCTACGCATCCTCAATTGCGATCAGGAAATCAGACCTATGTAGTTCTTTTAGAACTAAACGTTGGTTAAGTTGTTTTGATCTTTTTCCGCAAGATCGATTTTAAATGAACAAAAGTCGTTTAAGGCGCTGGACCATTAAACAATCTTTTGATTTTTGGAATGGAGAGAAACGTTAAGGCATTGGACCATTAACAATCTCTTGGGGTGTGAAAGGAGAGAAACGTTAAGGCGTTGGACCATTAACGATCTCTTGGGGTGGTCGACAAAAGCGGGGCTTTTGCTCCTACGTATCCTCAATTGCGATGGGGAAATCAGACCTACGTAGTTCTTGCAAAAGCATTAAAGTTATGAGTTGATTTTATGCTTTTGAACAGTCCATGTTAACCGATAAAAGCAAAGAGGACCGTTTAAGGCGTTGGACCTTAAAACGGTCTTTAGTAATTTTTGCGGACGAAGCTTGATTTGTGAGTTGATTTTAGCCTTAATTTCACTTTGGTTATTAGTCAATTCATTCAAGGAAACTTCCAAAGAAAAATGTCCGATTGATTTTTTTGATTATTTTATTCAAAGATATTTTGATTATTTTATTATTATTTTTCAAGATATTTTGATTATTTTATTATTGTTTTGCCTTTATTTTTGTATAACCGTGGTTACAGCGTGAACGATCGGTTAGATTTTGTTTTAACAGTGATTAAACGAGATTACAACACAAATGATCGGTTGAAAAATTCATTTTATCATTTATTAGGTGAGAAAACAACTTAAATAAACGGTAAAAAACTCGTTAAAGCAGAAGAAAAGAAAATTGAAAGTAAGCGAAATTAAAGTGAAAGTACACAAAACAAGTAGGGACCACTAAGGGTGCATAGAATGAATTGAAAGATTCGATTTCGGGAACTTACCGGTTGAAGAATGAAGAACAACGAAGAACGGTGAAGAATGATGAAGAATTTCCACATAATCGCTTACGGAAGCGTTACGGAAGCACTTCAACTCGATTTTTCTTCACGAAAATGTGTTGTTTGGACAAAATAGCTAAAATGCATAGCCAAGGGGGTCCGAAATATTTTGAAACAGCCCCCCTCCCCTATTTATAGGGAAAAACGGAGGTGCTTTCCGCCTAGAGGATTCTTGAGGAAGATTTCTAAGCGCACCCTATTTACTAAGTTCACCCCCCTTTTCGTACTTTATGGAAAAGTTACGGAAGCCTTACGGAAATGTTTTGGATTTGATTTTCATCTTTTTTTCTCTTCCCTTTCACCAATGTTAAGTGAAATATGCTTACCCTAGGTTGTCGGAAATTTTACGGAAGCCATGGAAGCCTCGGAAACCATTTTTCAAAAATGTGGAGGAGCTTGCCGCCCAGTTGCTTCCTCCTTAAGCAACCCAACTTCCAAAATATTCTAGAAGGGCCTAGATTCGAATTGTTATTTACGCCCCTATCTTGATAAGTTCACCCCCCATTTTTGTGTTTTTGGCTGTTTTCTGTCTGAAATCTCATGAAACTTTACAGATTCCATCGTGATGAGTGTTAAGCCTTCCAAAGCGATCAACAATGGTCCTCGGATGAAATTTGAGTGTAATAGTTTATCTACACACACCCCACTTTGCTAAATACACTCCCATTTTCGTATTTTTGACCGGTTTCTTCCCGAAACATCTTGGAACTTTACGGATTCCACAACGATGGGTGTTAAACATTTTGAGGTGGTCAAACAAAGGTCGCATGCCAATAAACAATGGTACCCGGACGAAATTAGGGTATGACAGGTACCAAGGGTGAGCCTTGGGTTTTTTATAAGGCTGTATTCTTCCACGGATAAAAGTTAGGAATAAGGAAAATTGTCGAGAGTAAACCTTGTGTAGCTTGAGTTCCTATGGGGATGAAACTTAGTAATGGAAAGGGCTTCACCCAGGGTGAACCTTGGGTTTGTCGAGCCTTGGACCAGGGACTTGTTTGTCTTGGGTTTGGTCAAGCCTACAAAGCTTTGTCGAGGCTTACCAAGGACGTGCCTTGGGTTTTTTAGACCTGTAAGGACCAGCAAGCACGGAGCTTGGTTTTGATGAGTCTTGTGTGCAGCGTAAGTGTTGTGCTCTGGCATACAAGGTACTCACTATGGGTGGCATGTATTGGATACAAGCTGGCTTGCTCTTACATACACGCCTCTTACAAAGTGGTAGGTACTTGAAACATGGTGGTGTGAATCAGTGTGACTCACCAAGGGCGGACCTAGGTTTTGTGAGCCCTTTGGAGGATTGACCAGGGAATTGTCTGACTTGGGTTTTGAGCATCGTGCTCTTGCATGCATGCCACTCTTCGTGGGTGTCATGCACTGGTGACGTGGTGATATGCTTCTGCATATATGTCACTCACCATGGGTGGCACATACTGGAGTCATGATATTGATAAGCTTTTGTATGTATGCCACTCGTCGTGGGTGGTATACATTGGAGGTTTAGCAGGATGCTCATGTGCACATACTGGAGGCTTGATAGTATACTCTTGAATATATGTCACTTGCCATGGGTGACATATACTGGAGGCATAGCAATATGCTTATGCGATCATGTCGTGGATGGCACATACTAGAGGCTTAATAGTATGCTCTTGAATACATGTCACTCATCGTGGGTGACATATGCTAGAGACATAATTTTGTGCTCTTGCATATGTGTCACTAGCTGTGGATGGCACACACTGGAGGTTTAGTGGGGTGTTCGTGCACACATGTCACTGCAGTGGGTGACATGTACTGGAGTCACAGTGATGATACGTTCTTGAATGTGTGTCACTCACTGTGGGTGGCACATACTAGAGTCGTGATAATAATATGCTCTTGCGTATATACCACTCGCCGTGGATGGCATACGCTGGAGGCTTATTAGGGTGCTCGTCCGCACATGTCACTCACTGTGGGTGGCATGTACTGGAGTCACCATGGTGATACGCTCTTGCATATATGCCTCTTATAAAGTGACATGTATTGGAGGCTTATTAGGGTGCTCATGCACACATGTCACTTGTCGTGGGTGGCATGTACTGGAGTCACCGTGATGTGCTCTTGCATATATGCCTCTTACAAAGTGACACGTACTGGAGACTTAGTGATAGAAGAGGGGATCACCAAGGGCAAACCTTGGGTTTTAAGAGCTAGGCTCGTGATTGAATCTTTGTATTGTATCTTCTTGCTACTCATAGTTTGGCAACTTCCTCATTAATCTTCGCCATTTCTCGAACTTCTTCGGTGGTTTCAAGTTCCACCCTCATATTTTATTTGTTTTGTTGTTGCTAGAATAGTAATCTCCTTGTCGACAGTTCCCTGACTTCTATAGGGATCATGGCGTCTATGCCATATGTGAGTCGGTAAGGAGTTTCATTGGGGGTTGTCTAAGGTGTACAGTGGTACACCCAGAGTATGATGTAGAGTTCTTCTTTCCATAGGACCTTAGACTTATCAAGTCTAGTACGCAGGGCCTTGAGGATGACTCTGTTAGTTGCCTCTGCCTGTCCGTTAGTTTGAGGATGTTTAATAGATGTGACTAGGTGCTTGATGCCAAGCCTTGTCAGGAAGTCTTCGTAAGTTTGGGCTTTGAATTGAGTGTCGTTGTCAGTGACGATGGCATATGACAGGTCGTACCTGCAGATGAGGTGTTTCCAAGAGAATTTTTCCACCTCGTTGACCGTGATTTCCCGAAGTGGTTTTGTTTCTATCCACTTGGTGAAGTAGTCAATGGCGACTAGTAAGTATTTGACAGCTCCTAGGGCCTTTAGCAGTGGTCCCAATATGTCCATTACCCACATGGCGAAGGGCCAAAGGAAGCTCCGACTGTGAAGGTTGTCAAGAGGGGTGTGTGGCACGTCTGCAAACTCTTGACATCATCTGCATCTCTTGGTAAAGTCAAGGGCGTTTGCCCTGAGTGTTGGCCAGTAGTAGCTAGCTCGCACCACTTTGGTGGCTAGGGAGCATCCTTGGGTATGGAGACTGTAGATCCCTTCGTGAAGTTCTCTCATGACGTAGTCTGCCTATTGACTGTTTAGGCATTTGAGTAGGGGTGTTGTCAATCCTCATTTGAATAGCTCGCCATCAAGGATGGCATAGTAGCTGGCCTTCCGTTTGAGGGGTCGGGCTTTGTCCTTGTTTGGTGGCAGGACCCCCCGAATTAGGAAGTTCTTGTAGGGGGTCATCTAGTTTGGTTCCTCCTCTTCTCCAGCCATAATTTCCTCAGCATCTATGGTGAGAGTTTGAAGCATCTCCTAGATGATGGTCTTGAGGTGTCCGACCTTCTTGGTGCTAGCCAGCTTGGAGACCAGGTCTGCTCGGGTATTGCTCTCCCTGGGGATGTATCACATTTTGAAACATTCGAAATTGTCGATGAGAGACTTCACTATGTGATAGTACTTGAGCAATATTGTTTCCTTGGTCTGGTATATGTTGGCAACCTGTCCTTGGACAAGTTGCGAGTCTGTGTAGCATCATAGCCTCTTGGCTCCGACTTCTCTTGCTAGCTTCAGATTTGCAATGAGTGTCTCGTACACTACCTGGTTGTTTAAGGCTTTGAAGTTGAGCTTGAGAGCTTATTCTAGAATGAGATTTTCAGGGCCTTCAAGGATGATCCCTGCCCCGCTTCCTTATATGTTGGACGCACTGCCAACATAAAGGGTCCACCAGTCTGGGGTGGTTGTGTCGTTTCCAGCAAATTCTACTAGAAAGTTAGCCATAAATTGTGTCTTCATGGGGCCGTGTGGTTCATAGTGAATGTTGAACTCCGACAGTTCGATAGACCAGGCTACCATCCTTCCTGCGAGTTTAGGAATACTCAAAACCTATTTGATAGGGTAGTTCATCTTGACTACCACTTAATGACTCTAGAAGTAGGGCCTAAGTCGTTGTGCCGAGGTGATGAGTGCTAGTGCCACCTTTTTTGTCATTTGGTAGCTCTTCTCGATGGTAAAGTAGATAGGGAGTTAGTGCTTCCCTTCCCCTGGTACAAGTGTTGATGGAAGCTTGCTTGAGAAGCTTCTATGGAGGCTGAATCTTTGAGCTTCTATAAGGTCCTTCAATGGTGATTTTCAACCATGGAGTTGTAGCGAAAGATAAAGGAGAAGAAGTGAGAGGAGGTGCCATCCACTAGAGAATAAGCCACGGAAGGAGAAGTTTCACCACCAAGAGAGTGTCTTGGATAATAAGCTTAGAGAGAAAGCTTCAATGGAGGAAGAGAATGAGAGAGAGAAAGGGGGGGGGGGGGGTGGGAATTGAAGGAGATTAGGGAGAGAAGTTGAACTTTGAAGTGAGTCTCACAAGTTTCTCACAAATTTTCCTTCTTAACAATCTTCTTGGAGGAATCCTTTTCCTCTTTTTCCTTCCCCTTGGCCTTTGAAGACAAGGCCTTACTATCCTTCTTTTTCTTTTGTTTTTTTAGTTTTTCTTCCTCATCCCTCTTATCTTTCATAGTTAGTTGATCTTTGACCACCTGTGAAGGTGTTTGAGGATGCAACATAAAGGAATGTAGCTTCCTTGGGAAGCTAGAGGAAGAAAGCTTCCTTGAGAAACTAAAGGGGGGCTACTCATGCCCCTCTAATAGCTAAGCTCACCCCCATGCCAAAATACATAAAAATACAATGGGAAGCTTCCTTGGGAAGCAAGGAAGGTAGCTTCCTTGAGAAGCTAGAGGGAGGCTACTCACACCCATCCAATAGCTAAGTTCGCCCCATGCCAAAATACATGAAAATACAAAAAAGTCCCTACTACAAAGACTACTCAAAATGCCCTAAAATACAAGGCTAAAACCCTATACTACTAGGGTGCCCTTAACTTGTACCCTTAATTTGTAGGGTACCCTACAAACCTAAAATGGCCAAAATACAAGGCCCAAAAGAAGGAAAACCTATTCTAATATTTACAAAGAAAATTGGACCCAACCTTTGCCCATGGGCTCAAAAATCTACCCTGAAGTTCATGAGAACCCTAGGACCTTCTTCAGCAACTCTTGCCCAATCCTCTTGGAGCCTCTTGCTCATGGCTATGGTGACTGGTCCCTTCCTAGGGAGGATTGCATCAAGTGCTAAGCTAACGACTTCATTAGCTATTGAGAGATATAGGAGCAGGGGTGCTCTTGGCCTACGTCGACTCGAAGCTGGAGGTATGGCTATGGTCTTCTTGAAAGCTAAGAAGGCTTGTTCACAAGTTTCATCCCATGAGAAAGGCTCAGTCTTCTTGAGCAGTTTGTAAAATAGCTTTGCCTTTTCGGCGAGCTTTGGGAGGAACCTGGACAGGGATGCTAGCCTACCATTGAGCTTCTAAACTTCTTGTATGTTGATTGGGTTGTGCATTTCTAGTACGGCAGTGCATTTGTCGGGGTTGGCTTCAATCCCCAGTGCATTTGTTGAGGAACTTGTCGTTGCCTACCCCAAAAGTACATTTTTCAAGGTTGAGGCGCATGTCGTATTTTCGTAGTTCCCCGAAAACTTCTTCCAGGTCCACCACATGTTGGGGTATAGTTTGAGACTTGACAATCATGTCGTCCATATATACCTCGGCATTTTGTCCAATCTGTTGTTTGAAGACTCGGTCCATTAGTTGTTGTTATGTTGTGCCTGCATTTTTTAGGCTGAATGGCATGACCCTATAGCAAAAGTTGGCATCTTCAATGATGAATGCCATTTTCTCCTCGTCTGGAGGATGCATTCTGATCTAGTTGTATCTAGAGTAGGCGTCTAGGAAGCTTAGCACTTGGAATACTGACGCTCCATTGACCAGCCTGTTGATGCTAGGTAAATGGTATGCATCTTTAGGGCATGTCCTGTTCAGATCAGTGTAATCGGTGCACATTCTCCATTTGTCATTGGCCTTTTTGACCATAACGACGTTGGCGAGCCAGGTGGAAAGCCGAACCTCTTTGATGAAGTTTGCATGGAGGAGCTGGTCGACTTCTTCTTTGACAGCTTTAAGCTGCTCTTCTCCCATCTTCCTTTTCATTTGTTATATAGGTTTGGCCTGGGGACAGATAGCCAATTTGTGGCAGATTATGCCAGGATAGATCCCTGACATGTCAGATGATTGCAAGGCAAATAAATCCACATTTCTGCATTGCACGTTGGCAATGCACCGGTGCTTGTGACTGGTGAGGTGCCTACTAAGTCGCGTGCACTACCTCGGTTTAGGTCCAGGTTGTAGCTGGACAAGCTCTTCGATGAGTTTTGGGTCTTTGTCAGAGGTGTCGTCTTGCAGATCTGTGTCAAATTCACTGCCCAGGCTGGATTGGTAGACGGTTAGGGCTCGAATTTGAGACCCTTCATCCCGTTTCATGACTTGAGTGCCTTCAGCCACTGTGGGGTAAGGCATGGCAAGCTCTTGGATGGGAGGATATGGTGCTACCTTTAGGATTTTTGCATAGCACTGTCGTGCTTGCTTTTGGTCAGCCTTGATGGTTACAATCTCCCTTGTTAGTGTAGGGAATTTCATTGTCAGATGAGGCGTGGAAACTATGGCTCAAAGCTCGTTGAGTGTCTTTCTGCCGATTAAGGAAAAGTATGATGTGTTTGCGTCAACCAGTAGATATTTGATGGTAAGCTTCTAGAGAATTTTCCCTGGCCAAAGTGGTCATCAAGTCCACGTAGCCTCTGGTCTCAACTCTCTCACCTGCAAAGCCGAGGAGTGAACCTGTGTGGGGGTGGACGGTATTGGGTGAGAACTCAAGTCTCTGGAAGGTTTTCTAGTATAGGATATCAACGGAATTGCCCTGGATGATGAGGACCCTGGACACCATGAAATTCACTATGATGATGGAAACAACCACGGGGTCATCTTGGTTGACGGGATTGATGCCCTTGGAGTCCCTATCCATAAAGTTGATAGGAAGGAGACTTGGCTATAAGGGTGCATCAAAAAAGTTAATGTCATTTTTTGGACTGGCTGGACTATCCTTCATAGGAAAAGCCTCCATCGATGGTGTTGATTACACCTCTGATGTGTTGGGCAGGTTCCTGCTGTGGTGGAGGTTGTCGCTCACGTCGTTGTTACTAGTGCCTTTGTCTGCCTCAATCTTCTGCTCTTCTTCTGTTTGCTTCCTTCCTAGTTTTTGTGCTACTCCTTTGGATGTTCTCTAAGTCGTGGTCCTGCTTGGTGACCATTTGGTCTCTTAATAAAATGGGCTAAGTACCCAACCTATATAAGTTCTTTTATCTTGTTCTTTAAGGCCTAGTAGTCTTTGGTGTTATCACCAATACCACGGTGATATCTACAGTATTTGGTTTGTTTGAACCTGGCCTGGGAGCTTTCGTCTAGGGTAGCCAGATGGGTACTTCCAGGTTGAATGCTTCCTTGAGAATCATCATGTGATTGACCGTTAAGGGTGTGTAACACTCGTATCTGGGTCCTTTGAAGAGAAGCTGGCTCTTGTCTGGCTTGTGCCTTTTATCCAACTTGTGCAAGTTGGCTTTAGTGTTTGCTTTATGCATGTCACGCTTCTGTATGGCTTGGCGGACTTCATTCCAAAATCTAGACTTTTCTTCCATCTGGATGTAGCCCTTGGCTCGATTGTGCAGTTTGTCCATACTACTGGGTGGTTTTTTGCACAGACTATATACAAACTTGTTAGGGTGTAAGGCGAGGAGCATAGAGTGCAACGCTACCTCGAGGTTGAGATTTCGGATTTGAACGACTGTGTGCCTACATCTATCCATGAACTTTTTAAGGAACTCATCGACTACTTGCCATAGATTGGCTAAGGCAGCTAAGGTCCTACAGTGAGACCTATGGTGGCGTACTGCACACTGAATCGTTCGATGAGGGTGTCGAAGCTGTCTATAGACCTAGGTGGAAGTCCACCATACTAGGTCAATGTTGCTCCCTTGAGGGATGTAGGGAAGACACGACATAGAATCGTGTCGTTGTTGGTGTAGAGGTTTGCCTGTGTCAAGAAGGCGTCTAGATGTTTGTCTGGATCTATTGTCCCATCGTACCGCTCGAGGTTGAGTGGCTTCCACCCCAAGGGTATATCTGCTTTCATAATGTGGTCGACAAAAGGATGCTGACGGATAATCTGTGCTGGACGGTGCATGTGTATGAGACTCAGATCATTTGCAGTGTTGCTGTGCATCAGGGGCGTTCAGGCAAGGCGTGGGCGGATTGCTCGTCACTGTGGGGAGGTCTGGCACAAGCCTTTAGCTGGTCATGGTAAGCCTTTAGCTTTATCAACTCGTCCTCTTGGCGTCGCTCCATCTCCTTGTTGCAGTTTTGGAGTTACTGTATAGTGTTTGTATCTGTCATAACTGCCAGACGAGGATGAGAGTCTGTGAGGGGGATATCATGTCTGAGGCCAGACCAAGTGCTAGCTATGGATGAGTGTAAGAAGACCTAGGTGGAAGTCCACTATACCAGGTCAATGTTGCTCCCTTGAGGGATGTAGGGAAGACACGACATAGAATCGTGTCGTCGTTGGTGTAGAGGTTTGCCTGTGTCAAGAAGGCGTCTAGATGTTTGTCTGGATCTATTGTCCCATCGTACCGCTGGAGGTTGAGTGGCTTCCACCCCAAGGGTATATCTGCTTTCATAATGTGGTCGACAAAAGGATGCCGACGGATAATCCGTGCTGGACGGTGCATGTGTATGAGACTCAGATCATTTGCAGTGTTGCTGTGCATCGGGGGCGTTTAGGCAAGGCGTGGGCGGATTGCTCGTCGCTGTGGGGAGGTCTGGCACGAGCCTTTAGCTGGTCATGGTCAGCCTTTAGCTTTATCAACTCTTCCTCTTGGCGTCGCTCCATCTCCTTGTTGCGGTTTTGGGGTTACTGAATAGTGTTTGTATCTGTCATAACTGCCAGACGAGGATGAGAGTTTGTGAGGGGGATATCATGTCTGAGGCCAGACCAAGTGCTAGCTATGGATGAGTGTAAGAAGATTAGCGAGAGGCCGCGGGGTATGTTTTACCACGGCCCCATGGTGGGCGCTAAATTTTCTTACCAAAATCTGAAACCGTGACACGTCAGGGTGGATGTGGCTGAGTGGGGCCCCAAACTTTACACGTTGGCTAGGAAAGGTGCCTTTGACAAGAGGGAGGACTTGCAAAACAAAGGACTCCGACGCTCAAGTAAGAATATGAGTTAGGATAAAAAACAAGTATATGCTTAATAAGGCTCGTATGAGTGAGAAAGAGAGAAGGGGGCACATGCTTGTTGTCCTGTGTTGAGTATGTGAGCAAGTCGTGTAGAAGGGTTTGATGGAACCTGTATTTATATTTGTTGAGTGAGGGTGCTAGTCATTTTTTGTATGGGCTATTGTAGCCTTTGCAGATAATTCCCGAGTTGTAGATAATAGCTATGAGCTTATAGATAATGTTAAAGACAAACATTTGCTTATAGATAAAAGGTAGAAGATAATCATACCTTGTAGATAATATGGCATTATAGATAATTAAATACCTGCCAATAGATAAGATATTCAAATACATTTGAATATTAGTTAGGTTAGAGATAACATGTTTGTTGGGGAGCCCGATTGCTAAGGGCCAAGTGTCTGCGCTTTTGTAGCAGGACTGACGTGGAGGGTTGGCACGTGTCTTTGAGTGCCATGTAGGATGCTATGTAGATTTTGTGGGTCCTAGATAGTACATCAACATAGGTCCACAAAAAAAATATTACTCTTTACTCTTTAAAAAATGAGAGGTAAATGAAATTTTTATATACATGAAATTTGTCTCACATTAGCCTACATTAAAAAAGAAAAATTAACCTACATAAAATCATATAATAAAAACATAATGGAAAAAAGGAAAAAATATTGATGTCATTGCCTCGTAGTGACTGACGACAAGAACAACAACTTGTTAGTTAGGGTTCAATTGTTTCCTTTGTGACATTCATAATTGTGCCCCTACAAATCCCAAACCTTGTAGATATTGCCATTGAGATTAGATGTCAACTTTTAATTTTGTAGCTGCAAGCAGAACACAAATTAAAAACAAGAAAAGAAAACATCCATGTCATAGAGGGTTTCTATATAAAAGAGAAGGTGAGAAAAAAAAAAGGAGGAAAGAAGAATTTTTGCTTACCCAGTCATGGTGCTCAATAGAGACAACCACATGCTTGCTAGTGGAACGAAAACCAAAATAGTGAGTGTTTTTATAAGAAAAAGGCAAAGAAAAAAGAGGAAAGAAGACATACCTAATCGTTGTGGTGGTTGGCGGCATTTTAATTGACGTTAGCGAATGAAGAATGAAGCCACGTGTCAAAAGTATTTTATTAGATACCAATCAAAATTATTTAAAATAGAAAAACTAAAAACAAAATATTTAAGTTGAGATTTTGAAATTTGAATTGTTTGTATTTAGGGAAGATTGTAAAGAAAGGAATTTTACCAGAAGAAGCCACATGTCAAAAGGAGACTGCAACAAATGACAACTTTCCAAGATTAACTCTCACAAATGTATAGTATATTGATTGATTAATATTGATATATTAGAAGGAAAAAATGATTTTATTTTTTAAGTTAAAATCTATTACAATAAAATGTAACAACATTTTAAACACAACAAATTAACAATGACAATCTAAATTAAAGATCAAATCTTAGTATAACAAATTAACAATACTTGCACATTAGACTTAGGCGGATTGAACGGGTAGTTCGTGAGTTTGCAAATAAAGCCCATTAGGTTGGCTTAACGGGTCAAAGATAGCAGCTTGATATAACTATGTGGGCTTCAAAAAAAAAAGAAGCTCATTATTTGCAAGATTTGTGAGCTTAACAGGCTGAATATAGAAACTTGATATAACTATGTGGGCTTTAAGAAAAGAGGCTCATTATCTGCAAGATTTGTGAGCTTAATGTGTCGATTCATGGATTTGGGTTTGTATACCCACCCTTAGTTCAAACATCCTATTAGCAAAAACTAACTAATTAATAAATAATATTTGTCGATAAAAAAATCATAGGTATGTACAAAGATAAAAAAAAAGTAGATTGAATTTGCTTAGAAAGAATTTTTTAGTTAGTTATTAAATTAAATTAAAATTGAGAAATATATTTGAAAGGAATAAAAAATTAAAAAATAAATATTCTATATATGAGATTATGATGACAAGAGATATGGTTCAATAAAAATGATAATAATTCATAAAAGTGTTATGTTTAAAATTTTGATATAAATATGTTGTAAAAAAAAGTAAAACACTCTTATTCGGTTTGGGGTAGTTGCAAGTTTTTATTTTTTTATTTTCAAAATTAATTTTGAAAACAAAATGTTTGTTGACAAAAATTGAGTTGGAAATTTTTGTAACTCATTTTCAAAAGTCAAAATACTTTAAATTTATTTTTAAAACAACATCTTTTTTTGTGAATTTAATTTTTAGTTTAAAAATACACACTACGACTGTCACCGCTACTACTACCATCACTAATGTTACCATTGTTATTGCAACCACCACCATTGTTATCGTCATTGTTGTCATTAACATCACTCAAAAATAATCTTAAACTAATTTTAATTGGATAAGAAACTTTTAAAATGAGTTAATTGAAACTAAAAATTGAAGAAAAAATTAAAGCTACATTTTAAAATCTAAAATTTGGTTGTTATTTTTAAAATCACCCCAAATGAGACCTTAGTTTTTCTAATTTATGTAGAGGGAATTTTATACATACAATTTTCTTTATGAGGAGTTTTTAAAGTCTGATTTAAATAATTCTTTTATAAAATAAAATTAGGTTATTTTTTTTAACATTTTAAAAAAATAATAAGAGTATTAAAAAATAGATAAAATAAATAAATTAATTTTAGACTTAATTACAATCTAATTTCATTTCTTTTACAAAATAGAATTGGGAATTTGATCTCTATACTATTTTAATTTTGTAATTTTAAATCATTCATTAATTTTACATCTAGTATTTAACAATAATGATGATGTGATGGTGCACTAGAGTGTCCAATAGTGATAATGTATTAAAGGGTCACTTTAGTATCTATTTAAATATTGGGTGTTAAATTAATAGATGGATCAAAATTGCACAATTATAATATAACATATCAAACTTAAAGAAAAAAAAGTTGGGACACAAAATATGAAAAAAATAAAAAATAAAGGATTAAAAGTGCAATTAAAAATTAATTTTAATTTATGAGACATATTTAATTCAGTTTATTTCATTTTTTCTTAAAAGTGTTTTTGAATATTTTATCTAAATTGTGTCTTAAAGTTATTTAGCTTCAAGAAGAATGTTAATAATATATTCTATGACACATCTTTGTGGCATATATTCTTTTACTATCTTGCTAACAAGTGTCTTAAAGGAGTAATTAATTAATTAATTAATTAATCCAAAGTTTTTAATAAAAGTTATGGTAAAATTGAATTGATAATATTAAATATTATATTTTTTCATATAATTTTTCATGTATACTTAATTAGGACATTAATTAGCATTCTTTTTTTCATTATTGATTTATATGAATTTTACTAAATAAGGTGGGTTTAAATCCTTATAGAATATTGTTTTTTACAAGTCCACTATGATAATCTACTTTAAAATTGATCTCTTATTAACTTGATTAACATAATTTATAAGCAAAAATATTATTTAAAATATAAAAATTAATCAATTAGAAGTTTTGTAAATTTTTATGTAAAATTCAACAATTAATTGTACTAAAACGAAAATAGTACCTTGGAACAAACAATTAGGGAAGCAAGTTTATTATGGGCACAAATTTTAATTATTTGAGGTTTTGTTCTTTGTGGTTAGATGGAATCTTTGTTTGAAAACTTTTCTTGACTAGATGTTCTTGAAAATAATGATCGATTTTGATCTGTATATTCTTCTTGGATTGAAATTTATTTGCACATATTTATGCTATTGTTTATTGATGATACTGGTTGGATATTATATGTTTAATCATAGTAATGTGAAATTTAAAATGAAATCTTGAACGCAAACCCTAAATATTGAGCTATTAGACAAATCATTTGAAGGACCTAAAGTACTGGACTTAAATGTTAAAAATGGACACTAAACATATTTGCTCAAGTGTTTCAATGAAATATATTGAAAGCATATTGTTTTGATGAGTTTAAAACAAGCTCAAAATGAATGTTTCAATTGTGAATTTAAGTGAGTAGCTTCAGAAGAATTGAATGAAGCCCATTTGTTTGATAAAGGCATTGCTTTCCTTTGAAGATCTTAAACTTAACAAGTTACAAAGACATCAAGAAGGCCTTGATAAGAAGTGTTAAGTAATAAGACTATTATGTGATAAGATGAATCAAGACCCTCAATAATTTTGATTAAATGCATATAAATACAAAGGTTAAAAGTTACGTCTTATGCGCAATCAGAAGAAGAACATTGTATTTGCGTCTAAAGTATCAGATAGAGGCAAACAAATGTTATGATCTGATGTAGCATTTAAGACTTGATTTAATACTTTGTGTCTGAGATTTATTTTGTAAGAACTATCTTAAAAATATTCTTCTTAGGATCTATCAAATTCCTATGGAGCATAAGAACTTTCAGCGCTTTCAGTTCAAACAATCTCAAAAGTCGTGTCATGTTATCCCTACTATGATAGAACTGCTCTGACCAAAAGTGCATGGTTTTCTACTGAATTATTCTGAAAGGAAGCTAAAGAAAGTGGTTTCTCAGCATAGAGAGGACGTGCATTTAATGCAAGCATTAAATGCTCCAACACTTTTTTAGACACAAGCTTCCAGTGAATAAATCTAACCATTTAGAGACAACAATCATTTATTGAAGAAGTCCTATAAATACAAGAAGCTTTAAAAAGTTGAAGTTACAAACCTACGTGCTAATATTTGAAATATCAAGTTCTCTCTTCTCAAGCTCTTTCTCCATATTTTGTAAAGTTATAAAGCTTTCAAAACACCTTGTAAATCCTTATAGAAAATACTCAGTGCTTATGATGTAACTCCATATGGAGCTTGTAGGCCTTGGATCTTCTTCATCAATGGAGTCCTTTGCTTCTTGAATATCAATGGTAGCGGAATGGAGAAGGAAGAAAGATGATTGGAGATGCCACTTCAAGGAGAACATGAGTCAAGAAGAAGCTCACCACCAAAGGAAGCCATGGATAATAGCTTGAAGGAAAGAGAAGATGAGTGAAGGGAGAGGGAGAGAAGGAGCACGAAATTTTGTGCCTCAAATTAGGTCTTAACTTTGAAGTGTAATTCTCAAATGATCAAAGTTGAAAAAAATGCACACACATGGCCTCTATTTATAGCCTAAGTATCACATAAAATTAGAGGAAAATTTGAATTTCTATTCAAATTTCACTTGAATTTGTGGAGCCAAACTTTGGAGCCAAAATTTCACTAATTATGATTAGTGAATTTTAGCTATGGTTCAGCCCACTAATCCAAGATCAAGTCCAAGATTCCCCACTAAGTGTGCTTAGGTGTCATGAGGCATGTAAAGCATGAAGGATATGCACAAAGTATGACTATATGATGTGGCAATGGGGTGTAGCAAGCAAATGCTCACCTCCCCCTCCAAAATTTAATTGGATTGGGCTTCTACCAATTAAATTAAACTTATTTCCCAACACATATCAAATATTCACTTAATGCATGTGAAATTACAAAACTACCCCTAATACAAAAACTAGTCTAGGTGCCCTAAAATACAAGGGCTGAAAAATCCTACATTTTTAGGGTACCCTACCTACATTATGGAGCCCTAAATAAAAGGCTCAAAAATAATGAAATCTTAATCTAATATGTACAAAGATAAGTGGGCTCAAACTTAGCCCGTGGGCCTGAAATCTACCTAAGGCTCATGAGAACCCTAGGGCCTTCTCTTGCATCTCTGGCTCAATCTTATTGGAGTCTTTTATCCAATGCCCTTGGGGGGTAGGATTGCATCAGCTTAAGTTGTACATCTGTTTGTAAGACGTTAGTCAGTAAGAAAAACCAACAACAAATCTTTTGATTTGTTTAGAGCCAACAGTGGCTTGATAGGACAAAGAATACTAGGGTTTTAAGAATGGGTTGTAAGAGACATAAGTGACAGTGAATAATACTTGTAACTTTGTTAAAGTTAGTGGAGCTTGGTGGGTTGCCAAGAACTGGATGTAGTCTTAGTGGTAGACAATCTAATATAAAAAATTTGTGTCTTATATCTTTATCCTTTTGTGATTAACTAGTTTTTGATAAGAACACGAAAACGATATGAATCACTTTGAAGAACTCAGACTTAGAAATTGATTTATTTTTCTTTTAGAGAAGGATATTGACGCCACACTCAAGAAATAGGTGATAAGGTGAGTGATAAATCATAGATTTGATTACTACAAGTTTCCTTGATAAGATCAAATTAAGTTTTTTACCCAAGATCTAAGGGAAGCTCTTAAAAAAAGGAGAAAACTCAAACTTTCTTTCAAACTCAATTTGCCTCAAAGTTACAAAGTTTCCTCTATTTATAGTCTAGGGTTCCCTCTAAACATTTCACTAGGATTTGATTTCCACTAAGAATTGAATTCTCACTTACATTAATTTTCCATTAGAAATAAAATCTCACTAACCACTATAATAACTTGGGAAGCCTAAAAATCATAAAAACTGACCCAAAAGATGTCAAGAGTCATTTGAACTTAAGAATGAAAATAAAATACAAAAATTCAAAGGAAAAAAACAAACGGCCCTTAATTATTTCTTTAGCCTAGAAGCTATGTGATCCATCCAAATAAACTTCAGCCAACAATTGCATCTTGGGTATAAATTCTTGGGCTTATTGTTCTCTTCAAATTATTGTCTTTAAGTTTGTTGAATTTCTCTTCAAGTTGTAGAAATGAAACAATCCTTGGTTTGAACACTCACATGACTAAGCTTTGGAAAGGCTTCCTGGTTCTTTTTGGTCTTGCTTTGGTCATTGAGCCTTTCATCATTTGCAAAAAATATTTGAAGGATTGGAAAATTGTTGGATCATAGCAGGTATGAATTTGATTTTGTTGTGAAAAGAAACATTTTACAAAATCTGTTATTATTGTCTAAAAAAATATCTATTTGCGAATTTTTTATCTACTTTTGGAAAGCTATATTTGATGATATCTTTATCTTATGAAAAGGTTTATAAAATTTCTAAAATTCAGTCCCCCTTATTGTGATATTTTCCTTTACAATAAGATATATCAAAGGCTACAATGAGCAGAAACATCAAAATAAAGTTGTACCAGAGTCAACATTTGAATGGTGTATTAAAGGACTCTGAGAATGAAAAACATCATGATGATGTTCTGAAGACAAACTAGAATCAAGACTAGAAGAAATTATGAGATTATCACATCAAATTGATGTGTTGGAATTAAGATCAAGGATGAACTATGCATTTGAATGATGAAGCAACATGTCTTCTATATGCAGTTAGAGACATAGATGCCTCATCAGAAGATTGAATTTAGCAACATCACAATGGTGCCTAAAGATTGACATCAAAATTGGATGTAAAGTAATTTCATGTCTTCCATATGCATGCCTAAGAAAAAGTAATTAGAGGATTAATGCTTTTAAAGGTTAAGAGTGACCACAAGTTGCTGTGAGGGTGAAGTAGTAGTTTCTATTAAGGGTTCGAAGCTTGAAAAGACTTTTTGAAACAATACTCGGGTAGATAGTCTATATAGAGGCTTAGAGAATACTAAGGAATAGGTGTAACACTATGGATTTTTTAATTTATGTTAAGTGCTTGATAAATACTACAAGAAGAAATTAAATTTAGGTTCATGATATCTACAAATGAATTTAATAAATATATTTTTGTGTTATGTGCCATAACACTATCGATAACTTTTGTGAGTGTTTGGCCTAAAGTGTGGGTTGTGAGATTGTTGGATTTTATATGTGAGTTTCCTCTAGTTGTAGAAAAAAAAGTGTCCTTAGAAGAAATAAAGGGGCAAATAGCCAAACTCAAAACATTTTCCAAGCTTTTAAACATAGGAAGCTTCTCCTTAATTCATTTTTGCAATTCTTCTTCTTCTTCTCTCCTTATTTCCTTTCCTTCCTCCTCCCATGGAATTCCTTTAAGCTATGACATGAGCCCCTTATGGCTAGTTGTTTTATCCTCTTTCTTGAGCCAATGTGTTGCAACCTACCCTTCGGTGGGGGTGCAAAAAGGCCAAAATAGATGGGCCAAAGCGTTTGTCTCCAAGGGAGAAAACGAGCGGTGTCGGCACCAACATTTATTTGAGGAAAACGTTAGAAAAAACCAAAAAAGACGAAGGTCTGCAAATATTGAAAAGAAGGGTTCGGGAGTTGTTTACGCACAAGGAAGGTATTAGCACCCCATGCACCCGTCACAAGGGACGGCAGCCCTTAATCGAGTGTGCAAAACATGACTTCAAAATTATGTATTTTCCCTTTTTATGTTTATTATTTTTTTGGGGTCGACAAGGCTGTTGCCCTTGCTCCTACGTATCCTCAGGTGCGATGAGGAATTCAGACCTACGTAGTTCTTTAAGTTTGAAAGTTTGTGTGTTAAATTATTTTTATGTTTTTTGAAAGATTGATTTTAATTACGAACAAAATTCGTTAAAGGCGTTGGACCTAGAAACGATGTTTTAAACTTTTAAAAAGCGGAGAGGATCATTTAAGGCATTGGACCTTGAAACAATCTTTTGATTTTTGAAAAGAGGAGAGAATCGTTAAGGTGTTGGACCTTGAAACGATCATAAGTGATTTTAATGAAGAGAAAATCAGTTATATGTTGATTTCATCTTGGTTCTATTCATTAACTTTCAATCTCTTTAAAAAGATGATTTATGACATTAACGATCGGTTAAAACTTACTTTACAAAAGAAAAACAATTACCGATGATAGGAGAAGGAGATGAAGATGCACAAAACAATAAAGAGGACCCCTAAGGGTCCATGAATCATGTTCAAATCCTTAAAGAAAAACACTAACCGAATGAAGAACGAAGAACGATTACGGGTCCCCAGTGGAGTCGCCAACTGTCGCAACCTACCAGAGCGAGGGTGCAAAAAGGCCAAAATCAGGGACCAAAGCGTTTGTCTCCAAGGGAGAAAACGAGCGGAGTCACCACCAACGTTTATTTGAGGAAAATGCTAGAAAAACCAAAAAGAAAGGTCGAAGGTCTGCATGTTTTGAAAATGAGGGTTCAGGAGTTGTTTACGCACAAGGAAGGTATTAGCATCTCACACACCCGTCACAAGGGACGACAACCTCTTATCAAGTGTGCAAAATCATGACTTCAAAATTATGTATTTTCCCTTTTTATGTTTATTATCCTTTTCCTTTTTTTAATATTTTTTTTTGGGTCGACAAGGGTGTTGCCCTTGCTCCTACGTATCCTCGGGTGCGATGAGGAAATCAGACCTACATAACTGAAAGTTTGTGTGTTTACATTGATTTTATCTTTTTTGAAAGATTGATTTTTATTACGAACAAAAGTTGTTTAAGGCGTTGGACCTCGGAACGACATTTTAAACTTTTGAAAAGCGGAGAGAATCGTCAAGGTGTTGGACCTTGAAATGATCTTCTCAGGTTTGAAAAGAGAAGAGAATCGTTAAGGCGTTGGACCTTGAAGCGATCTCTTGATTTTTGATGAAATGAAGAAGTTTATGAGTTGGTTTTTTTTTTTTGTTTATTAACCTTCAATCCCTTAAAGATAAGTTATGGTACTAACGATCGGTTAAAACTTACTTTATAAAAGAAAAGCAATCACCGATGATAGGAGAAGGAGATGAAGATGCACAAAACAATAAAGAGGACCCCTAAGGGTCCATAGAGTGGATTCAAAACTTAAAAATGAAAACTAACCAGACGAAGAACGAAGATCGACCGGAGAACGATGTATAAATCGATTGCAATCGCGATTAGATGGCATTTTAGCTTCTTTTTTCTCTTCTTTCTTCTCCTTTTCTCTTCTTTCTTCTTAATTCTGGACCTCTGGACCTTAGGACCCCATTCCTTCAGCCCCATCACACCTATTTTTAGCAAAACAAGTCATTTGGAATGAAGGTAGCTCGCCCAGGCGAGCTGTTACTTCATTCTGAAGCAACCTTGCTCGCCTAGGCGAGCTAGTGATTTTACCATGAAGTAAATTGGTGGCCTAGGCAAGCCAGAGGCTAGCCTGGGTGAGCCAGGGGTCTGAAAAAATGTAAAAAAGACCCCTTTGCCCTCTCTTTTGAGTATTTTCTACATCCTTTTCTGAAACGTGGAAAAACCTTATAGATTATGCGGCAACTGGCGTTAAGCAGCTCAATTCGGCTAGCAAGAATAAAAAATTTAGCAAATGAAGGTCCCCAAACGAAATTAGGGTATGACATAGTCAATCAAACGTTTTTTTTAACTTTTTACTCATCGTTTACGACACCCTCACCAAACATGGAGAATGAGCAATTTCTGATTGAACAGACTTGGGGATCAACTCAGGAGCGCAAGTCACTTGAGCAAACAAACCAACGGCTTACATTCACATTCCAGTGGAAGTTAAATAAGCAAAGATGTAATTGTGAGAGAATGAGAGACAAGGACGTGAAATTTATCCATATTATTAGCATTGTCACTTTGGTTTACAATAATGGCATAAACTTGAAAATCCTAGTGAGTCATTGGAGACATCTAACAACAACCTTCAAATTGCCCCAAGCATAGCATTACTTGCCAACATTAGAATTCACAAGCGATTATCCTCCTCAAATTTCAGCCAAGCACATGTTGCGTCCGAGTTGTATCCTTGGAAAAATGGAGGTTGAGGAACCTTGGATGGGGTTATGGCTACCATTGCATTATCGAGTAGATATGGGAGTAAGTTAGCATACGACACCAGAATTGGGGTGAATTCTACAGGCTTCTTTTTTGGAAAATTCCTTCCTCAGTTAGTGTTTTGGTTTGTGTTAAAGGTGGTGTTTGGTATTGGATGTGCAGCAGGTGGGCTTTGTGGCTGATTTAGGGGTGGCCTTTGCGGATGATTGGGCATTCTTGACTGGTAGGGTGGTGGGTAATGAGAAGGACTGATATTGGCCGAGTATTGATATTGTTGAGCTGGTGGGGAATTTGGCCATGTAGGAATGGCAGTCACAACTTGGGTTCCTCTCATTTTCTTCATTTTCCCCAAACTTCCCATTCATCAAAGCAGGATAATCAAATTTGCCTCTTTTCAGACCCACTTCGATCCTTTTGCCGATGAAAACCAAATCAGCAAAGCTTGAAGGTGTGTAACCCACCATCTTTTCATACTAGAGCACCGGTAATGTGTCTACTATCATTATTATCATTTCCCTCTCCATCATTGGGGGCGCTACTTGAGCTGCTAGATCCCTCCACCGTTGGGCATATTCTTTGAAAGATTCATGCTCTTTTTTACACATTGTCATACCCAAATTTTGTCCGGGGACGATCATTGGCCAACATTTGGATTCTTGTCGGCCGAATTGAGCTACTTAACATTAATTGTAGCGTAATCCGTAGGGTTTTGTGACGTTTCGGAAGGAATTGTGCAAAATACTCAAAAGAGGGGAAAAATGGTCACTTTGGGGACATTTTTCAGCCCCTGGGCCCACTAGAAAGCTTAGAGATGAAGTAACCAGCTCGCCTGGGCGAGCTAGGTTGCTTCTAGAGGAAGCAAGCAGCTCGCCTGGGCGAGCTGTCATGCAACCTCCTCCCCTCACTTTCCTATAAATAGGCATGAGAGGCTGAAGGGAAAGGGTTCAACATCATTTATAAGAAGTTTTCACTGAAATTAGTGAGAAGAAGGAGAAAGAAGAAGAAAAATCAAGGCCGAGGCGCTTCCGTAACGCTTTCATAACATTTTTGTGATCAATTCTGTGATCGTTCTTCATCGTTCTTCGTCTGTTCTTCATCATTCTTCGATCATCGACTGGTTAGTTTTCTATTTTGAAGCTTTGAATTCATTCTATGCACCCTTAGGGGTCGATCCTTGCTTTGCATGTCTTCATCTTCATTCTTCTACCATCAGTGATCTTTTCCTTTGTTTTAAGTGAGTTTCGACCGATTGTTTAAGCCGTAATCTCACTTAATCAATGTTAAAATGAATTTCGACCGATCGTTTGTGTTGTAATCTCATTTAATCACCGTTAAAATAAAATCCAGCTGATCATTTGTGCTATAACCTCGGTTAATCATAAAAAAAATAACTTTCAACCGGTCGTTTACTTTGAAAGTTCTCTTTTAAATGAGGTGGAAAATAACCAAGTGAAACCAAAACTAAAATCAACTCACAATCAAGCTTTTGTTCACAAGAAAATCGCTAGAATCTATTCAAAGGTCCAACACCTTAAACAATCTTTTTACTTTTATCGGTTAAAATGAACCATTTAAAAGTCTAAAATCAACACTCCACATCACTTTCTTACTTGTCAAAAAGCTACGTAGGTATGAGTTCCTCATCACAATTGAGGATACGTAGGAGCCAGATCCCTGCTCTTGTCGACCTTAAAAAGATAAAAAAACATAAAAAAGGGGAAATAAACTAAAAATTGAAGTCATGATTTTGCACATTTGATTAAAGGCTGGCGTCCCTTGTGACAGACGCGTGGGGTGCTAATACCTTCCCCGTGTGTAAACAACTCCCGAACCTTTATTTCTTAAAACTCGTAGACCGTTTCTTGGTTTTTCTAACGTTTTCCTCAAATAAATGTTGATGGAGACTCCACGCATTTTCCTTCCTTGGAAGATGCACCCATGAGCCTCGCGTCGCCCTCCCGTCGAAGTGTATGTTGCGACAGTTGGTGACTCCACTGGGGACTGTTTTTAGAGAGTTAGGCCATTTTAATTTGTGTGCATTCCTTATCGGACTTTCTTTGTTGTTTATTTCCCTTTATTTCTCTTATGTTCTTGTATGCATATAACTCTTTGATGTTTTTAGTGTATTTGTTTATTTAATGTATACATTGATAAATATTCGTTCATTTGATGCACACACAACACCTACACTTTTTGCACACACTGTGAGTTGTTAAGGGCCCTATACCTGGGTCCATGGGAACATATGAAGTGGAAGTGAATCCGTGGTCATGCTAAGTCTCCGACTTGCTTGATGACAGTGAAACCTTATATAGAGTTTTTCCCTTTTCTGATACGTTGTTGCTAGTAGTCCCTACCGCCGCAATGTTTGATTTCAAAGGGGATAATACCTCCAGAAACCTTTGAAAGCTAGATGCAACCACCTTGGGAATTATTACTAAATAGCGAGCTTTTAGTTCCCCCCATTAGGATTCCTGAAGTAGGGACACGGAGCAAACACGCTACGTGTTGCTTCCTTGATATTGCCATGCATATTTTTTTTGCAATGACATGTTTGTGTGCGTCTCTGCTGTGTTATTATGTCATTTTTTATGGTGTTACCATGCTTGTACGTCTAGTATGTTTTCTGTTTTGTGCTATCAACCACGTGCTCCCACACATGTATATTTGTATTGCATCATCACTCATGCGTTGCGTTGGTCTCTTCATTTTGTCATGAGAAGTCAGAAGGTTCGCATCACCTTCTTAAATGCATACATGAGGCACTGTGGTGATAATTGCAAGTGAACCATGATGCCCGAATGTTGTAAGTAAGAAGAGATGATCTTCTGGGCTTTCGTGTGCGTAAAATGCATTTGTGTCGTGCATAGCATAAGCATTCCTTCGTTCATTCATCATATTTCCTCCATGATAGGGTGTCAAAGTATTTGATTCAAATAGAAATTTCCAGTCTAGCAAAACATGGGATCGAATCAAGCACCCTTGTTTAAGAAAAGGTTCTATCAAGTCAAAATTAAAAGCATTGAGGTTGCCAGTTTGCAAGAATTGGGGCAATTAATGGATAAGCTCCAACGTCAAGCTTTCCGCAAGACCTATGGGAAGGTTTGGGATCTAGCTATGATAGAAGTCTTTATTGAAGCCATTTTTGAAATTCTGATACTGAGGACAGATGTCGTACAGGATGTCACGACATCGCGCTTCAGAACATGCAGATTGTATATGACAGTATGAACAGATTAAACAAGTAAATAACACAAGAGAATTGTTAACCCAGTTCGGTGCAACGTCACCTACATCTGGGGGCTACCAAGCCAGGGAGGAAATCCACTAAAATAGTATTAGTTCGAAGATCTAACAGCCACTGTATACAACCTTCTCACCTAACCACTACCCATGCAACTTCTACCTAAGAGCCACTCTTAGATATGAGAACCCCTCTCACTCCCTCTCAATCACTCACCCGTGTTTACAAACAAATCAAAGACAGACCAGAGATTGCTCTCTGAACAATAGAGATCAACTCTACACACTCAGGTCCAACACTTGATGTTAGGGTAACATCAAGGTGGCTCACAAAACACTCAAGTCACAAAACTCACAAAATAACTCTTCAATCTCTGACTTGATTAAAAACCCGTGCAGCCTTCATGTTTATATAGCAGTGTACGTATCTGGGCTGCAACAACTTCCGCTGGATAAGCTCTATCATTCTCCTGAAAAATCTGCACTTAAAGATCTAAAAGATAAAGTTTCATCTTTTAGTTTTTATCTTCAATCTCTAATCCCTGAACGAAACTATTATCTTTTAATTCGTTCCTAAAGATAGAGCTCCTAATCTGTTGCTGACTGCACATTAATCTGTTAAAGATATAACAGATTTATGTGTCCAGTATTTTCGGGCAGGATGTCCTGGACATTGTATCCGACATCGTGGATCCTGCAGCTTCAATTCTTCATTTGACATTTTATCTTGCCTTGTGCATTGTGCAGCCCAATCTGATTCCTTGACATAATGTTAGACATCATGTGCAGCAACTCCAGCTTTCCTTCATTGTCTAAGTGCTTATGTTTTAACAAAATTTTAGCCAATCTTTTAAAACTAAGTAGAGCTAAGCACTAACAATCTCCCCCTTTGGCAAATTTTGTCTAAAACATACTTAGACACTTCCTGAGCAGGTACGAGCAGTCATGCAAGTGGGATCAGCAACTTTCATTATCAGAGTAATCAAGCACAGCAGTATCTGTAGTGGTGACAGCAAAATTCTGCAAGTTGCAAATCTACAAGTCTTTTCCAGGATGTCAAGACATCTCACGTGACATCAGCTTTCTGCTCCCCCTGTCTCCATGCTCTTACTGCTGTGAAGTGAATATTCTGCTAGGCAGTAGTTCACTGCAGCATCTTCTATCAGCTACTAGTTTCAGTAGCTTACATCAATCATCATCAGCAGCAGCAGTATAAATACTACTCCCCCTCAAAATCATAAATCATGCATAATATCCTACTACTCCCCCTTTTTAGACAGAATTTGGCAAAAGTAGAAGGCATGAAATTAATGTGCAAATATTACAGACCAATAACAATCAATTGTTCAAAGGGACATGCCCCAATAGCTAGTCATGGGGTGGCATCAGAATCATCATCATCTGATTCTGTATCCTCTGCTGCATCTTCTTCTTCCTCAGCTGCTTCTCCATCATCAACGCCATTGTCTGAGAGTCTTTTGATCAGGCGTTCCAGCTCCATTTTCTTCTCTGTGTTGGCTTTGATGGTTGCCTCCAGCACCTTGCATGTGTCCTTGAGTTCAGCAATCAAATCATCCTTGGACACAGCACCTGAAGCAGCAGCTTTCCCTGATGTCGAGACAATGTCTGGGACATGTGTCCCCTCAAACAGTTTGTAATGCAGGGATAGAGGAGATTCTCTCTTCTTCACAGAGTCAATGTTGTTTAAAATATTGGGATGTTGACTCAACATAATGCCACAAAATACAGTTGGGAAGGCAATGGGTAATTTGACAGCAAAAGATTCTGAATGCTTAATAGTTTGATCAAAAATATAGTTTCCAAAATTAAATTTGGACTTGGTTCCAACAGCATACAGAAATTTACCCAAACCTGTGGCAACAGTGGAAGTATGATTGGTGGGTACCCAGTTGGCAGTGCCAATCCTATGCAGGATTGCATACTTCACACTTAGCTTCCCTGCAGAAAGCTTCCCTTTCTTTGGCCAATGCTGGACTTGCTTGGCAGTGATTTCCTTGGCAATTTGATGCTCAGAAACAGCAATATCCACCACTCCATCAGTTGGTCTGCCCAGGTACTTGTTGATTACAGCAGGGGAGAATCTAATACATTTTCCTCTGACAAACACTTTCTGATACTCATCACTCTTTCTGTTTGTTATGTCAGAGGGAATGTTGACAATGAATTCCCTGACTAGACTTTCATAACAATCTCCCAACTTGGTGACAGTTTTCAGCAGTCCAGCAGCCTTGATGAGGTCCATGATCTCCTTGCAATCCAAGGCATCTCTTCCCAGTTCTCTTTCTAAAGCAAGTCTGCGTTGATATACAAACTTCCACCTTTCAACATTGCCAATGGAGTGGAATGAAATGTTGTCCAATGGGGCATCAGGGACATTTCCAGGCACCTTTTTCCCTGATTTCTTGGCTCTCTTGATGTCGGGAACATCTAGTTCGACATCATCATCAGAATCAGATGAGGAAATTTCTTTCCTCTTCTTGGAAGGGATTGCAACTTTGCTCCATCTGGATGTGGTAGGAGTGATTGGTGTGCTCTTCTTCTGTGCAGTAGTTTTGATTCGTCCAGACCTAGTAATGGGGGTTTTTCCCTTTCTGCTTTGTAATCTTTCTGCAATGCCAGGTGCTAACTTTTTGGCAATGGGTTCCTCATCAGATTCTACTTCTTCTAGGTCAATGAAGTCACCTGGAGCAAGTTCTGGTGCCCTTGGTGCAGGGGTCTCCTCTGTGGCTTGATCCTCTTCCTCTGTTGATTTCTCTTTACTGGATGAAGAGAGGACTTCAGCATTTGGGGTGGAAGATGTTGGGACATCTTTATCAGCATCAGGGACAGAAGCATTTTTCAAAATGCTATTCACAAAACTGCGGATCTTCTTATCCATCTCAGTGTCTTCTTCCCTAGGGCTTGTTGCAAAGCTAGGGTTTTCAGAAATCTTCACTCCCTGTTGTCTTTTAGGGACCAGTTTCTCAGGAACAGTGCCTGGACCAGGAATCATTTGTATGGATTGGATATTGAGTGCAGGTTGTTCCTGGTTTGATGGAGTTTTGGAGGATGATGGAGATGATGGTACAGAGGGTGAAACAGGGGATGAGGTTTCTTTTGGTGAGGTAGCCATGGAGAAGCAGAGCTTTGGGAGTGGTTTCGTGAATATCTGAGAAGTGTTGGGGAATGCTGATGAAAACGAGATTGCCACGAAAATGTAAGTTTGAATGAGGAATGTAGGAGAACGTGTGAAACGGAGGTTGAATTTGTTTTGGCCCAGTAGTGAACGTGCTATTAATGTTGAGTGAGAAGTTTGAGCACGTTCAGATAGAAGTAACTGCTATAACTCCTCTAGCAGACAAATGCCCAGCTTGCCCCTCAGTTTTTCAAACTGATTTGCATCCAATGCCTTTGTGAAAATATCTGCTACTTGTTCCTCAGTGGCAACATGCTCCAGTGTGATAACTTTATCATCAACAAGATCTCTAATATAGTGATGTCTAATGTCAATGTGCTTGGTTCTGCTGTGTTGAACAGGATTTTTAGAAATATTAATAGCACTCATGTTGTCACAGTACAATGTCATGACATCTTGTTCGACATTGTACTCCTTCAGCATCTGCTTCATCCAAACTAGTTGTGAACAGCTGCTTCCTGCTGCAATATACTCTGCTTCTGCAGTAGATAGGGACACACAGTTCTGCTTCTTGCTGAACCATGAAATAAGATTGTTTCTCAAATAGAAACATCCACCAGAAGTGCTTTTTCTGTCATCTGCACTTCCAGCCCAATCAGCATCACAATATCCAACCAGCATTGAATCTGAACAATGACAGTACATAATCCCATAGTCACTGGTGCCATTTACATATTTCAGAATTCTCTTTACTTGATTCAAGTGACTTATCTTGGGATTGGCTTGATATCTTGCACAAACACCTACTGCAAAGGTGATGTCAGGTCTGCTTGCTGTTAAATATAGTAAGCTCCCAATCATGCTTCTGTACAGACTTTGATCAACACTGGTGCCAGCTTCATCCTTTGACAGCTTCAAGTGAGTAGGTGCAGGTGTTCTTTTATGGCTGGCATTTTCCATCCCAAACTTCTTGACAATGTTCTTTGCATACTTGCTTTGTGAGAGGAATATGGAGTCTTCCATCTGCTTCACTTGGAGTCCCAGAAAATAAGTCAGCTCTCCAACAAGACTCATCTCAAATTCAGATTGCATCTGTTGGACAAAATGTCGAACCATCTCATTCGACATCCCTCCAAACACAATGTCATCAACATATATCTGTGCTAACATCAAGTTTTCAGCATCTTGTTTGACAAAGAGAGTCTTGTCAATTCCTCCCTTCCTATACCCTTGCTGAGTAAGGAACTCTGTTAGCCTTTCATACCAAGCTCTTGGAGCTTGCTTCAATCCATAGAGAGCCTTCTTGAGCCTGTATACATGATCTGGATGAGTTGGATCTACAAATCCCTTTGGCTGCTCCACATAGACTTCTTCATTCAGGTATCCATTCAGAAACGCGCTCTTCACATCCATCTGGTACAGCTTGAATTTGAGGATGCAAGCTACACCAAGTAACAATCTGATGGACTCAAGTCTAGCAACAGGGGCGAAAGTTTCATCAAAGTCTACACCTTCAATCTGAGTGTAGCCTTGAGCAACAAGTCTGGCCTTGTTTCTGGTTATAACACCTTCTTCATTGGTTTTGTTCTTGAAGATCCACTTGGTGCCAATCACATTAGTTCCCTCGGGTCTAGGAACTAGCTCCCAAACTTCATTCCTTTTGAATTGCTCCAATTCTTCTTGCATAGCATTGATCCAGAACTCATCAGTCAGTGCCTCTTTCACATTCTTTGGCTCAGTTTTGGAGACAAAGCATGAATTGGAGACAATCTCAATCTCCCTTGATCTTGTAGTGACTCCTCTGTTTGGATCTCCTATAATCAGCTCCTTGGGGTGCATCTTCTGGATTCTAATGGAGGGACTCTTGTCAGGTTGATTGATGTTTGGTTCATCTGTAGCAGAATCAGAGTTTTCTGCATTTTCTGCATTTTCTGCACTTTTAGTTGTATCTGCTACATTGTCTCCCGATGTTCTGACATCGTCTTCGACATCCTTCTTTCTTGCTGGAGTTAGATCATCAACAACCACATTGATGGATTCCATCACAGTTCTGGTTCTGGAATTGAATACTCTATATGCTCTGCTGTTTGTAGAGTATCCCAAGAATATTCCTGCATCACTCTTGGGATCCATCTTTCTCCTTTGCTCTCTATCTGCCAAAATGTAACATGGACTTCCAAAGATGTGGAAGTGCTTGACAGTTGGCTTCCTCCCTTTCCAGATTTCATACAGTGTGGTTGGAGTCCCTCTTCTAAGTGTGACTCTGTTGTGGATATAGCATGTTGTGTTCATGGCTTCAGCCCAGAGATTATAGGGAAGTTCTTTGGCATGAAGCATGACCCTAGCAGCTTCTTGCAAAGTCCTGTTTTTCCTTTCAACTATGCCATTTTGTTGTGGTGTGATGGCTGCAGAGAACTCATGAGTGATGCCTTCAGATGTGCAGAATTCAGTAAACTTGCTGTTTTCAAACTCTCTGCCATGGTCACTCCTAATTCTCTTGATGACACAGTCTTTTTCTCTTTGAAGTCTTAGACTCAACTCTTTGAATACTTCAAAGGTGTCTGATTTCTCTCTGATAAAGTTGACCCAGGTAAATCTGGAGAAATCATCCACAACAACATAGGCATACCTCTTTCCTCCTAGGCTTTCAACTTGCATAGGCCCCATCAAGTCCATGTGAAATAGTTCCAGCACCCTGGAAGTGGTCTGATGTTGAAGCTTCTGGTGGGACATCTTGACTTGCTTTCCAATCTGACATTCACCACAGATTCTGCCTTCTTCTATTTTCAGATTGGGAATGCCTCTAACAGCACCTTTGTCAATGATTTTCTTCATGCCTCTTAAGTGCAGATGTCCAAATCTTTGATGCCATATTTTGACTTCATCTTCTTTGGAGGATAGACATGTGGAGGAGTAACTGGTTTCTTGAGGTGTCCATAGGTAACAGTTGTCCTTTGATCTGCTGCCCTTCATTAGAACTTCACTCTTCTCATTTGTCACCAAGCATTCTGACTTTGTGAAGTTTACATTGAATCCTTCATCACACAACTGACTGATGCTGATCAAGTTTGCAGTCAGTCCCTTCACCAGCAGTACTTTGTTCAGACTAGGAAGTCCATCATGGACTAGCTTTCCCATTCCAGTGATCTTTCCTTTAGAGCCATCTCCAAATGTCACATAGCTAGTGGAGCAAGGTTCAATGTTCACCAGGAATTCTTTAACTCATGTCATGTGTCTGGAACAGCCGCTATCTAGGTACCAATCTTCCTTAGCTGATGCTCTAAGTGAAGTATGAACAACAAGACTAACAATCTTGTGTTTTGGAACCCACATCATCTTCCTTCCGCTGCTGCTACTTTGAGTTCCATGATGTGGATGGCCATGTAGATGATAGCAAAAGGGCTTTATGTGACCATACTTGCCACAGTAGTGACACCTCCACTTCTTTCTTTTGCTCTTTTTCTGCCGCGTTCCATGATGTCGAGACCGATGTTGTGACATCGTGGCTCCAGTGCTGTTTTTGGCAGGAACAAATTCTGTCATGGTTGTTCTGCCAGCAGATTTATGATTAAATCCAACTCCTCTCTGGTTTCCAACATTCTTCCCAAGCTGTAGCACCTCATCAAGCATATCTGAGCCTTTATTCAGCATCTTTATTGATTTTGTCATGTTTTCCAGTTTAGAGTTCAGAAAACCAATTTCTCCTTTAAGCTCAGAGATCTCCTCTTCATGTGCCTCCTTCTCAGCCTCCAGATTTGCAATGATCTTCTTCAGTTGAGCTTCTTGCTGAAGAATCTTCTCACTTTTGATGCATAGTTCTCTATAGGATATAGCAAGCTCATCAAAAGTGATTTCAATATCAATATCACTTGAATCTTCATCAGATTCAAATCTCCCAGTGAGTGCATTCACATCTTTGTCAGAATCACTTTCTTGTTCACTCTCTGTATCATCAGACCAACATACAGAAAGTCCTTTCCTCTGCTTCTTGAGATGGGTGGGACAATCAGCTTTGATGTGTCCATAGCCTTCTCACCCATGGCATTGAATTCCTTTGCTGTGACTGGGCTTTTCATCTGACTTCTTCTGGTATTCACTACCTTTCCTGATGTCGAAAGGGATGTTCCGGACATGTGGTTTCTGCCTCCTGTCCATTCTTTTCAGCACTTTGTTGAACTGTTTTCCAAGGAGCACAACTGCGTTAGTCAGACCTTCATCAGTATCCAGGTCATACTCATCTTCTTCTCCTTCATCATTGGACACGAACGCCAGGTTCTTGCTCTTCTTTTCAGTCCTATCCGAGAGTCCTAGCTCAAAGGTTTGAAGGGAACCAATGAGTTCATCTACTCTCATGTTGCAAATGTCTTGGGCCTCCTCTATTGCAGTGACTTTCATGTCAAATCTCTTAGGCAAAGATCTGAGGATCTTTCTCACTAGCTTTTCATCTGTCATCCTTTCTCCCAAGGCAGTGCAAGCATTGGCAATTTCAAGAATGTTCATGTGGAAGTCATGAATGCATTCTTCCTCCTTCATCTTCAGATTTTCGAATTTTGTAGCCAATAGTTGCAATCTGGACATCTTCACTTTGGAGGTTCCTTCATGAGTGGTTTTCAGAATCTCCCATGCATCCTTGGCAACTGTGCATGTGTTGATCAATCTGAAGATATTCTTGTCAACTCCATTGAATAGGGCATTCAAGGCTTTGGAGTTTCCAAGTGCCAATTCGTCTTCTTCTTTTGTCCAGTCTTCTTCTGGCTTCAATTCATCAGTGGGCTTTCCTTCTGTGTCCAGCATCTTGGGATGTTCCCAGCCTTTGATGACAGCTTTCCAGGTTCTGCTATCCAGTGATTTGAGGAAGGCCACCATCCTTGCTTTCCAGTATTCATAGTTGGTTCCATCCAGAATTGGTGGTCTGTTCACTGGTCCTCCTTCTTTCTCCATGTTCATCAGAATTTATCTCCCTAGATCTCACTCAGTGATTTAGAGTGCCTGCTCTGATACCAATTGAAATTCTGATACTGAGGACAGATGTCGTACAGGATGTCACGACATCGCGCTTCAGAACATGCAGATTGTATATGACAGTATGAACAGATTAAACAAGTAAATAACACAAGAGAATTGTTAACCCAGTTCGGTGCAACGTCACCTACATCTGGGGGCTACCAAGCCAGGGAGGAAATCCACTAAAATAGTATTAGTTCGAAGATCTAACAGCCACTGTATACAACCTTCTCACCTAACCACTACCCATGCAACTTCTACCTAAGAGCCACTCTTAGATATGAGAACCCCTCTCACTCCCTCTCAATCACTCACCCGTGTTTACAAACAAATCAAAGACAGACCAGAGATTGCTCTCTGAACAATAGAGATCAACTCTACACACTCAGGTCCAACACTTGATGTTAGGGTAACATCAAGGTGGCTCACAAAACACTCAAGTCACAAAACTCACAAAATAACTCTTCAATCTCTGACTTGATTAAAAACCCGTGCAGCCTTCATGTTTATATAGCAGTGTACGTATCTGGGCTGCAACAACTTCCGCTGGATAAGCTCTATCATTCTCCTGAAAAATCTGCACTTAAAGATCTAAAAGATAAAGTTTCATCTTTTAGTTTTTATCTTCAATCTCTAATCCCTGAACGAAACTATTATCTTTTAATTCGTTCCTAAAGATAGAGCTCCTAATCTGTTGCTGACTGCACATTAATCTGTTAAAGATATAACAGATTTATGTGTCCAGTATTTTCGGGCAGGATGTCCTGGACATTGTATCCGACATCGTGGATCCTGCAGCTTCAATTCTTCATTTGACATTTTATCTTGCCTTGTGCATTGTGCAGCCCAATCTGATTCCTTGACATAATGTTAGACATCATGTGCAGCAACTCCAGCTTTCCTTCATTGTCTAAGTGCTTATGTTTTAACAAAATTTTAGCCAATCTTTTAAAACTAAGTAGAGCTAAGCACTAACAATTTTATCCCTCACTCAGTATTACGATCAGCCACTAAGATGTTTTACGTTTAGGGACTTTCAGTTAGTACCAACCGTGGAGGAGTTTGAAGAGATCTTGGGATGCCTGCTAGGAGGAAGAAAACTATATCTTTTTTCTGGGTTCTATCCCTCCATGGCGAGAATAGCCAAGGTAGTCAAAATCTCGGTGCAAGAATTGGACCGAGTAAAGCAAAATAGAAATGGGGTGGTCAGAATACCGAGGAAGCACTTAGAGGAGAAGGCAAAGGCTTTGGTGGATGGAGGTGAATGGGCTTCATTCATTGATGTCTTGGCGCTATTGGTATTTGAGGTCATCCTCTTTCCAAATATGGATGGGCTAGTGGACCTAGCGGCGATCGATGCCTTCCTTGCTTATCACCATAGCAAGGAAAGTCCGGTTGTTGCTATTTTGGCTGATGCCTATGACACATTTGACCAATGATGCGAAAAGAGTGGTGCAAGAATCGTCTGTTGCACACCTGCTCTCTATGTATGGCTGGTCTTGCACCTCTTTCATCATGAAAGTAGACCCGTCTGTCCCCTGCAAGGTCACCACACATGCACTGAGAAAGGGAAGGCCAATTGGGAGCAACTCTTGGCTAGTATGGCGGGGACATCTATTAATTAGTGTCAGACCCTAATTTTGTCGGGGGACCATATATTTGGTGGGATGCGACCTTCGCTTGACCGCTTCGAGGTACTTGGTACCCATCGTTAGGCAATCCGTGAAGTTCCGCGACATGTCGGGAGTTGAAAGGAAGCATTATTGCGCAATCCATAAAGTCCCGTAACATTCCAGAAGTCAGAGAGGGGATGGTTGCGTAATCCGTAAAGTTTTGTGACATTACAGAAAGAAAACAAATATCGTTACACAATCCGTAAAGTTCCGTAATGTTACGGAAAAAGAATCAGCAAAAAAAGGAAAAGGGGGTATATTTAGTAAACAGGGGTGTGCAAATAGCAATCAGGCCCACTTGGGCCTTCCAGGATGTTCCAACAGAAGGCGGTGCCTTCTGGTGGAAGCAACCCAGCTCGCCTAGGAGAGCTGGGCGGCAACCACCTCCATCTTTTCCCTTATAAATTGGACAAACTATCTTTCAACGCGTCACACCTGAGGCCGAGCTCCATGGTGATGCGGGCTTTTGACGGTAGCCGCCGGGACGTAAGGAGGGAAATTGATCTCCCAATTCAAATTGGACCACACATCTGTCAGATCACTTTCCAAGTGATGGATATCAACCCGACCTATAGCAGCCTTTTAGGCCAACCTTGGATTCAATCATTCGGGGTAATCCTTTTAACGCTCCACCAAAGGTTGAAGTTTATGGTGGAAGGGCAGTTAATCATAGTATCAGGGGAGGAAGGCATCCTTGTAAGTTGTCCTTCTTTTACACCATATGTGGAAGCCGCAGAAGAATCCTTAGAGACGTCCTTCCAAGCTTTGGAAGTGGTAAGCAACGTGATGCAATCCTACCCCGCAAGGGCATTGGATAGAAGACTCCAAGTAGATTGGGCCAGAGATCCAAGGGAAGGCCCTAGGGTTCTCATGAGCCTTAGGGTAGATTTTGAGCCCATGGGCTAAGTATGAGCCCGCTTTTCTTTGTAAATATTAGAATAGGTTTATTCCTTCGTTTAGGCCTTGTATTTTGGCCATTTTAGTAGTATAGGATTTTAGCCTTGTATTTCGAGGCATTTTGAGTAGTCTTTGTAGTAGGGACTTTTTTTTTTTGTATTTTCATGTATTTTGCCATGGGGGTGAGCTTAGCTATTATAGGGGGTGTGTAGCTAAGTTCTAGCTTCTCATCTCAAGGAGGTGAGCTTAGCTATTAGAGAGGTGTGTGTAGCTAAGCTCTAGCTTCTTTAGGAATCTTTTCAAGGAAGCTTCTCAAGGAGGAGAGCTTAGTTATTAGAGGGGTGTGTGTAGCTAAGCTCTAGCTTCTCAAGGAAGTTTTCTCAAAGAAGCTTCTCAAGGAAGTTTTCTCAAGAAAGCTTCTCAAGGAAGCTACCTAGTCTATAAATAGAAACATGTGTAACACTTGTTGTAACTTTGATGAATAAGAGTCTTGTGAGACACAACTCAAAGTTCAACTTCTCTCCCTTTTTCTTCCTTCAATTTCGTGCTCCCCCCTCTCTCTTTCTCTCCCTTTTTCTTTTCCTCCATTGAAGCATCCTCTCCAAGCTTCTTATCCAAGCCTCATCTTGATGGTGAAGCTCCTTCTTCCATGGCTTATTCCTTAATGGATGACGCTTTGATCGAGGCCGTACCCGAATCAAATAAACATGAAAATGCAGTAACTAGGAAGTGATCCTAGGTCGTTTCCCAACGAGCAGTGACAAACCAAATGTTCATAATATACTAGCAGTAACAGTAACGATTGGGGGGGTTTGTTTGTTTTGTGATTAAAGAGCAGAACAAGTAAACTGGAATACAAAACTACTAATATTAAAAACGGGTTGTTTCCTCTGATTCAGAAGCCATTCTCTTATCCTGGGTTGGAGAATTTGTCCCTAACAGTCAACCACTTAATCCAACCCTATTTCAATTTACTAAGCGAAAATCAACTTAGGGTTTTCAATACGTGATTAGGCACCACATACACCAGTTAGCCCTTCGTCCATTAAGCATGAAAGCAAAGTTAGGCTCAGAGGCAATTAATCGAACACGAAGCGTGCACTGATTAATATTCACGAATTTGGGATACTGGTGAAGGGAGAACTGCCAGGAAACCACATTACAAGCGAAACCTCATAGAGAGTTGGGCTTCGTCCTCAAAAGGAAACAACACCAGAAAATCTAGCCTTCCATGGATTCAAACAGAAAATGCAATTGAAACATGAAGCAGAAACGTAAATGAACGGAAACGTAAATGAACAGAAACGTAAACGAACATAAATGTAAAATGGAACAGAAACGTAAATGAGAGTAGAAGAAGAAGCAAGAACGAAATTGTAATTAGAAGCAAAAAACGTAAAATTGCATTACGAACTCAGAAGCGTCAAAACAGAAAAACGAAAACCCTAAAACAAAGCTCTGAATAATGAATATCATAACAGAATAGAATGCCCTGCACGAATCCCAAGGCATCTATTTAAAAAGTGTCACTCAAAGTCACTGGGCCCTATTACAATACTCTGGCCCAAAACGAA